>NC_137616.1:40677991-40755491 GCF_963280865.1 Gymnoscopelus braueri | reverse complement strand
ATAAACTTTATTTGTATAGCACCTTTCATGACATGAAATGCAGCTCAAAGTGCTTTACAGAGCAAGAATACAATTACAGTTAGAACCAATTCAACAATAAAGCAAACAAAAATAAAATAAACCTAATAGATAAATGCAATGTGTCTGGGTGACGAGCAGTGTGACATAAGGACACATTGGACAAACAGGACCTCCCATTCAGTGTGGTGGAGACAGACGGACAGCACGGCACGATTCACTGTGTTCAGGCCACAGGGCTGGCTACTGCACACGTAACCCAGGATTTATTATCTTAGACAGAGGGAGAGACAGACAGACAGACAGACAGACAGACAGAGGGAGAGACAGACTGACAGACAGACAGAGGGAGAGACAGACAGACAGACAGACAGAGGGAGAGACAGACAGACAGACAGAGGGAGAGACAGACAGACAGACAGAGGACATACAAGAGGACAGAGTTAAGCCTGATTTATACGTAGTTGCGTGCCGGTGTCGTGCTCAGTAAATAGCAGATCTACAAGCTCGCAACGTGTCACGAATGTGACGTGTTGTGTGCAAACAAGTATAAATCAGGCAACAACAGTGTGCAAACAAGTATAAATCAGGCTTTAGGCGGACAGAGAGACAGACAGACAGACAGACAGACAGACAGAGGATGGCCAGCCATTGGTTTCCTCCATCTGTTGACCAGCCTCTCTCTCTCCGCATATCTGGGACTCGTTATCTGTCTGTGTGTGTGTGTGTGTGTGTGTGCATACTTGTATATGTTTGCGGCGTGCACAGCCAAGCAGTCTCTCGCGCGTGTGTGTGTATGGGTGTGCTTGCACATGCACGCATGCGTGTTTATGCGTTTGTGCGTGTACATTTCCCTGTCTGTGTGTGTGTGTGTGTGTGTGTGTGTGTCACTATCCACTACTGTTTCCACCCATCTCCCACTGGCACTAGACTCCGGCCTACGAAAGGCAAACACGCGACTAAATAAATGTATCACATTATCCACACACAGAGCATTGAAATGCTTCCTACAGGGGCGTGTGTACAATTAATGATTACATAATCGTCCAATCACAATTATTTGAGATAATCGCAATTATTTTGCATAATTGTCAGAAAAACACAATTACATCGTTAATGGCAATTATTTGTGTGACAATTAAATGGCGCATTTATATAGGGCTTTTATCCAAAGCGCTTTACATAGATGCATTACATTCACCCATTCACACACCCATTCACACACACATTCACACACCGATGGCGGAGGAAACCATGCAAGGCACCAACCTGCTCATCGGGAGCAATTAGGGGTTCAGCGTCTTGCTCAAGGACACTTTAGACACTAACTCTGGGGGAGCCCCGGGATCAAACTCCGACCGCTCTACCTCTGAGCCACTACCCCCCCCCCCCCCCCCCGTCAATGAATCGTCAACTTAAATGTTGTAATGGTGACAGTGGGTTAGTGTACAATGCAGACCATTAGAGCGGTGTGTGTGACAGAACAAGACAAAGGGGACGTGTCATCAACAAATCATCTGACGGGACAGAAGATCATTGGAAAGTGTCCGCCTGCACCTGCTTATAACTCTCTGTGGCTTTTATATGGCAGTGACCTTGTAAAAACTCCAGACTGTATTTCACTTCCCCCCCCAGAAGGGCTTTGATTTAACCCATTAAGACCGGGAAAGCATTGGTCATTTTGGATTTCTTTTGCTATTCAAAAATGGCAGATATACAAGCTCGTAGTTACGAAGAGGAAAAAAAAGTCGTTCTTGGCAGTGAGAGTGTTAATGTGTGTATTAAAATTCATTCTTTACCGTAGTGTCACTTTCTACAGTCAGGTTACAGAGTCTACTTATTATCAATCTGGGAACCCATCGTCAAATAAAAAGGAAAAACAGCCGCCTCTGCTGTTTTTCACTTATTCATTTGACTCTGGGCGGAGCTGTACGGAGGACCCGTGCTCAGGGAAACCGGGGTTTGGACATGCCTTCAGCCTTTCACTTTCCGGTGGTGCGACTATGTTTTCATTCCCACTAACAATATTTCTCCACGGAACACGAACACAATTTCTCCCAAAGAACATGGATCGTTTTGATTATAAACCCACTTGTGTCTATGATGAAAGAGCAAGTTAAAATGTTACTAACTTTCTGTGGTTTTGTCGGCTCCGAGGACGCTATTGTTAAATGAGTTTTGGTTTGTTTCTAGCTGGGAACGAGCCGCACACATGTCAATCCCGCCCACTACATTTGATTGGGTAAAGCTGCTTCCTGATCTGATGGCACGCCCACTTGTAGCCAATGTGCACGGGTTCTCAACACGGCTACCGACAATTCCAAGTGCAGCGATGGATCTGTTCTTGAGAGATTAACTTATTATTGATTCTCTCCGCTCACTAGAACCAATTATGAGAACTGTCTTATCCTCAATTAGCTTGAGAAAGTTCTCACTCATCCAGCATTAAGATGCTGGACAGACAGGTCAACCACGGGTCTAGAGCACAGGGCTCGCCTGGAGCTACAGATAGATATACTGTAGATATAGTAAAATAAATGCAATGAGACAAAGCAGGCCAGATTGACCCTGTTCGGGAGTACATGAGCTCTCCCCCTCTCTCTCCCCTCCTCCCTCTCCCCAGTGACCCAGTGCTGGCTCATGTTCTGAATCAGTCTTATTGACTTTAGGCTGTGTGCGCTTTATTCATGCCACAGCACCACACCCTGCTAGTTTGCTCGGACCGCTGCAACGTCTGCATTAAACTCTGACTACACAAATTGTGTGTTTTTTATTAATCCTTGACGTGTTATTTATCTGTGAAAAGCATGTATGCCATGTTCCTTTCTTTCAACATGACGACGTCTTAAGTAAATCAAATCAAACTACACCTCAAAGTTCTCAAACTTTTTGATTTCAAAGACCCCCATAAACTCTTGAGAGTGTACAAATGGAACCAAATGGACGTGTAAGGGACCCTTTGGAAGACCCTCAAGGAACCCTGATGGTCCCTTTTCTGGGGGGGCGAGTCGACCATTTGTTGTTTGGCCAGGAGATTTGGTGTAGAGGGAAAAAAAGGAGAGGACCCATAAAGGAGCTCTATAGGGGAGCCCGGTCAACTGAAGTATACTAAATGATATAGGGTTCAAGTGTTTAGTGTGTACTAATCCTTCACTTTGTGTGTTGCTCACCGTACAGTTATACGTTTCTTACTATTATGTAGAGGACACATTTTCAAAAGAGAAATGATCTGATTTTAATATGTTTAATATGTTTTTAATATTCTGTCTCCCTTCCTATGCCTGGTACAGTAATGACAGATGTTGGGGGGGGGGGGGGGCTTGTGTGTGTGTGTGTGTGTGTGTGCACGCACAAAATACAGCTTATGTCAGTACCATGTTAGACGTGTGAAGGTATGCTAGGCCTTGGAGATATTTTAGATTAGGCTCTGGTCTCAAAGGCAGTTTCTTTTTTTCTTTCTTTCTTAATGTGTGTGTGCTAAAACCGAGAACAGAAATGTGTGTCTGTTTCTCAATGTTTGATAAACATTACTCTTAACACTGGACTCCTTTTCTCCTTTTCTCTATCTCTCTTTCTTTCTCTCTCCCCCCTCTCTCCCTCTTTCTCCCTCCCTCCCTCTCTCCCCCTCCCTCCCTCTCTCCCCCTCCCTCCCCCCCTCTCTCTCCCTCCCTCCCTCCCTCTCTCTCTCTCTCTCCCTCCCTCCCTCCCTCCCTCTCTTTTCCTCTCTACCTCTCTCCCTCTTTCTCCCTCTCTCCCCCTCCCTCCCTCTCTCTCCCTCCCTCCCTCTCTCTCTCTCTTCCTCCCTCCCTCTCTTTTCCTCTCTACCTCTCCCTCCCTCTCTCTCTCAGACGGGGAGTACGGTGCCGAGGGTGGAGGTTACTCATCGCCGGGCGGTCCCTCGTCTCATGGCGGTTCCTTCAGGGGAGGAGACCCTGCTCAGCCCCAGTATCCCCACCAGGGGGGACCTGGGGACCACCAGGCCCCGGGAATCGGCTTCACCCCTGGCCCGGGCTCAGGGGCCATGGGTGGGCCCTACAACCCCCCCCCCACCAACTACAACAACATACACATCCCACCGGGGGCCCACGCGCCGGCCAACACGCCCGCCGAGCTGCCTCCGCCCGCAGGTATACGAAGCGGAGAGTAACCTGCCTTAAGCTTATGTTCAATACCGCCAGCAGAAATCTGATTCTTTGGCCCTAACCCAGACTGGAATCACATTGGTTTTTATTGGTTTTGGCTCCCGATCCGAGTCATTTAACCCATTAAGACCGGGAACGCATCTGTGTAACCACTTAAACCAATATTTTATACTTTGGCTATTCAAAAATAGCAGATCTACAAGCTCATAGCGCGGCACCGAGTGCCGCGCTATGAGCTTGTAGATCTGCTATTTTTGAAAAATCGTGAAAATGTGTGGAAAGCATTTTTTAACTCAAATCTTTGCTTCTGGGGGTCCCTGGAACAAAATATTTTGAGATGGGGGTCTGCGGCCAAATACAATCTTGAAGGTCCTTGACATGAAAAAGTTTTTAGCACAACTAATATAGCAACATACGTTTTTTCCGAAAACTGTTAGTATTTAGAAGACATTTGTAGAATCCCCCAGAAGCAAAGATTTGAGTTACAAATGTTCGCTTTAAGAAAATATATATTCAAAGATTTGCACAAATTTTCAAAAAATAGCAGTTTGTAGATCTGCTATTTTTGAATAGCCAAATAAATCAAAAAATGATACACAGATGTGTTCCCGGTCTAAATGGATTAAGTGTATATCTGCCGATAGGCTCGATTTGATATTTGGATTCTGAGATGATACAGCTGCACACATAACTCTGCAGCGCTAACTCAAAGCAGACCTACATTACATTCAGGTACAATATATACTTGACCAGTATATAACCTTTTCTGCATCAGAGGCTGGGCCCACTTGAACATCTTGAAAGTGCATGTTCTGCCGCATGCATTTCTAGAGTTTATTTCAATGATCATCAATCGATTGTGGCCCTGCTTGGAACTAAAGTAGCATTCTTCAAGTTCATATTTATCAGTATAGCAAAGTTTTCAAGGTTTTGCAGAAAAAGTAGGATTACCATGACTTTTTCCTTCTTCTTTTTTTATATTAATGTTATATTATCATGAAAATCTTAGTGTTTTCGCCAAATTAGTGGGGGGACCCACTTGCAATATCCTCACGTCCCACCAGTGGTCCCCGGTCTACAGGTTGAGAACCACTGTACTCGACGCCCCTTGAAACACTGGTGTTATATGTTGCTGTCAGACTGCGTTCACTTTCAATCCCTAAATTACCCCCCAAAAACATGTTATTTTCAAATTTGTCACATGGTCTGCAATGCTACATGTCTGTAATTACAACATCTCAAGGCATCTCTTGTTATTTCATGTAAAAGCTTTAACCAACGCAATGGTAAGATCGTTGGCACTGTAAAAAATGAAGGATTTGATTAAATTGTGGTCAGAGACCATCGCTGTGGTAAAGAAGGATACAAAAATGAGGGTAAAATGTGGACTCGAAGCTGTTGCATAACATTGCAGACATGCAGTATTGTAATAAAGGTCTCAGTCAGAATCGCATCATTGGCTATTCAAAAATAGCAGATATACAAGCTCATAGTATGCTTGTAGATCTTCTATTCTCAAAACATTTTGAGATGGGGTTCCGCGGCTAAATACATATCTAAAAATGTTTTCTAAATCCTAACAGTATGTGGCTACTATATCAGTGGTGCTCCAACTTTTCCATGTCAAGGACCCCCAAAATGATTTGCATTTGGCCGCGGACCTCCTTCTTTCTAGGAAAACTCCTGTCGGTCAATTTATACAAAACATTTTTTTTTTAAATACTAAGTTCATGTCTCACCATTGGACTTGATCATTAGACAGACTTCATCATGAGACAGCCGCCGGCGTAAATGATTGATCAGAAAATGTAAAACGGTTGTTAAAAGCAAATATGGGCCTAAAAAGTATGCGTTTCCCTTGGAGTCCTATCTAAAGCAACAGGGGCCCTTTCATCTGTAGAAAGCTGCTCAAGGATCGGCGTAATAACATGCCCAAAATGTTTATGGCTCTTGCTGTAAATGTCAAGAATAATAGATCCATAAAATGTGTGATAGACCATTTTACTGGGCTAGACTCCTACCACTGACCACGCTAACACATTTCCCACAACTTCGCACATTGCCCATGCATGGGCGTATGCAGCCTCATGTTAGGTTTCACCTAGCTCTGTTTTGCCCTTCTTTTTGTGAGATCGTAGATCGGCTAGTTTTGCTGAACGTTGGCCTATTTTCGCTGAATGTTTGCCGAACGTCTTAACTATTTTTGCGGAATGTTCACCTATTTTTTGTCAAATGTTCACCTATTTTCGCTTATTTTTGCAGACTGTTGGGACTATTTTCACCAAACTATCTTCGCTGAATGTTGGTCTGTTTTTGTCGAATGTTTGCCGATGAGGACGCGCCCAGCACCGCTAGTGTTCGTGTGGTTGATCCACACGGAATCATCGTAGGGGAATTCTTTCTTCAGCGCAACAGCCCTAACCCCTGCCAGATCCTCCTACTGACACTTACGTAATCTATTGTGACCATGTGCTAATGACTTTGTGTGTCTGTGTGCGTGCCTGCGTGCCTTAGTGTGTGCGTCTGTGTGTGTGTGTGTCCAGGTTTTCATAAGCACAAGCGTACGTGACCTCTGACCTGGTTAGAGGCAGTGGTGTAAAGTAACTAAGTACATGTACTCAAGTACAATTTTGAGGTATTTTTTACTTTACTTGAGTATTTCAAATTTTCAGTGCTTTTACTTCTACTCCACTACATCTCAGAGACAAATATTGTACTTTTACTCCACTACAATTATATGAAAACTTGAGTTACTAGTTACTTTGTAGATTTTGATTATTATTACCAGACATACATTAACCACTTCAGCCCTATATACATTTCGGCCATTTGAAAATAGCCGATCTACAAGCTCACAATGTGTCGCATCTGTAGATCGGCTATTTTCAAAAGATTTTTAGACATTTTGTACATTTGAAATGTACAATGTGTGTGTGTGTGTGTGTGTGTGTGTGTGTGTGTGCGCACGCAGCGTCTCAACAGCCGTTCTGTCATTTCCCAGCAGTCCCAGCGGCGATGAAACCAATAACACCAATGGTTGACGTTGGTGCCGAGCCAATCGCCTACTATCTTGTTGATGGACACGCCTTGTTTGCCCAATGAGTGTTACTGATAGGACACCCGGGGCCGCTAGTCACTGTGTTGATGATGGCTGCTAGTTATCACGGCCTGCTGGGTTCCCCGTCGGCTCTTGGGTGTGAAGGGTAATTCGGAACCGCTGCGATTGTCCTCCACAACGAGTGGTTTAATGCTTCAGAATCTACTTTTATTTTCACATCACAGGTTTACAGGTTTAAAGGGGTAGTTCACCCCCAAAATAACTTTTTTTCTATTGATTACTCACCCCATGGAGCCTTGAATTCATGGATATTTTTTTGTTTTTGTCGCATTCCTTCCTTTATTATTTGATTATAATAAATTTAGCCCCATTGATTCCGGTAGGAGACACAAATGCATTTGTGTCTCCTACCGGAATCAATGGGGACAAATTTATTATAATCAAATTATTGGCTTAGGAATGTGACAAAAACAAAAAAATATCTATGAATTCAAGGCTCCATGGGGTGAGTAATCATAGAAAAAAAGTTATTTTCGGGGTGAACTACCCCTTTAAAGAAGGGGGGGGGGGGGGCTAAATGTGTTAATATAGCATCACAATCATTTTAACCACTTCATCCATACAGTATACGTATCCACAAGTATCCACTAAGGGCTGCAACTTCCACAGGTGAAATCCACATGGTAGATCCACAGGGAAAAGTAAAGTCCAACGACTTGGCGGTTGTCGAATGTACGCTTGAATGTATGTGAATGTATGCTTGTAATGCTTGAACGTGTGCTCCGTCGTACGATGGTGTTGCACGCAAAAATAGCCGAACTGCAAGCACAACCATTCCACATACATGTGTTTTTGGTTTAGTCTCTAAACACTACAGCAGTGGTTTTCAACCCCTTTCATATCAAGGGCCATTATTTATTGGGCATTTGAGCCACGGAACCACCATTTGATGAGATTTAGCCTCTCAGACCCAAGACTTAGAATATTTTGTTATCGATGGATATGATTTTGTCCACAATTCCATGCTGTATTGATGTTGGTACGTACCATAGGAGATTACAGGAAAACGTTGATCAAAATAACAATTCTTTAATTAAGTATATGCAGATTTTTTTTTCTCTTTTTTAATTTAGAGTAGCCAATTTTTTTTTACACATTTTTCTCCTCAATTTAGTCGTTATGCCAATTGATTCCTCCCCACACACGTTTCTGTGCTGTCACTGCTGTTGTATCGTACTGACTCACCTGCCAGTGAGGAGCCCCAACCGGGAGGACGTAGAGCCTTCGTCCCACTCCTCCCGCCCAACACTCCTCGCTGACAGGTGCCGCCCCCAGCCCGTAGGAGTACATGCAATGACAGATATCATCCTCCCCCCCGCCCGGCTTCCCTCCCCCGAACACGGACCAATTGTGTTCGTGTAGAAGACGCTCGACAAAGCCGGATGCACCACGGTGGATTCGAACCCACAACCTCCGTGGTGGTGGGCAGTGTATATGCAGATGTTTAACAATAATTTAACTCTTGAGAGCGTAAAATGAAACCAAATGGACCCGTAAGGGTCCATTTGGTTTCATTTTTTGCTCTCAAGAGTTTAAAGGTTCTATGACATTCATTTTCACTTTTTTATGTTTTTTGGGGGGTTTTATGACCTCAATTACACCCAAAAAAATCTGAACTTTGAACATTCAGTGGATTTTCTGTGGACTGAGGTTTTCTGAATAATTAGGCTGAAAAGTAATCTGAGCTTGGCCCTTCGGCAGTGAGGTCACAGCCGATTAATCCCGCCCACTCTCCTCCTCGCCCCTCCCCTCCCCTATCCTTTACTTTGGGGGGGGGGGGGGGGGGGGCGGAGCAGAGGCGATGATTGACAGGCAAAATCCCTCACCAGCGACACCCGCAGGCAAAGATTTCTTTTTTCATTGCAGTTGAAAAGGCTTTAGAAATGTGAGAGAAAAACACCTGCCATGGATCAATGGAGTGGATTTTTTTGTTAAAACTTTCTATACACGTTTGAAGGACCATGACAAAGACTTTTAATGTGTGGTAAAACTGAACGTCATGAAACCTTTAAGATCTATAAGGGTCCATTTGGTTACCAGCTCCATCATTTTGCTGGGGACCACCTGGAACCCCCTCAAGGACGGCTGCACTACAGTATGTCAGTCGCGAGTGTCTGCCCCTGACATCGGAAATGTATTTATCTATTTTAAAATTAATACATGCGGCTTCTGAAAACATAGTTGTTCAAAAATAACCTCCTAGGAGCCCTTAGCATTCATTTTGGAGCGGTACCTCCAAGACATTGTTTTGAGCTGAACTGAACCTGTTTGTACATAGTGTTTTGTTTTCCTGTATTTTTGTGTTGATATTTGAACTGTTTGGTTGCTACTATTGAATACCAAGGACCCCAATGGAAACAAGACCGCAAGGACTTTTTTGGACGGACGTTTTAGACATAGTATTATAAATGCAATTGTGCTGTTTACATTTTTTTGCCTAACAAAATATTCAATCAATCAATCAACTCTCGGTTCATCTCACGGTGCTACCAGAGATGTCTCCTAAAAGATTACCGTGGATGTCACACAGACAGACTTATAAGAGACAGATGAATAAGTTTGGTTTCTGGAGGCCCGGGTTCATTATTTTCATTAGCCGTGTCGTGTGTCTTTCTTGGTCCATTTATCTCGAGTGAAGCCGTGTCCAAATGTTTGTCCTAACTAACGTGGTGTTCTGTTTGGTTCTTGTGCCGCAGGGGAGTACGTCAAACCAGTGCCTGTGCCCAGATCCATGCCCGCTGTCGACCCCTCGCTGCTCGCCGCCAACCTGGAGAGTACGGACACACACACACACACACACACACACACACACACACACAGTGCAGACAGACACCCACACGGTGTTCATACTGGGGGAAAAACTAAAAACTAAACACAGCACATAATGCATGTACATAAAGAAAGGCATAAACACACACAAGCACCTCTGTGTCTGTATTGTCCTCGTATGCGTTGTGTTTTGTGCACGTCGAATGAATGAATATGTATTTGCGCTGCAGGGCAAGAGTATCCCATTAGCAGCAGCAAGGTATTGGACTTGAAAGCACGTACACAACACGCAGGCGTTGAAAAAACACACACAAACGTACACACTCACACAGAATCACAGTAACTGTACACATCATT
Organism: Gymnoscopelus braueri; assembly: GCF_963280865.1. Lineage (NCBI taxonomy): Eukaryota > Metazoa > Chordata > Actinopteri > Myctophiformes > Myctophidae > Gymnoscopelus > Gymnoscopelus braueri. The sequence continues at coordinate 40,745,087 of NC_137616.1, read as the reverse complement.
AAGTGCAACAGTTTTGGAATGGCGGAGAACAATGAGAGGCGTGACGCGGTACTTTGACACAGACACGTGCACACACACACACACGCACACATTTACACATCTCACTTCTAAAGACAGACACATAGTTAGGTGTGTAACGTGAACAAACTTTGTCCATACACCCCCCCCCCCCCTCCTCTCATCTTTCTCTTATTCTTGCTTTGCCCTCCTCCCTTTCCTGCACTCACTGCAGCAAAAAAAAAACAAGGACAGAAAGAAAGAAAAAGAAAAATCACATTACGGCACACAGAAACCACCAGATAATGACTTACTTGTGTGCGTAACGCGTTTGCGGTTGCTGACAGGATAATGGCCGTGTGCACGGGTTGGGTTGTGCGCTATAGCCGGCCGCGGCGGAGAACTTTTGCCTAATTTATGCTCCGGCCGCACGGCGGTGCAGCGTAGCGCGCGCCCCGAAAACAGCAGACCTACAAGCTCACAATGCGTCACGGGCGTGACGCATTGTGAGCTTGTAAGTCTGCCGTTTTAGACTGTGAAAGTATGAAACGGGGGGGGGGGGTTTAGCCTTCGCTTGTTGAAAGCCAGCGAGAGCGTACAGACAAACAGGAGCAGGGGAGATCTGAGCCACAGACACCGCACTGATCTGGCAGCCCTGACGCAGCCTTCATTATGGGAATAGATGAAGAAAAAAAAGAGGGGAAAAAGCCTGACAGAAAAAAAAAAGTTTTACCAATTTGGGCAAGACAAGAAAACGAGTCAAAAGTGAGCGAACACAATGAGCGGAGAGATTTTGCGAGAGAATGTTTCTTCTCTGTTTCTTCAAACTTTAAATTAATAGCGTCTCACCGGGTGCAAAAAGTCTCGAAAAGCTCATTTACATTCGCAGAGAATGCCAGCTGTCACGGAAATATCCTTATAACTTCTTTCAACCCACGGCGTGTCTATTTTGGCCATTTCATTATTGTCAAAATATAGCATATCTACAAGCTCACTGTGCGTCGTGCGTATTTGATGAAGTATGTAAGGCAAGGCAGGTTTATTTGGATAGCACATTTCAACAACAACAAGGCAATTCAATGTGCTGTACATAAAAATGTTATGCAAAGGAAACGCATTATAAAAGGACGTTAGCAAGCATATTGTAAAAACAAACAAAGTAAAACATTTTACAGAAGAATAAGTACAATTACAGTGCAAGAAGAATAACTTAAAAATCTCAAAGAAAGGCAGTGGCAAACAGAACAGGTATTTTGCTGTGATTTAAAAGAATTGAGTTGCAGTAGACCTGCAGTTTTGGGGATTTGTTATGTAGTGCTTAAGAAGTTAATGCACTTTTCTTTAGCTGGCACGGTCCATTATACAGGTTTCGGCACAAAAAGCCTTCCTCAGCATTATACCTGAGTCAAGAAATCAGCCAAAGTACTTTAACTGTTGTCATTGCATTTGTTCCAATACGACTGATAACGGTGGCAGGATAGTAAGAAGATTGTGTGGGTCCCAGTAGAGGGGCTCCTTCACCACTTTGTTTAAAGTTCGAGGCTATAGAGAGAGATGAACAGGCTTGTTCATGATGGTCATAGCCCAGAGAGCTTGTTGCAGAGCACTTAAAAAAGAAAGTGGCCATTAATGGAAACTGAGACTTTAATTACGGCCTTGCTGAGCCATCAGAGAGCCCCCTAAGAGAAATATTTACTGCTCTTAAAAGTAGTGTGTGAATCCTTCACCCTTGAAGTTGAATCGTTCCTGTTCCACTGCTTGTTTAGACTGCAGGACGCTGTGTGGCGCTAATGTACATGTGATATATACAATAAGACGTTTATACTGTAGCACTGATGGTATATATAGTGTCCAAGAGGGATGTAAGTGGAGAGGGTTAACACCAGCGGTGTAAAGTAACTAAGTACATGTACTTAAGTACTGTACTTAACACATTGGGTGCCAGAGGTTTATTAAAATATTATACGTTGAGTGCCTGCATTTCTTCCATCCACTTGCGTTATACGTTTCGTGCTGTAGCAGCCCCGACGCGGAAGTGCATGTAAACAAAGCGTGCGTGCGAGACGGCGGAGGGTCCCGACTAACGCCTGGAACAATAATATTTCTAACGCGATCCTCCATTGCAGCGTGATCGCCGATCGAAAACGGCTCGTTTCCACCACGTTAAAAAGAAATGGAGATATTAAGCTTTTAGTCAAGGAGATAACATTGAAAACGCCGACCGGAAGGATTTTTGACATGGAGCCAGATCCAGCCTCTTCTTCTCAGAAACTCCTTGGGTGATGTCAAAGTTTCGTTTTAGCGCCCCACGTGGCCCACATGTATAAAAATAGAATTGGGTCAAAAACGGTCCGGACCGTTTTCGGCACTTCTCGTTTGGATCCTCAAAAACGGTCCGGACCGTTTTTGGCATTCAATGTGTTAAGTACAATTTTGAGGTATTTGTACTTTACTGGAGTATTTCCATTTTCCAATACTTTTACTTCTACTCCACTCAGAGGCAAATATTGTACTTTTACTCCACTACAATTATTTGAAAACTTTAGTTACTTTTCAGATATACATTATTACATTATAAAACATACATTAACCACTTCAGCCCTATTTTATACAAAGGCTATTTGAAAATAGCAGATCTACAAGCTCACAATGCGTTGCATCGTGACGCGTTGTGAGCTTGTAGATCTGCTATTTTCAAACATTTTAGTACTTTTACTTTTGGTACTTTAAGTACATTGTGGTGCCAATACTTTTGTACTTTTACTCAAGTACATTTTGAATTCTGGACTTTAACTTGTAACATGGTATTTCTGCATTGCAGTATTGATACTTTTACTTAAGTAAACATGTGAGTACTTTTTTCACCACTGACACACACACACACACAGACGCGCACACACACACACACACACACACACACACACACACACACACACACACACACACACACACACACACACACACACACTGCAGTACAGACATCCTGTTAGTGTCATTCTAACAGCCGTAGTATCAGGTTATACCTACATGCTTAGTGGTCACCTGTGGTACTTCTTGTAGCGGTTCTATAAGCAGATAGATTTACACGTTTACCGTTTCATCCAGTTAAACCCTATATACTTTGTTTTAACGGGGTCCCCCTGGGGTCTATCCCTGGAACATTCCTTTCCCCCCTCTCTCTACACCAGCTCTCTCTCTTTGCCCAAAATAGCCTGATCTGCTATTTTCACTAACTTATTTTTTTGCCTCATTATGACATTCCCAGAACAGAGATGCTAGAGTTCCAAGTGGGTACAATTACACGGTGCCACTGGGCGGATAATGTGGATAGAGACAGTCCAGTAAATAAAAGCTCACACAGCCCCCCCCCCCCCCCCCACAACCGACCCCCACCCCCCAAAACTAGCCAACCGAACAGCCTACCTTGTCCTGTCAAAGTCCCACTGAGCGAGACAATGGACCCCTGGCTATACCTGTCCATTCCAAGTCTTTCTGGAGGAGAGCATGTAGCTAAATGACAAAGGAATATACAAAGACCAAATCTTGACAAGGGTGCGGCAGTATTGTTAAAATAAAAAAAACAGCAAAAGTAGCAGATCTACAAGCTCGAAACACTGCATAATTATGCGGGTGACACACATCGCATCGCATAATATGCGCATCGCATCGCATAATATTTCGCAATTTCATCGCATAAAATCACATAAAAAACCTGCATATTTCATAGCAAAATCAAGGACTTTAGCCTGCATAATAATGGATTTTAGCCTGCATAATCAAGGATTTTTGTCCGTGTTTTTTTTTTTAAGTAGGGGATTCATTTTCGAAAAAACAGAAAAAGTTAAAATATGGACATAGGAGGTTTTTGCCCAACAGCCAATGAGAGGAGGAGACAGAGTAGATGCTGCTGCTGCTGCCGCCGCCGGTCACCAAGGTGCCCGGCATCTCATTCAGTCTAAACACTGGAGCGGTGTGTCTCCAGGCCCAGCCTATGATTACCACCAATACCAACGACCACCACCGTCTAAACCCTATCATTAATCTGAACCTCCGCAGTACGGCTAGAACCTAGCGGCGGTTAGCCACAGAGCAGTTAAGAGTGAGAGACAGAGTGACTGATGGGAAATGGAGAGCGAGGGAGAGAGAAGAAGGGTATAGGTGGGGGTGGGTGGGGGTATAAAGGAATGGTTAACCAGCACCGTGTGGCTATAATGCGTAGAAACTCTTCCCATAAGCCTGTACGCATGCAGCACTCTTTTCTGCTCGCAGGAGGAGTTGGCTGAGAAATGTTCTGGAGTAACTTTTAGTTTTTTTTGTAAATTAACATCCTACTTGATCATACTACAGCGTCACACAAAAGCATCAAAAGTATCAGATCTAGAAGCGTGAAGCAAAGCGTTTTGAAGATCTGCTACTTTTGCTATTTTTGATGTCTTGATGTCTGGCTCCGAGCTGTGCTCGGAGCCAGACATCTTTTACACCATCTTTGAATGCTACAAAGAGTCTGTATACTATACAGGAAGCTGTCATAGTGGTGTAACTGTCTTGCGTTGTTGACTTTCAACTCTCTGTCTCTGTCTCTCCCTCTGTCTGTCTCTCTGTCTCTCCCTCTGTCTCTCTCTCTGTCTCTCTCTCTCCCCCTAACTCCATGGGAATCTATCGCCAGCATGTTTTACAGTCTTTCCCAGCTCCTTGCCTTTTTAGTGGAAGAAAAATAAATAATACAATGCCCCGATTATGGTCAAATTATGCAATGTCATCTGACTTTACGCCTTCACTTCTCACCCTAAGACTTATTGAAGAGAAGGTAAAGCACACACAGTTGAATTCTCTGTTCAATTCTCTGCTCAAAAATCGAACACATTTGTACATTTATAGCACTTTAGAATAAATACATACATTCATTTTAAGTTAAGTTAATTAAGTACATTTCTAGGACTGCAATTATCGAGTTTTCTTCTTAGCAATTATTGATAACTTTTGTGATTAATCGGATAATCGAGAGCCATTTTCTTTATATTACTCCTACAAATTGTGTCCAAACATCACACAAATCGGTACACATTATCTCTATAGTCATGTGATCAAGACGGATCTGTCCGATTTTTCATATTCCATCCTGATTGGTGAATTTCAAACATTGCTGCCCCACAATAACCTACCTGACCTGGTGGAGACCTGTGCTCCGAGGAGCACTTTTTCCAGTTGGTTATTGATTCGTTTTATGAACTGTTTTTTTGTGATCAAGTTTTTATTTTATTTTTGTTCACATAGCTGGAGGACTGAACAAGCATGTCCTGCACAGTACTACTGTGCAGCTAATCCAATGTACATTTGAACTACCCAACAAGGGGTTCTTATTTGTCCCTCCAGTTAAAAATTTCCCGTACTCCCCCACCCCCACCCTACATGGCCCACAGGTTGAACAAGCATAGACAGGGCAAATACATTAATATATCAAATAAGTAATAAAATAAATAAATAAAACTAAAACAAAGCAAATACGGGTACAAAACCGCAGTAAAAGGGAAGAGAAAAGGAATGAGATAGTAATAATCAATAAGTATGTATGATGTTAATAGCATGATTTAAGTTTCTCCAGTGCTGTGGCTAAGATATCAAGCATGTTTTCTTTTCTCTCTTTTTCTCGTTTGATGAACTGTTATACCCTTATTAATCTCCTTCATTGGCAGTCTTTGCTGAAGTTGAATGAATCATTTACTTATCCTGCATCCATCCAAGTCCAAAACCGTTACTTTTCAGGATTCAAATTCAAAAGCATGATAAGTAGCAGATCGACGAGCTCGAAACGCGGCGCAAAGCGACGCGTTGTGGATCTGCTACTTTTGTGTGCTTTTGTGTGACGATGTAAAATGATGGGCAGTATAAAGTGGGGACGATATATTGTATACTATAGTTCTCTCAGCTGACTAGTTACAAGACCGTTTATGATTCAAAACCTCTGAGCATTTCCTCCTATAGGGAATGGAGCCACGGTTGCAGCTGCAGTTCAACAGACATGCACTCAAAAGTGACAATTTTGCGTCGGCATAATGCTAACAGCGTGACCTCCCTGAGCAATGTCAGTACCTGGAGGTCAGTCTGGCCTGGAGCCACATACATACTACAGTATACAGACGCTGTTCTATACGGCTCGGCCCTTCAGTGCATGCCATAGAAGATGATAATAAAAACATCAGACTTCGATGACTGGATGTAAAAAATATGTTGTTTCCCATGTGCCATGTCCTGTTGCAGAGACATCACACATCGAATGGTCATGTATCAAAATACATGAACAAATCTTTAGAAATGTGTCAAACACTCTTGATATTGTTAATGTAGTTGTAACACCCCCCCCCCCCCCCCCGGTCCCCTCCAGTCCACCAAATAAGTGAATTGATGAAATGGATTGGAGTGCCTCTGGTGTTAATTAAAGCCAAGACCACTTGTGGTGGTTGGTTGTCCAACTTGTGGATGTTATTAGTGCATGAAAGTGCTTGGATCCTCCTCCATAGCTATACATGACCTTCTCCAGGACACAGGGCCTGGAGTGGGTGCTCCTCCTCGTCTCTGGAACGGTCCCAGAGAACTTGGGCTTGAACCATCTGGGGGGTGTCGACATCAAATGCATCAAGTGTGTTGTTTTGTGTTAATTGGCCGCAGAGCCAGCCAGGCATGCTCCTGGCACGCACACACACGCACACGCACACGCACACACACACACACACACGTGTGTATTACTATTCCTGTGAGGACGTCAACATTTGAAGACAATGATTTTATGCAACTAAGCGTAAATCAGGCCTCTTTCTTAAATTGTAAACCTATCTCTAAACATGTTCTATTTTTTACCATGAAAGGAAAAAAAAGGGACATTTCTCAAATTCTACTATACTTGACATTTGGTCCTCACAAGTATAGTAATACAAGCACACACACACACACACGCACACGCACACACACAGACGGCTCTGCTTCTTACAGAGCCAAACAGTGAAATGGTATATGGGGTATTGTAAACAATACATGGTCATCAAAAATAAGGCTCTTTCATTTTGATAGCTGCAGGTCCCTTGGGAGCAGTTCTTCTCAGCTAGGGGCCTGGGGGAGCAACTTGTTCTGTCCTGCAAAGGCAAACAACAGTAACTACTCAAAAGTCATTGCCAGGATTTTGATATTTTATATTATATATCGTCTCTGTCGGGTGGAAACCTCACACTGTATGTCCAAAACTGTTACTTGTCAGGATTCAAATTCAAAACTCAAAAGTAGCAGTAGCGCTGCGTTTCGAGTTCGTAGATCTGCTACTTTTGATACTTGTGTGTGACCCTGTAGCATGATCAAGGAGGGCGTTCATTTACACAAAATAAAAACTCAAAAAAGTGGAGATAGGAGGTTTCTGCCCAACAGCAACGATATCAAGAAAGATTCCACCATCTCTTGCTATTAACTCTTTGACTGCCAGAGTGATAGTGTAATAGTGTCACCCCACTGCCAGCGATTTTACTGTACCTTTGAAAGTTCACGGAATATTCTCCGTGACCTCCGTCCTCACGGAGATCGCCCCATTACACGCACAAGGTTGTCGTAGTAGAGGAAAAATATATATATATGTCCGCACGGGGTAATCCATTGCACAGCTGTGGCCGTTTGAAATCAGCTTGTTTTTGCCGTAAAGCAAGAGGAACGGAGATATACAGTAGTATAGCGATTTCCCCCATAGGAAATAAACAGGAAGTAAATGAGCTTTTCTTTTTTTAAATGACGTCAATTCCGGGTCTGTCGCCATCAGGCAGTGAAAGCATCATTCATACGCAGTTTTGTATCAGTGATTTTGTTAGTGGTGGGACGCTATTTTAAAGACGTCACGCACACATCGCTTGACACCTACACTACAGGTCACACAATGGACAATTGATATGCATCTAGGCTCATTCCTATGTTAATTCATGTTGGTGTGACACCCGGCAGTCTGGAGCCTTTGTAAACTTTGTTGAGGTGTGCATTAAGGGTTGTTTTAAATCGATGCGTGCGCGTGCTCCTGCTCAAAAAAGGGGTTGCACGGCGTCTTACCGCGTCCCATGACCAATGCATCCCTGTTCATACGGTTGATAACAGCGCCATCTGGTGGAAAACCACTGAAAACACGAAATCTCGTCTTTCTCGTCGAGGGCAGGCTGAGCCTTAGCAGAATCCGATGAGACAGGCAAAGAGTTAAAGGGCAAATTCCACCGACTCACCAAACATGGTGGCACAGAATAGAACTGGGTAAACATTATTCCCAGTTCTCAATTCCGCAGATAATGTTGTTCGTTGCTGTTCCTTGGCTTTGACGGGATCTTTGATAGACTAAGGCATTGGTTCTCAAAGTGGGGACCCCCCCCTCCCCCTCCCAAGGGGTAACAGAGGAGATTCCAGGGTGTCCCACCCAGCAAAATTTGTTAATAAAGCATAACAATCACATTAACCACTTTAACCCTATACATCGACTATTTGAAAATAGTACATTTTAACAAAACGAAACTTGCAAGTCCCAAGTTTTGTGACACAAACATTATTTTCAGATGGGGGTTCCACGGCCAAATACTTGATTAATTTGAGTGGATCCTTGACATGAAAAAGTTTGAGAACGACTGTATTTAAGGGAAGGGATGTGTGTATGAGTGTGTGTGTGTGTGTGTAGGGGGGGTGTTGGAAGGTGAGAAGAGATGAGGTGAGAAGAGGAGTTCAGACTGAGGGGACGTTGAAGTGAAAACAAACAAAAAAGGTAGAATATTTCTAGAAATAGAAAGGTTCCCCCCATGCCACAGCAACACCATGATGTGAAAACTGACCTCTGTCCTGCAGAGACCTGCTTGGGCTCAAGTGAACCGTGGGCTTAGGAGGGGAGGGGAGGGGAGGGGAGGGCCCCTCAGTTTGTATGGTTTGAGTTAAGGAACCCCCCCTCCCTCGGGAACGGGCGGAATACAGAGAGGGAGGGGAGTGGAGCGGATGGGACTCATATAGAGTATAGGGAGGGAAGAGAGGAGAGACAGCAATAAAGAGAGATGATGATGACGGTGAGTGAGGGGAGGGGGGGGGGGGGGCTAGGGGTCCGAGAGGGAGAAGGGGAGAAAGAGGAGAGGTAGGCAGGAGGAGGAGGAGGAGGACAGGGGGGCAGAGAGAGAGAGGGAGAGACGTTGTTAACCCAGATGAGCTCACAGGGAGTGGTGCATCTCAGCATAAAGACACATGTACATATCTCTGCAAATATAAGCTGCACAACACCAGTGTTTCTCTAACTTTTTCATGTCAAGGACCCCCCCAAATTGATATGTATTTGGCCGTGGACCCCCCCCCCCCATCTGAAAAGGTTTTGCCAGGGACCCCCCAGAAGAGACGATTTATGTATAAAAAAAATAATATCCCAAAATGTTCAAAGATAGTAGATGTACAAGCTCACAGCGTGGCACAAAGTGACACTGTGAGCTTGTATATCTGCTATTTTTGAATTGCCAACATATAAATAGATAAAGTGGTTAAAAAAGTGTTCTGCTGGGGGCGCCCACTAGCCTAGTGGTCCAGGCGCATACAGTACCACGTTATGCTGGTCATCCAGCTTGACAGTGTGTCGCGGGTTCGACTCCCGATCCCGACGACCTTTGCTGTGTGTCTCCCCCCCCATCTCTCTCCCCATTTCCTGTCAGCCCACTATCCTATCAATATAGGCAGAAAAAGCCCCCAAAAATGTGCCTGCTCAGGAGATATACAAGCTCACAACATGTCCTGTTGCGGCCTGTTGTGAGCTTGTAGATCGGCTATTTTCACTTACACAAACAAAACAAAAAAACATTGCAGAACTTGACTGGTTCTGGAAAGGTTTCAGGTTATGGAGGGTTTTGGGTTACCCACAGTGGTGGAAAAAGTACTCAAATGTTTTACTTAAGTAAAAGTATCAATACTGCAGTGTAGAAATACTCTGTTACAAGTAAAAGTCCGGAATTCAAAACTTACTTGAGTAAAAGTACAAAAGTATTGATATCAAAATGTACTTAAAGTGTCAAAAGTAAAAGTGCTATAATGTTTGAAAATAGCCGATCTACAAGCTCACAACGCGTCGCATCGCGACGCGTTGTGAGCTTGTAGATCTGCTATTTTCAAATAGCCATGGTATAAAATAAGGCTAAAGTGGTTAATGTATATTTTATAATATAATCATTTATATCTGCAAAGTAACTAGTAACTAAACGTTTCAAATAATTGTAGTGGAGTAAAAGTACAATATTTGCCTCTGAGATGTAGTGGAGTAGAAGTAAAAGTATAGACAATTGGAAATACTCCGGTAAAGTAAAAGTACCTCAAATTTGTACTTAAGTACAGTACTTGAGTAAATGTACTTAGTTACTTTACACCACAGGTTACCCATCATAGTCAGACAGACAGACAGACAGACAGACTACATGATGCAACTGTAAGTAACCACATGGTACATTGAACACGGTGCCAGTACTTTCACCATGTTCTATGGTCTTTTTATGTCCTCCAGCGACCACCTACTGTAGCTTGTAATTTCCAGCCATGATACCAATAAAGTGTCACGCTTTTATTATTTATTGCGGCGCTGATTTACGATTACATTGGTCTTAAAGGACCACACTGGCATGTTTATCCAATTGACTTTGACTCGACCGGCATTCTTGACATTACTGCCAGGCCATTTTTTTTAAAAGCATACCACGGCTTGTTTGATTTCGGAGGATAAGCCAAAATCAACGCGCAGAGTACTTGAAACCTGGTTGAGATACTGTACACCCAACACGCTGAATATTGTGGAAATGTTTTTGTTATTCTTTATCAAAGTTATGCTATATAGTGGCATTTTATTGCATTTTAAAGTGCATATTGATTTGAAAAGTGTTGTCGAATGTATAGTCACTGATAGAAAAGATTTGTTTACACAATGCAAACATCCAGGACATATTGATCGCACTTATTATGTTCACTCATTTAACACATCGAGTGCCAGAGGTTTTTTTTAAACCGGGTACATCCTTCAGTGCCAGCGCTTCTTACCGTTTACGCTGATCTGTTTAGAGCTGTAGAAGCCACCACGAGGACCCTGATGTAAACAAAGGGTGTCTGCGCGATGGTCGAGGGTACAATAATACTTCTAGCGCGATCCGCCATTGCAGAGTGATCTTGTGTCGAAAATGGAATACAGAATACATTCTCCATCGTGACCTTTGGACTAGATAACCATTTTGTGGATACTGTACATACTCAATGGTACCATTGAGAATTTACATTACTTTCTCTCTCTGTCTCTCTCTCTCTGTCCCTCGCTCTCACCTCTGACTCACCATTTCCCTCATCTCTCATTTCTTTATTCCTCTTTTTTCTCCCCCCCCCCTTTCTCCCACTTCCTCCCACTCCCCCTGCTCTCACTCACCCACACTCTCTCCTTATCGCTCTTTTTCTCCCACATTTTCTCTCTCTATATATTCCCTTGTATTGTTCTCTCTCTCTCTCTCTCTCTCTCTCTCTCTCTCTCTCTCTCTCTCTCTCATTGCCTTTCCTCTGCCTCTCTCTTTCCCACACTCATTCCTTCTTTCTCTCCCTCTGTCATTGTATTTTCTCTCTCTCTCTCTCTCTCTCTCTCTCTCTCTCTCTCTCTCTCTCTCTCTCTCTCTCTCAATTCAATCAAATTCAGAGGTGCTTTCTTGGCATGAGAAAACATACGTTTACATTGCCAAAGTGGAACAATACAATCAAAACAAAATAATGCATGTACAATTAAAAGGGAGTAAAAATGATGTGTTGCATTGCTCTCTCTCCCCCATCTCATTACATTTACATTACAGTCATTTAGCAGACGCTTTTATCCAAAGCGACTTGCAATAAGTGCATTCAACATAGGTAGGCAAGAAAACTACTAATCACCAGAAGTATTAAGTGCATTCTCTTCTAAAGCAAGCAACTAAGACCTAGCGCTAAGGTAAAAATGCAATATATCAGCTACCTACTTTCTTAACCCATTAAGACCTTTTTAGATTTGAGCTAAAAAGCATTATTTTACACTTTGGGCTATTCAAAAATAGCAGATATACAAGCTCATAGCGCGGCACCGAGTGCCGCGCTACGAGCTTGTAGATCTGCTATTTTTGAAAAATCGTGAAAATGTGTGCAAATCTTTGAATATATCTTTTTTTAAAGCGAACCGTTTTTAACTCAAATCTTTGCTTCTGGGGGTCCCTAGAACAAAATATTTTGATGGGGGTCCGCGGCCAAATACATATAATTTTGGGGGTCCTTGACACGAAAAAGATTGAGCACCACTGATATAGAAACATAAGTTTTTTAGAATACTGTTGAGCTTTTGGAGACATGTAGAATCGGCTTCAGGTCTCAATGGGTTAAACAGATGAGACAAATAGGAAAATCAAATGAGCAAGAGCTAAAACAAATAAGTGTATCGAATGTCTCTCTCCCTCCCTCTCCCTCCCTCTCTCTCTCCCTCTCTCTCTCCAGGTGATGTGCGTCTCAGTGCAGAGGACTTCACTCTGGCCCAGAAGTACTGTAAGTACGCGGGCAGCGCTCTGCAGTACGAGGACGTCGCCACGGCCATCCAGAACCTCCAGAAAGCCCTCAAACTCCTCACCACCGGGAAATAATGAAAGAAAGAAGCCCTCTGTTCTACTTACTCCTCCATCGTCTCCTTCTACCAGTCTCTCCATCTGTAGACGTCTGTCTGTCTGTCTGTCTGTCTGTCTGTCTGTCTGTCTGTCTGTCTGTCTGTCTGTCTGTCTGTCTGTCTGTCTGTCTGTCTGTCTGTCTGTCTGTCTGTCTGTCTGTCTGTCTGTCTGTCTGTCTGCATGCATGTCTGTCCTTCCAGAGGTCTGTCAAATAGAGCCTGACTGATATATCGGTCGGGCCGATTATATCGGCCATTATTTGCCTTTTTTTTTTTACGATGGTATCGTCGGTTACACAGCCAATGTGTTCCTATTGAGTCCCTATGTTGGCATGTACAGTACATAGGCATAGGTTTTTTCAAAGTTGATTACACAAATATTATGCGCACACACTCCTACCCATAATCTTTTTCAAAAATAGCAGGTTTACGAGCTTATAGATCGGCTATCTGTGTGTGATAATTTTGTATCCATCAAAAACTTGTTTTGTTTTATTTATAAGTTAAATGTTCTCAATTAGAAACCGACTTTGACAAAACATGGGTAATCGATGGTCTAAGTCTAACTCTCCAACATAGGTATCGGCATCGGACTCAAAATATTCTAGCATCAGTCTGGCTCTGCTGTCACAAAGCCCCCATCCACCCCTCCCCCCTTCACCACAGCATGTTTCTCTCCACATATCTGTCACTGATCTGCCAAACAAGGAACTGACACGAGCAGGAAGCTGAGAGCGGACCGTTTGTACGCCGTGTGGTGTGCACACAATCACTGCACATTTACAAGCCACACACAAATCGTGTGTGTGTGTGTGCGCGCGCGCGTGTGTGTGTGTGTGTGTGGGTGGGGCTGCATGCATATTATACACTCGCGAGCACACACACACACAAATCTTTTGAGCTTACGCATATTATGCAGGCAGACCATGCACACACACACACACACACCCTGACTCGCACACTCATACCCAGGCTTTGCTTGTGTGTGTGAGTGAGTGACGAAAGACATTCTGCCCCGTCCCCAGTGGAGGCCATGATTGAAATCATTGGACTGTTTACAACAATGAGCGCCTGTGTGTGCAGAACCCTCGCTGACGTTGGTTAAGTGACTGACTGACTGCATAAGTGATTCTGCTGATTGGCTGACAAAGCTGGCTGACGGGACTGACTTGCTCTTACGTGAGCGACTGACTGGCTAAATGCGTGGCGTTTATACGTTGTGTGTATAAAATAGCAGATCTGTAAGCTTATACTGTAGAGCGGCTATTTTGAAAATAGCAGATCTATAAGCTTATAGATCGGCTATTTTCAACACATGACACCATCATACGACGGGACAAATTAAGCAATACTTGTATTTTTGCTTGCTGACTGCTTAATTGACCAGGTAACTACCCAAATATTTGACCTACAGACCGGCTGGCCTTTTAGCCTGCAGGGCTGACTGGCTACTGTACATGACTACCTGACTGTCTGTCTACCCTTTGATTGATTTGCTGACGTGCAGGTTGGATTTGACTACTTAACAAGCAGAATATTTGACGCTCTTATTAATTGAACAGAGTGACTGCCTATAGCTGACCAGGTTGTCCAGATTTACAACGAAGATTGTGTTTAGATTGTTCCTCTCTGTGGATCCGACAGAACTTGATTTGGCTTCTCATCTGAAGTCGGTCACCATGGTTCCCTTCTTCTATTATTATTATTGTCTGAAAGTCAAAACTGTTCCTCAATCCAATCCCTTATCCAGATCTCCCCCAAATCATCACCTACATTTTCCACAATGTTGTTGTTGTTTGTTTTTTCATTGAAGTACAATTCAGTTTATTTAACATCTACATTTTAACTTGTATTCAAATGTTCTTGAAAAGTAGATAAAATGGTGGAAAATAACCTTTCTTGACAAAGGTATATTTTACACCGGTGTTCATACTATAAGCATTGCAAATGTACAACCGATTTCTTACACCCTCAAACTCCATGTAAAACTCCTTAACCTATCGCAAACTGTTGGCCCTTGTATCAAAGGACGTAAATTCCAGCGACACAAGTCTTGTATCCACTATCATTCTTTGGATATGGTTTTCAGTTAACTTTTGATGATTAGTCCATAGAGACAATTATATTAAACCCTACAACATTCTATGACGTCACTATATTAACAACGTTGCTGTTAACCATTAGAAGCCTAGCATTACTGTTCTGGTCATATCATAATAGGCTAACCTTCAATGACAATAGGCGAATATTCAGAGAAAATAGAATATATCTACAATACAAGCTGTTACAACTGTAACAATACAACTGTTGACTTCAGGATTCAAATTCTAAAATGGCAAAAGTGACACAGCTTGTTTTTCTTCTTTCATATTTGAACAAAATGTATTGTAATGTAAATGTAATCACTGACTATTTTTATTACCAAAAAAAATGCTGTAGGTCTGTGGTAACATTGAGTCCAACCGGTCTCTCCTTCCCTGTTGGACTCTCCACATCCATGGTAACTTTGAGTCCAGCATAGGGTTGGGATCCATTTACGGACCGATTACTAAGCCAATAATTTAATGACCGGTCATCAAATTATTGTCTCAGGAATGCGAGAAAAAAAAATCCCTGAATTCAAGGCTTCACGGGGTGTATAATTGATTGAAAATACGATTTTTTTGGTTGAACTACTCCTTTAATTTACCAAAAAAAACACAAAAAGTTAGAATATGGAGATAGGAGGTTTCTGCCCGACAGCAAAGTTAGAGGGTTTAAGTGGTTAATTCAATTATTTGTAACTCTCAGAGTTACATTAACTAAGGATTTTACTGTGTAGTGCATGGGGGCCACCATTGTTTCGACTTTTGAACTTATGCCTTTTACTCCATTGTAGTCACTTTTTGTTATGAATGTAGAAAACGTATACCAGACATATCACTGTATCTGCATGTTGGTTGCAGGGGGGGGGGGGGGGCGGAGTTTGTAGTTCCAAGATTCAAAGCTTTTATTTTCTCAGCTGCCTCATAACATATACATGGCAGTGAAATGTTTTTAGTTGCCAACGTTGTTGTTGGTAGTTTGTATAGTTTGCTACAACACTAGTCTCTTTGGGTGGAGGTCATTTATAACGTTCTCATCTCTGAAACTCTTTGATTTTAGTGGGGCGGGTTGTGTGTGTCTCGTCCACTGGTTCTCAACATAGGTTCCGGGGCGGGGGGGACCACCAGTGGTCCAAATAGGACCCCTTAACGGGTTTAAATTTAACTCTGAGAGCATACGAATGGAACCAAATGGACCCGTTTACGGGTCCATTTGATTTTGAATTTACCCTGAGGAATTTACAGTGTAGTTTGGGGGTCCCGGATTTTATAAAAAAATCGGATCAAATTGGGGTCCGTTGTCGGATGCATATTAAACCTGGGGTCCTTGAAATTTGAAAGGTTGAGAATCACTGGTCCCCCCCCCTGCCTGCCTGCACTGTGCGTATAGCAAACACCTCTATCTCTCATTCTGTACAGAATTGAGGTGAACGAATGCAAGTTGAATAAATGATTGGAAATGGTTGAGTTCTGTGTGATTTATTCGATTGACCTGAATACAACCTCATGCGCGCACGTCCCCCGGGCACACTTAACACCACGTGCACGCGCCTAGGGCGCTCCACATCTCGTGCACACGCCCGGCGCGCTCCTCATTCATACCAGGCAACTTTTTGTTTACACCAGAAATGTTTTAAATAATGCAGCGTTTGATAGCTAGACTGTGGTGTTTTGGTTTGGAAGTACACAGTGCATGCAACTGGATTATGCAAGTCTAGACACTGTGATTATATTGTGATAGTGTTTATGAAAAGTTTGTTATATAGTTTTGCTGTCGTTAATCATGGACCGCTATTAATTTTGATTAATCAAATGGTTAATCATAATACATTTGATTTATAATGCACGTTACCTTTAAACAAATCGCCAAAGGCTAAATATTTTATTCCTGTTCGGATTCCTCATTCACCACGCAGGCATGATGCGACAAAAAATGTCTGTGAATTCAAGGCATCAGGGGGTGAGTTATTGAGAGTTTAAAAAAAATGTCTTTTGGGGGAAGTATTCCTTTAACCCATTAAGACTGGGAACGCATCTGTGTTGTTTGTTTTATTTGGCTGTTCAAAAATAGCATTTTTTTTTTTAATCGTTAAAACGTGTTGAAGTCATTACTTTGAATATAATATATATTTTTGAAGCGAACATTTGTAACTGAAATCTTTTCTTCTGGCTATTTTACAAAATGTCTTCTAAATCCTAACAGGTTTCTGGAAAACGTATGTTTCTATATGAGTGGTTCTCTAACTTTTTCATGTCAAGGACCCTCAAAATGATATGTATTTGTCCTCCGACCCCCATCTCATAATATGTTGTTCCAGGGACCACCAGAAGCAAAGATTTGAGTTGAAAAAATATATATATATTCAAAGATTTGCCCCAACTTTCCCCGATTTCTCGAAAACTAAAGTGGTTAAAATGATTGTGATGCTGCATTAACACATTTTGCTGGGGACCCCCTGGTACCCCCCCACCAAGGACCCCTGGGGGTCCCCGGACCCCACTTTGAGAACCACTGGCCTAAAGCATGCCAAACCTGGGGGTCTTTGAACACGGAAAGAGGTTGAGAGAGCCCTTGCCCTCAGAAGGAGCATGGGGGTTGACAGAGGACATGTGGAGGTACTTTATGTCTGTCCATAATGAACTCTGTGGGGGACGGAAGGACGGGCTGGTGGTGAGGGAGGGGAGGACAGGAAGAGTTGCACTTCAAAGCACTTCCCCCTGTCCAGTAAAACACATCCATATACTTTTAATTTATCTACTTCTCGCCGTCTTTCTGCTCGTTATTTCAGCTACTGGTCTTCTTGGGACGATAAGGAACCGGTTCTTATTTCTGTCATGATGTTTAGCTTTTGTGTGATTAAGTTTAAAGGAGTAGTTCACCCAAAGAAATTACTTCTTTTCTATCAATTGCACACCCCATGAATCATTGAATTGGAGTTTTTGTCACATTCCTGAGCCAATAATGTGATGATAATAATAAAGATGCTAATGTATCCGGGAGGAGATACAAAGGAGACTCTTTATGTGTCCTACCGGAGAGACCGCCTGTTATCAAATTAATGTCTTAGGAATGCGATAAAAACGACAGAATCTCCATGAATTCAATGCTTCGTGATGGGGTGTGTTAATTGATACAAAATTATATTTTTGGGGGGGGGGGTGAATTACTCCTTTAAATGTGGTGTCCCATGTCATTATAGGCACATTGTAAACAATAAAATAAAAAAGTCAAAAAACACAAATAGCAGATCTGAAAGTGTGAGCTTGTAGAAGTGGCTATTTACACTATTCAGCAAAATGACCAAAGTCAAAGGAAGATGAACATAAATTACATCAGAGCAAAACATGGATTGAACAACAGTTTGTTTATTCTTAATCCACATTTCCAGAGCAGAACCAGGCCCATAGAGCTGAAGTTAGATGTCTTAAAAGCCCTATTTGTGTGCTTGTCCGTACAGAGAAAATTGCCGATCCATAAGCTCACATTGTGAAGCCGTTGTGAGCTTGACCGGCACATTTTGCTATTTTATTGATGCATAAACTCTATTTGTCACTTGTCACAGATGAAGTACATGCAGTATGAGCCGTATTGAGTCCTGTACTTTTTCCCTTCCTATAAATGTGGTGGTGTCAAGAGTACAATATTTGTCTTTGAAATCTTTGGCCGCAGGCTGAAAACCCACCTCTTCAGGAAACACTACCCTGACCCTTCCTCTTAGCCTTGCCTACTTGTTGTCAATTAGTTGTACGAGCTCTTGTTTTATTAGATCTTGTTATTCAATATGCTTATTGGTTTTAGCTCTTGCTCATTTGATTTTCCTATTTGTCTCATCTGTTTAAGAAAGTAGGTAGCTGATATATTGCACCTTTACCTTAGCGCTAGTAGGTATACTCTTAGTTGCTTGTTTTAGAAGAGAATGCACTTAATTTCCGGTGATTAGTAGTTTTCTTGCCTACCTATGCTGAATGCACTTATTGTATGTCGCTTTGGATAAAAGCGTCTGCTAAATGACTGTAATGTAATGAAATATATAGAGGAGTGAAAGTCATAAATATCCCAAAATACAAGTGAGGTACAGATACTCAAATAATGTCCTTAGTACAGTAATAAAGTAAAGGTACCTCGTTATTGTCCACCACTGAAACGATCCATTCTGAATAATTACATTTTCTTTTCTCTTTTCCCTTTCCAATCTCTCTCTTCCGTCGGGCCTGAACAAAGTTCACATGACAAATGAGTCCTGACAAAATGATACTTTTCCATCGCTCTCCTCCCTCCCCGTATCTCTCCCTCATTAGTTCCTGCCCTTTGTCCATCCCTCGTTCTTTTTTTACTCCATCCACCTCTCTTTTCTATTTCTCTCTTCTATCCGTCTGTCCATCCCTCGTTCCTTGTCTGCTCCATTTCCGTGTCATTATGCTTTAGTTTGTCCCTGGCTGCTTTCCATTAGTCATTTTCCTTTTTTTCCTTTGTTAAACAGCTAATGGTGTGTAATTAATCTGCCCTGAAGTCCTTAATCCATTAAGACCGGGAACGCTGTGTCATTTTTAGATTTGAGCTAAAGAAGCATTATTTTACACTTTGTAGGGGTGTGCCGATCATGATACGATACACGATATTGGGCTCACGTGCGATACGATATATGGCACTTTTTATTATGAAAATATATGGGGGGAAAAAAAGCAAATGCAAACATATACTTCTGTTTTTGCATTATTATTGAAAAATATATATATTATTTTCTTTAAAAAAAACGCCAAAACAATACACATCGTCACGAAAACGTATCGCGACATATCGCGGGACGATATATCGGCACACCCCTAACACTTTGTCTATTCAAAAATAGCAGATATACAAGCTCATACCGTGCTACGAGCTTGTAGATCTGCTATTTTTTAAAATGTGTGCACATCTGTGAATTTATATTCTTTTAAAGACATTTTAACTCAAATCTTTGCCTCTTGTGGGGTCCCTGGAACCTACTATTTTGAGATGGGGGGAGGGGCCGCGGCCAAATACATATCATTTTGGGGGTCCTTGACAATTATGAAAAAGTTTGAGAACCGCTGATATAGCAACATACTGTTGGGATTTAGAAGACATACAGTATGTACAATCGGCTTCAGGTCTTGATGGGTTAATGGAAAGAGCTAAGCAAGCAATATTCAACCCCCCAGGCATTGCTCATTATTGAGGGGGAGAGAGGTTTGATGTTGAATTTGAACCCGGCGTGGTTCTAAAGGTGATTGGATGGAGATCTAATGTGTGCCTCGTCCTTGATTTCCTGGATGTCCATCCAGAGACCATGAGAGGGGAAGGGGAGGTTATAGGAGATGATGAGAGCCATGTCTCTGGTA
The DNA here is from genome assembly GCF_963280865.1 of Gymnoscopelus braueri. Taxonomy (NCBI): domain Eukaryota; kingdom Metazoa; phylum Chordata; class Actinopteri; order Myctophiformes; family Myctophidae; genus Gymnoscopelus; species Gymnoscopelus braueri. The sequence goes on along the minus strand of NC_137616.1, from coordinate 40,724,972 downwards.
AGTGGAACCTTCTGGAAAGGTTGCTGTAAGTCAGTGGTTCTCAAAGTGGGGTCCTGGACGGTGAGACCCCTGGCTAAATGAGTTAATACAGCATCACACTCATTTTAACCACATTATAGGCGTTTCTGGTATAAGTGGAATTCTGGAGTATTTTCAATACTTTAATACTTGTACTCTACATCTCAGAGGCAAATATTGTACTTCTTTACTCCACTACAGTTATTTGAATACTTTAGTTTCCTAGTTACTTTGTAGATTTTTTATTATTACAAAACATACACATTAACCTCTACGTCGACTATTTTCAAAAGCCAATACTAGTAATATTACTTTTTTCCATTCGTCTTCATCCCCTGTCAACACCTAAATGCTTGAATATATACAGTACAGTAAACTGTATATCTTAACCTTGATCTCTAAACGTATTAAATTGGTATTCCGTTGCGTTCTCATTAGTGAATCACAGCCAGGAGTAATGATGGGGCCACAGAGAGGGAGCCAAAGAGACCGGACCAAGGAAGGCTAATGAAGAGCTGGCACGGCGCCAGGTCCAATTTAGACCGTTGGCTCCATCTTGTAAGAAATGTAAAAGGTGAACGCCATTCTATAGGCACTTTCATGGACTTGGCTAAAAGGCATACTATATCGCATTAATTTTGCTTATTAGTAAATACAGTACATAGGCTACACACATGGGGAAGGGCAAAGTCAGCCTGGTTGACATGCAACGTGGGTTTGCTTGCTGCAGGCAGCCTGTGTAGAAAATGTTGTTGTGAAACGCTTTCGGGGTCCAGAAACGTTAAAACAAATGCATAAACATAATTATCGTCTCTGTCGGGTGGAAACCTCATTATGTCCAAAACTGTTACTTCTCAGGATTCAAATTCAAAAACGGCAAAAGTAGCAGATCTACAAGCTCGAAACGCGTCGCTTCGCGCCACGTTTCGAGCTTGTAGATCTACTACTTTCGATGCTTTTGTGTGACGCTTTAGGACGATCAAGTAAGGCCGTTACGACAAAATATGGAGATAAGAGCTTTCTGCCCGACACCCAACGACGTATTTGTACGTATCTGTCGAAAAGGATAAGGACTCGATTTGAACAAATCATGTTGGTTAAAAATGAGTCATACTGTGTGTACAAGATGTACACATTATGTAGAATTATCTGTCACTGCTGCCCTCTTGACTCTTAAGCCTTTGAGGCAGCCGTAGCTTAATGGGTAGAGAGTCTGTCAGAAGGTCACCAGTCCCTGAGCAAGACACTTAACTCCTCTCATTAACCCCTCTCATCATGACCATCTGAGTAGCCATCAGCTGGGGTGAAGGTGAAACCCTCCCCCGTGGGACTAACAAAGGTCTCCCCTGTGGCCGTCCTTCGTAGTCTTTCACAGCTGTCCTCCTTAATTTATTTATTCCACAATAGTTAATGGCGTTGCTTGATCTTTAAATGTTAAACTCACTCCCCCGCCCATACTGCACATTAAATAAATGACCTTTAATGGCATTGTCTAATGCTGAAATGTTAAACTAACACACACACAGCCTCTTAATATAATTTCAAATGCAAAGAAAAGTAGAAACTTAACAACAAGACATGATTTTATAAGGAAAGGCATGTTTATTTGTACAGCATATCTCCACAAGGCAATTCAAAGTGCTTTACATAAAATATTAAGAATTAAGACAGAGATTTGACAGTGCAAAATAAATATAAAAGGACTATAGGACTAAAAACACTTCAGACCTATGCACACACACACACACACACACACACACACACACACACACACACACACACACACACACACACACACACACACACACACACACACACAGTCAATTTGAAAGGATTTTTATACATTTGAAAACGGAACCCTCTGCATTATGAGTACTTTTTGATGCCAATACTTTTGTACGTTTACTCAAGTAAAAATTGAATACCAAACTCGTACTTGTATCAGACTATTTCTGGATATTGACACTTTTACTTGAGTAAAAAATGTGAGTACTTCTTCCATCACTGCCAAACAGCACTGGCCTGAGTTCAAACTAATTTGACTCTTTGAGCTGGGTGCGACTGCACACCTGTCTGAGTGGTTCTCAAACTTTTTTCATTTCAAGAAGTTTGGGATTAAAGTTTGGGCCACAGACCCCCATAACTTCAACCATGTGCTTGTGTCCCTGAGTGTCGGAGGAAATCAGCTTATCGATTACTCTATAAATGCCTATGACTATCAGTTGACTAAGGTTAATTGATTGAAACCTTGATTTATCCTCGAAAAGAGCATTGAGGTTTACCCTCTTGCAATGCAGTCGAGATTACACACACACAAAAATCAACAATTATATGTAGGGTAAGTGATATTTTTTGGTTAAAACAAAACGTTTTTTGTTAAAAGGATAAAGCACTATATTCTGATTGTAATCATTGCTATAGAGTGTTTGTTCAGTAACTCCAGCTCTTTGATAAACAGAAAATACATTTTCAGGTAGGTGACACATTTTCAGCCATTTCATCAGCTTAATTTGTATAGTGTTCCAGTTCCACATTTGTCTGCTCATTGCTTTGTGTCACCACTTCCAATTGCACTTGTTTAATCTGTATCCTGTCTGAGTTCTCTATCCTGATTGGATACAATTGGTATCCTGACCTGAAAATGCATTTTCTGTTTAATAAAGACCTGGACAAACACTCTATAGCGATGAGTAGGCCTACTATCAGAATATAGAGCTATGTAACACTTATTTTAACCAAAGAAAATCACTTACCCTACCTTGCAAGACCTATACTTATATAAAACTAAATAAGAACATAACAGAAAAACAGTTGCATAGTGAGGTATGGAGATTTCAGAGCAGGTTATAAAATTGTCCATAGGATGTTGGGGCATTAACTTTTATCGCGAGTTAAAGAATAAAGAATTGTCTTTCTTCGAGGGCAGCCCTGTAATAAAATCCCTGTGTCGTCCTTCAGCATTGCGGCTGCTCTTTGTCTCTGCCCTGTAGGTGTGAAAGAATACAATATTCTCATCAAGGTTATGACTGTCGTTAAAGTTTACTCATTAACAGAGGAACAGGAGGTGAGGGCCGGGGTATTAGGGAGGTGAGGCGGTGATGAGTCTCCGTACTTCTCTGTAATTGAGAGGAGTATTAATGAGTCACTGCAGATACATAACTGTCAACCTGACTGGCTGACTGGCCAAATGACTAAATAAAAACCAGCTGACTACATCAGTGGTTCTCAAAGTGGGGTGGACCCCCCCCCCCCCAGGCGTCCTTGAGGGTGCTCCAGCTCAAATTATTTAATTATATTCTAATTGGGGGTCCACGCCCAAATACATTCATTTGAGAGTCCTTGACATGAAAAGTTTTGTGAACCGCTGGGCAGGCATGCAATGCTCATTTGGTATGTTCTTGCACTCTATTTCAATGACGTGACGCGCACGTCGCTTAACACCTACACTGCAAGTCACACAATGGACAATTGATATGCATCCTTTCCTATGTTAATTCGCTAGGTGTGAGTCGGGAGTCTTTGAAAACTTTGTTGAGGTGCAAATTTAAAGTAGTTTTAAATGTATGCGTGTGCTCCTGGTCAAATAGGTTCCGGCACTGCGTGCAAGGCCGTCCAGTGAGCATTGCACCCCTGCCGCTGGGTGACATGTGTGTCTTATGTCTGTTGATCTGCTTTCAACCACCTGTCTGTTGATTTTGATTGAGCTCTCTCTCTCTCTCGCCTCTGAGATGTATGGGGTGAACTACTCAAAGTAAAATTACCTCACAATTATACTTGAGTAGATGTACTTAGTTACTTTCCACCACTGGTTAAGTGTGCCTTTGCTCAGGGACACTTCTGCTATTAAGTTAATGAAATGCCACCCCGTTTTTTCAATGCAAAATGCCAACATGGCCGCCCTGTGAATTATGGTCTATTGGCCGGACTGATGGTGTGGACTCTTTCACACACGTTTCAAGTGTGAGTGGATCCGCATTGTCGATCTGGCTAGTGCCAGGCTAACCCTAACCCCCTAATTAGCATTGTCTCTAACCCCCAAAGAGACAGTGGGGGCAGTAGCATGGCACTTGGACACAGGCCCAGGGTCTGATCGGCCTAGGTGGGGTCGCCTGGAGGAGGGTGTCTGTTGCAAGACCCGAAACACCCAGTGACTCCAGGTAACAACACTGATGATGTGTCCAAGTTTGTGCATCAGTTGATGTTTTATTAAATGAACACTGACTCACAAACAAGTACAGACATGACCTCTGACCTCTTCACACTTTTTGTGATTTGCCAGGTGTGAAATGGAGCCATTTCACCTCCCCCACGACCTTTCTCTGTGACAATGCTTGGACTATCCAACGAAGTTCCTCTGAAGTGCCAATGGGCAGGCTCTTGGAAACTTTGGACTGTCGCATCTGTATCACCAGTCATAGCATGTGATGTGGAATGGTGTTCCTGTCTGTGTGTGTGAATGGGTGAATGTCATGACGTACGTTTTAAAGTGCTTTGGAGTGGTTGGAACAGACTAGACAAAGTGCTGTATAAATGCAGACCATTTATCTTCCTCCAGTACGTACCTGCTCCTCAGACCGGCTTTCAGAGTGTCTATCCACTTTGATACTTTTTTCACAAAAAAACATTATTTCACAAAAAGCCGTCATTACTTTTTCAATTTGGAGCTCCCACGTGTACATGTTAAGTCTCTCTGCGACGTCAAATGAAAAAAGTTAGGGAAATAATTTAGTTATTCCACTTTAATATGTGTTCCTCAATCCCCCACCCTTTCTGAAGAAGTTTGTCTTCCTTTCTTTCATCTTTTCTTTATTTATTTCTTTGCCTGTTGGGAAGGGGCCATTTTTCGGCCGCGGGCGAAATATGGCGCCTCCTTTACACCATATGAAACAGCAGGAGACTGAAGGACAATAAAACACATTGCCAAGCTTCTGGAAATGGTGCAACGCACCGTAACTCTCTCTCCAACACACATACACACACACGCACGCACGCACACACACACACACACACACACACACACACACACACACACACACGCTCTGCATAAACATTTCACGCACTGACAAGTGATTTACTTTTTTAATAATACCAATTACCATATGAATTGTGATCCATATGTACACAACTTTTCCCCGTATAAATAATCTTTTCAGTGTATAATATAGACAGTTCAACTAAAGTGTGTGTGAGCTGGAGAAATTGAAACGTCAATGTTTTTGGTAAGTCTGAATAAAAATAAAAATTCTCTGACAAGCATGAGATTAGCCAGGGACGAAAGCGCTTGCCGTTTGGAAATCACTGGTGTCAGTATTACTCTTTTAATATTTTCTCACTTAGCTGTGCTGCCACAACAGGAAAAAAATTATGAGTCATTTTCCCCAGACATCTGTCTATTTCGGGACAACTCTCATTTGAGTTCCACCCACCCCTCAACACAACACAGGTTAATAAGCACAGATCGACATATTACACCTTATATAAATGTGCTGTAAAATCCCAAAATAGCCACTTCACTCTCTTCACTCCCCCTGTAGCCCTTCCTGCCACCTTCTGCCTCGATTGACGCAGATACAGTATGGCTACCAAGACAGCGGTGCGAAAAGTTCTCTACTTTTTTACTTAAAGGTTTAATGACATTCACTTTTACACCACATTCAAAGTCTTTGTCCTGGTCCTTCAAAAGTGTACAAAAAGGTTTAAGTGAAAATTCCATTCCAGTGATCCATGGCAGGTGTTTTTCTCTCACATTTCTAAAGCCTTTTCAACTGCAATGAAAAAATAAATCTTTGCCTGCGGGTGTCGCTGGTGAGGGATTTTGCCTGTCAATCATCGCCTCTGCTCCGCCCCCCCCAAAGGAAAGGATAGGGGAGGGGAGGGATTAATCGACTGTGGGCGGGATTAATCGACTGTGACCTCACTGTCGAAGGGCCAAGCTCAGATTACTTTTCAGCCTAATTATTCAGAAAACCCCAGACCACAGAAAATCCACTGAATGTTCTAAGTTCAGGTTTTTTGGGTGTAATTGAGGTCATAAAACCCCAAATAAAACATTGAAAATAAAAAAAGTGAAAATGAATGTCATGATACCTTGTAAAAGTATCAATACTGCAATGTAGAAATACTCTGTTGCAAGTAAAAGTCAGAAATTCTGAATTTACTTGAATAAAAGTACAAAAGTATTGGTATCAAAATGTACTTAAAGTACCAGAGTAGAACTTATGCAGAATGTCCCATTCACAAGAAAATAGCAGATCTACAAGCTCACAATGCGAGCTTGTAGATCGGCTATTTTCAAATGGCCGAAATGTATAGGGCTGAAGTGGGTAATGTACCTTGTTCTTTTGTAATAATAATCAAAATCTACTAAGTAACATGTAACTGAAGTTTTCAAATAATTGTAGTGGAGTAAAAGTATAATATTTGCCTCTGAGATGCAGTGGAGTAGAAGCAAAAGTACTGCAAATTGGAAATACTCCAGTAAAGTAAAAACACCTCAAAATTGTACTTAAGTACAGTACTTGAGTACATGTACTTAGTTACTTCACACCACTGCATGCAGACATACGGTATCTTAGTCACTCATTCGCTCGCTCATGTTTCTGTTACTTACAATAGGTTTGTTTTCTTGACCACAATGTTAAGAATGTAATTTAGATTACTTAAACAGATGCTATAGGCTCATTGTTTAACTGGTATCCTATAGTTTCAATGTGCACATTGTCATTTCAATTGTATACATTGTCATTTCAATTGTATACATTGTTTAGACAGATGCTGGGTTCTTGGTTTACCTGGAATCCTATAGTTTCTTGAGGCACTATACACTGTCTCTCTGTATTCTATTTTGCTTATTATAAGTCACTCTGGATCAGCTTAAAGGGATACTTTGAGTGTCCTACCGGACACATTAGCATCTTTCCTCCGGTCATCAAATTATTGGCTTAGGAATGTGTCAAAAAACCCAAAAAATGAAATGAAATGAATTCAAGGCTTTGTGCGGTGTGTAATTGATAGAAAATATGTCATCTTTTGGGTGAACTATTCCTTTAAATACCTTAATTGTAAATTGTGTACCTTAAAGTTGCCATCCATAACGGGATTCAAACTTGGATTTTCCAGTGTAGGCGACCACATTTCTACCACTCTTTCCAGAGGGATTCCCCACTTGGCCTGGGGAGATACCGATAGACCTGAGTCCTCCTGCATGACCCCATGGGTCTCGATTTCTCAATGGCATACCACCTCCAACCACTGCACATGTTACATTAGTATTAACATACTCTACCATACAGATCGGATAAAAGGACATTTTATTCATTAACCACTTGAACCCCAGCGTCCATATTCTAGGGGGAAAATAGCCGATCTACAAGCCCACAATGTGGGCTTGTAGATCGGCTATTGTTGGGCGAAGAGATTTGGTGTAGACGGGAAAGGTGTCCAGTTCTCTCAGACTACAGGGGTTTAAGTAGTTATAATACATAATTTGATCTTCATCTTTATACTTTGGCATGATTGTTCTCAACTACAATACCTCATAGAGAGAGAGTGAGAGACAGAGATATGATTGATGTCGAGAATCAGAGGCTCACCCATACAGTATAATAGGGAACCGTGATCATGCAAATGCGTATTCTCTTCCTCTCTCCCTGCACAGGTGTTTATCAAACAGGAACATCTCGTCGCCCAGTTGAAACACAAATGAACTTGGACCAGAGAGAAATAATACTCTGTATACCTCAGGTCTCCGGTTGAACTCAAGCCTGTCAGAGTTAACCCACATCAATGAATGAAGATGATAAAGACTACTTAAGACTACTTAAGTCCTATTTGGTTTGTGTATGTGTGTGTATGTGTGTGCATGTGTGCGGGAGGGGAGCTTTTATTCCTACTAACAACATGTGCTGTTGTTAGTAGGAATAAACACAGAAGCACCTGGCAGGAAGTGGACTAAGAAAGGGGAAGAGCCATTCCAAGTTCCTGTCTCTTCACTTTTTTCCCTCCCTTTCTCACAGATTGCCCCAGGGCCGGATCTAGGCATGGGCAAGGGGGGGCAATGCCCCCCCAAATGCCCTGACTGTCCCCCCCCCCCCCCAAAAAAAAAAAAAAAAAGATTTGACGGGGGGGCTTGTGAAAGTTACATTTATGTCATGATATGAAATGTGAGCTTACCATAATCAAAATAATCCTTAATCATATTCCATCATGTATCATTGCACAATTCAAATAATCCTCTGCCCTGATTTTCCATGGGCAGTGTTGCCAGATATTACTACTCCTAAACAATAGGAAGCAGTATTACACAAACAGCCGGAAAAACCGCAAAAAAACGCAAAAAAAGAATTTAGCCGCTGCGCTTTGCGCGCCGCCGAGGAAGCCGCCCCCCCAGCATTTCTTAATGCCCCCCCAATTAATAATTTCTGTATCCGGCCCTGGATTGCCCTAACGCTAACCCTAGGGTTAACAGCGGTGTAATTACACAACAGAAGCACACAGAATAGTGGTGACATGTTGCGCAACACATGTTGACATGTTGTTCAATTAGCATTGAGTCATGAGCATGGCTGCCACAATGGAAAGGACTGTTACTTTTCTTTCTTACACACCATATACACAGTACTGCAATGTAGAAATACTCTTGTTACAAGTAAAAGTCCGGAATAAAAATATGTACGTGTGTACAAAAGTATTGGTAAAAGTACTCATTATGCAGTGTGTCCTATTTCACATGTTTTCAATCTTTTGAAAATAGTAGATCTACTTGTAAATCGGCTATTTTCAAATGGCTGAAATGTATATAGGTCTGAAGTGGTTAATGTATGTTTTGTAATAATAATCCAAATCTGCAAAGTAACTAGTAACTATAGTTTTGATATAATTGTAGTGGAGTAAAAGTATAATATTTGCCTCTGAGATGTATTGTGGAGTAGAAGTAAAAGTACTGAAAACTGAAAATACCTCAAAATTGTAGGCCTACTAAAGTACAGTAATTGAGTAAATGTACTTAGTTACTTTACACCACTGGTCATTTAGAACTTCAACTTTTAGTGTGTGTGTGTGTGTGTGTGTGTGTGTGTGTGTGTGTGTGTGTGTGTGTGTGTGTGTGTGTGTGTGTGTGTGTGTGTGTGTGTGTGTGTGTGTGTGTGTGTGTGTGTGTGTGTGTGTGTGTGTGTGTGTGTGTGTGTGTGTGTGTGTGTGTGTGTGTGTGTGTGTGTGTGTGTGTGTGTGCGCGCGTGTAGTGGAGAGAGACACTGCTGCTGAGCTGCGTCATTATGCAACACAGTAACCACTGAATGACTTTCAAAATAAAAGCTCTTTTTCCCCTCATCAGAAATAACTTGGCAGGCTGCACAGCTTGAATTAATAGCTCTGCTCAGACAGAGACTGCACGATTAAACAGTAAACTAAACATACGGTGGGTTAATAGAATGTAGCTTATTAGTTTTCACATCCAAAATATTATCTTTTTACAGTTTTTCACAGGTCCATGTGGCTATAGGAATATGATTTGTAAAAATGTAAACGTGTAATTTCGTTTTCAACATATTAGGCCAGGTCTTCAACAGGGGGTCCGGGACCCCTAGGGGGTCCTCAGAGCTACTATACGGGGTCCGCCAAACTTTTGTGTTTTTTTTTATTAAGCACTGAACCCTAGAATTCTTATTCTGAGGAGAACTTTAGCCAAAAATAGCAGATCTACAAGCTCACACAACGCCTCGCAGTAGATCGGCTATTTTTGGCAAGGAGGTTTGGTGTAGAGGGGAAAAAAAGAAGAAAAAAAAAGAAAAAGTTTAATCTGCAACACAATTTTATACAATATATGAGGGGGTCCCTGCTTCATCTCTCTCTCAGCTAGGGGGTCCTTGGCCTGAAAACGTTGAAGACCCCTGGCTAGGCCTTTGAATAAAATAGGCTACACCACGTTATGATAAACAAAAACAAAAGTATAGGCTACAGCCTAAAGAGCCGGTAGGCTACTGTTGTGGTTCTCAAAGTGGGGGTCCAAGGACCCTGAGACTGTTCCATACAGGTCTGTAAGAGTTATGGAGGTCCTTGAAATCAGTGGCATAAAGTTATTAAGTACAAGTACTCAAGTACTGTACTTAAGTCAAACAAAAAAAGGTACTTTTATTTTACTGGAGTATTTCCAATTTTCAATACTTTTACTTCTACTCCACTACATCTCAGAGGCACATATTACACTTTTACTCCACTACAATTATTTGAAAACGTTACTAGTTACTTGTAGATTTTAATTATTATTACAAAACATACATTAGCCACTTCAGCCCTATATACACTTCTTCGGCTATCTGAAAATATCGTCGTTGCAGCGCGACGCATTGTGGGCTTGTAGATCTGCTATTTTCAAAAGATTTGTTTACATTTTATTATATATATATTTTTTAGAAAATGTGTGAAATGGAACATTCTGCACAATGAGTACTTTCTACTTTTGGTCATTTAAGTACATTTTGAGACAAATACTTTTTTACTTTTACGCAAGTACATTTAGAATGCCGGACTTTTACTTGTAATTTTACATTGTAGTATTGATACTTTTACTTCAGTAAAAAAACATATATGTTTCCACCACTGCATACAGGTAAGAGTTATATGGGTGTCATTAAACATTTTAAAACAGGGGTCTTCAACAGGGGGTCCGGGACCCCTAGGGGGTCCTCAGAGTTACTACTGGGGGACCGCCAAATCTTTGTGATTTTTACATTAACCACTTCAACCAAGCATCCCTATTCTGAGGAGAACTTAAGACAAAAATAGCAGATCTACAAGCACACAACGCCTCGCAGCGCGCAACGCCTCGCAGATCTGCTATTTTCGGCAAAGAGGTTTGGTGTAGGGGGAAAAAAAGAGAAAACCAAGTACAGAGTGGGTCAAGTTGACTTAGTATGGACGGTTTATGTGGTTGAAAGTCTGAAAACACACATTATCATGAATCCAACACTGATGACAGTGTCTTGTCAAACAAGCCTATGAAATCTATGAAAAGATTATATTCTATAGAATATATATTGGGTGGTCCCTGCTTTATCTCTCTCTCAGCCAAGGGGGTCCGGGTCCTTCCTTGGCCTGAAAACGTTGAAAGGACCCCTGTTTTAAAAGTTTGCGAACAACTTTTATTTTGAAGTTTACAACCAGATGCCGTCTTAACTCAGAGTGTCTGACGTCACATTTATGCAAAGGATCAGCGGAACGAACGGTCCGCATCATCATCATCATCATCATCATCATCACAGCAGCAGTAACACCCATCAACAGGTTCATTAAGCCCAACAACACAACTTCACCACTTCTTCTGATTGCTTTGTTTTTCTTTTCTTCCAAGAGGATTCTAATATATTCGTTGCGATCCGTTATTGTTCAAACTCGAATAACTTTTTGTGTGACAGATCGGGAGCTGTTACTGGAACTTTTTTTCATTTTTATTTTTTATAAATCAATTGGAGAGTAAAAAAAGTTAATTAAAAAAAAAAAAAAAAAAAGTGCTTGAACAAAGTTTCCCTGAGGATTGTGTGAGCAGAGGAGAGAATGATCGTTCAGGAGGACCAGCTGCCTCTCCACTGAAACCATGTAAGTGTAAAACACATGTTTTTAATGCATTTAATAACATGCTGATCACTGCGATAAACTCTTCGATTTGTCATAAAAATGCATCATGTTTTGTGATCTCTGTCAATTTTTAAAATACGACTTTTAATTAAATACATAGGAGATAATAATCATGACTACTTGGTTGGAGTCGATCACTCCTCCTCCCATGTTTCTGTGTGCTTTGAAAAAGTTGTGTTCAGCGCGATAATATCTGTCTGTCTGTCAGTGTGTTAAAAGAAACAAGCAAACAACTTTTTGTTGCCGTAAGAGCTGGCATGGGATTCTTTTTATTAGACTGTCGTTTATTTTAGGCTATGGATATTGGTTCTCAAACTTTTTTTTTCAAGTCAAGGACCCCCAAATTAATATGTATTTGACCACGGACCCCCATCTGAAATTGTATTGTGTCAAGGACCCTCAGAGAATAAGTTTTGTGTAAAAAATGATCTCATGTTTGCGATTTTTCAAATTTTTGCATAGCCAACATATAAATGGATAAAGTGGTTAAAATGATTGTGTTGCTATATTAACTACTTTTGCTGGGGACCCCCACTTTGAGAACCAATGGGCTATGGCATGAATCATGATCACATAATTCTGAGGTGAACATTTGGCGAAAATGACAGATCTACAAGCTCACTGACAATGGTTGTGAGCTTGTAGATTGCCTATATTTTGGAAGAGAATTGGTGAAAAAAAGGAGGGGCCCCCCTGGGGGACTCCGGTCTCTACAGGGTTAATTTATCTAGGTGAAAGTGAGTGAGAACAAGCCACAGAAATAGCCTATAGATCTTTTTTTTCTTCTTTTCCAAGTCCAAGTTCAAGTTCTCTTCTTTAACTGGAAGATGTAGGGGAAAATGTGCGTTCCATTATACTGGCAGGCATTTTTTTCTCCCCATATGTTTACAATCTGTCTTCCTTACATATGTGGACTTGTGTCTAAAAAGCGCTTTATTGCGCTTCCAGCCAAGTCTATTGGTATAAATTGCTCAAAGAAAGTCTTGTTTGAGTGAGTGAGTGTGTCGTGTGTGCGTGCGTACGTGCGTGCGTGTGTGTGTGTGTGTGTGCACGTGCGCGTGTGCGTGCGCGTGTGTGTGTGTGTGAGAGAGAGAGAGAGGGAGAGTTACACAACCCCTGAGGCTCTGTACAGTAGAAAACATGTTTCATGTTCCAAAAAAGTTCAGAAGAAAAGTGTGTCCTGCCAAAGGCGGTGAAGTGAACGACTTCTCCTGCTTTTTTATTTATTTGGAACCAAACCTGTGTTTATTAGGAACCAGAATATTTTAGGATGAGGGGATGATGACCTCAAAGTGAAAGCCCTGTTGTTGAAGGGAGATAGGGGAAGTACTTGCGTGTGCGTGTGCGTGTGCGTGTGTGTGTGTGTGTGTGTGTGTGTGTGTGTGTGAGAGAGAGAGAGAGAGAGAGAGAGATTGCGTGTGTGATACCTGTGATACTCAGGTGTGTTTGGTGACATGGTGTGTGACCTAACGTGACGTCAAATGACCATTGTGGACATCATAGGAATGTGGACCAATGAAGTGAGGAGGAGGAAGGGGGTGGCAGGCAGGCAGGCAGGCTGGCAGGCAGTGTGATCTTTAGTTTTGGTGACACCCTGGCTGAAAAAGGGATTTCCTTGTTCTTGTTGTTGTTGTTTTTTTACCACTTTAGTTTCAACCACGCGTCTGTGTAATATTTTGGGGCATGTAATTAGAGGCTGAAAGCTGTCAAAAATTGTCCATCCCCAAAAATCTGAAAACAAAAAAGGAGTGGTGGAAAAAATACTAAAATGTTTTACTTTCGTAAAAGTACCAATACTGCAATGTGCTGTCTGGAGTTCAAAATGTACTTGAATAAAAGTACATAAGTATTGGTATCAAAATGCACTTAAAGTACCAAAGGTAAAAGTACTCGTTATGCAGAAGGTCCCATTTCACAAGTTTTCAAATGTATAAAATGTATAAAAAATATTTTGAAAATAGCAGATCTGCAAGCTCACAACGCGTCGCAAAGCGACGTGTTGTGAGCTTGTAGATCTGCTATTTTCAAATTGCCAAAGTTTAAATGGGACTGAAGTTGTTTTGTAATACATGTAGTGGAGTAGACGAGGACTCTGAGATGTAGCGGAGTAGAAGTAAAAGTATTGCAAATTTGAAATACTCCAGTAAAGTAAAAGTAACTCAAAATTGTACTTAAGTACAGCACTTGAGTACATACAGTAGTATTTAGTTACTTTCCACCACTGCAAAAAAAGCACGCTGTGCGACATGTGAGATTTTGTTGTTGTGAGATTTTGTTGTTGTGAAGCTTTTCTTTGTTTTGAGCTTTTCTTTGTAGATCTGCTATTTCCACAATTTCTCATACGACAAAGGTTGATGAATTGGGTGTCGAATTCATGGTCTATTTTCACAGATCCGGTCCCTGCGGGGTTCTGATTGAACAGAAATCATAACGGCAACTATATCCCCGTCAACACAGAACAGCTTTAATGTAGAGTAACTGTGATATGATGAAGCCACCAGCCACATTGGCAGATAACCATGCCTGTCATCATTTGTAGGTTGTCTTCCATTTAAAAAGAAAATGCATGCCTGTTTTGTGAAACACAATATTTAAATGAGATGGTGTGTATTGGAGCCACTGTAACCGAGGGGATAAAACATTGGTGCAGTGGCTGTAGGGCAAAGATAGGAGAGATTACCTGTTTTTTAAAGTTTTTGTTGTAACCACAACGTGGCTCTGCGGGAGGATAGCTGTCTATGAGAGGGTGTGTGTTTGCGTGTGCGCACGCGCACGTGTGTGTGTGTGTGTGTGTGTGTGTGTGTGTGTGTGTGTTTCCTTTACCCATGATATGATTGTTGTCTGCTGTGTTTGACAAGTATGCCAACTCTATTGTATGTAACAATGTTCTGCCTTATATGCACTTTTTAACTGGCTGTTTTCCCATTATTTGACTGCACTGGCAGTGTTTATGTCCTTTGTACAAGGCATTCTTGTACTTCTGTTTATGTGGACATAAATACATATTTCAAATGTGTGTGTGGAGCTGTTGTTTCACAAAAAAAGTGTATGCTTTCTTTGTTTCAATGTTTTGCCTCGTATGAGTTTCTAAACTCACCCCTCAACTAACTCCAGACTCTTCGTATAATCCTGTATTTGTGCTATGATGAATCATAGCGTCTCAAGCGGAGCCTGGAAAGCGGACTTTAAACAGATGATGATGATGATGATGAATCAAAATGGGTCCAAATGACCTTAAACTGAACTGAACAAAACCAGGGATTATCAGATTATGCTGGTGTCTAAACTGGACCGCTCCTAGTCTTGTGTAGCCAGACCATCAGAGATCTCCACCTATTGATAGATTGATTTGATTGATCTATTAGTCAGAAATGTAAACAGTACGTGGTACAGTCACACAAAAAAAGTCCTGGGTACTTGTTTCCATTGTGGCCCTATGTATTCAATTCCTCAACATAACTTACAAAATTAACACAAAAATACATGTACAAAGGATCAAAAGTAAAAATGGCGGTAGTGGGTGACATCTCCTTTCGATGGGAATTTTACATCTACCTCTCCTTGTGTTCTCCTGATGCATGTTTTTTTCTGGCCAATCTTGAAAGAGGTCCGTGGACCCCCAGGGGTCCTTGGGGGGATACCAGGGCGTCCCCAGCAATATAGTTAATATAGCCTCACAATCATTTTAACCACTTTAACCATATTTCATACTTTGGCTATTTTTGAGATGGGGGTCCGCAACCAATAATTTCGGGGGTCCTTGACATGAAAAAGTTTGAGAACCACTGCTTTGATGGATGGTGTCTGAACGTTCCACATTTTGGTGGCAGAGTAGTAGAATGAGAAGTTCCCATGTTTGTTCTAAATGTGGGTTGGTACCAGATCATGGTCGCTCCCTAGTGTTGTGACTGTGGGGGTCACTCACTCTGTTGAAGTGTTCAATGTACAGTAGAGGCTAAAACAAAAACGATGTGGAAACAATTTAAAAAAGTATAGAAAAACAACAACTGTATTGCAGAACCTTTAGGGCAGTCCTTCATATTGGCACGTTGATTTGTTTTCAAAGCATTGGTTGTAGTTTAGTCAGTGGCCAGTTCTCACGACTGGGTTATAGCCCAGTGGTTCTCAAACTTTTTCATGTCAAGGACCCCCAAATGAATATGAATTCGGCTGCGGACAATGTGACGGGGGTGCCAGGGACCCCCGTGCAAGATTCGTGTTCAAAATTTGTAAAGATGTTTTTGGAAAATAGCGGATTTACAAGCTCACAACGCGTCCCGTAAATAGCCAACGTATGCATACAGAGCTAACGTGGTTCAACTGATTTTGATGCTATACAAACTCATTTAGCTGGGGACCCCCTGGAACCCTGTCAAGGACCCCTACTGTCCCAGCCAATATATCGAATCTGCATTTCCTTCCTGACATATCTGTAGGCAGAGATCTCTGATACGCGAGACTACACCGCTCTGGGACTCTTATGCATTGCTGGGACGTCCCAGGCTATCTTGTCGGTCTGCTACTTTTGCTATTTTTGAATTTTAATCCAGGAAAGTAACAGTTTTGGACATATTAGGTTTCCACCGGACAGAGACGATACTCGGCCCGATGCTGTTACCCAATGCAGCTTACAACAGACTATTCTGTTGTATCACACAATCCATCATGTTAGCACGTCCGGCTTTTTGATTGACTGGGCTGTAAAGTGCATTCCGTGGTCGGTCTAAGGAGGTCCGTGGTTTGTCGATTCATGTCTTGTCATGCTTTGTTTTTTTTGTTTGTCTTTCAATCCTTTAACCACTTTTCAATAGTGCCTCGAGATGTTAGATAATCTTTCAGATCGTCTGGCTACTGTGAGACTAAGTTACATTGTCTAATAAGGTGGAGTGATAACTTTTATAAGATGTGGACAAAGAACTGTTGTATGATTTTTTACGGTGTGGCTCGGCAAGAGGCTTGTCATCTATTAGAGGGTCTCGTTGTGTGTGTGTGTGTGTGTGTGTGTGTGTGTGTGTGTGTTGTGTGTCTGTGTGTGCGTGCGTGCATGTGTGTGTGTGTGTGTGTTTCTGTGTGTCCAGAGCTGATCTCACTGCTGGATCGTCCTGCGTCAAACTTTGCACACAGCCAGTTGGCTAGAGAAGTACCTCCCCTGATTGTCTTTCACTGTGTTTTTTTACCTTTTCGAAATATTGAAGTTTAATTCTATAAGTCAATGGAGCTTAGTGTGGTCGGGCTGTCATAGATGACTGATGTCACAGGTTGGCCACATGACGCTCACAACGCGTTGTGAGCTTGTAGATTGGCTATTTTCGAATAGCTCTGTAAACATAGCTGTTTGTATTGTTGATGACATGTATTAATGTGTTAATATTCTATGCTCTGTTGATTAATTGAATACATACTGTAGGACCACAATGGAAACAAGTCCCCAGGACTTGTTTGTGTTATCCCTGTAGCCTAAATGCTTTACTGTACCTTTTAGCTGTTTAACATTTTCTGACTAATGAAGTATTCAATCATCAATCAATCAAAAAAAAAGTACTGCATAGAATAGGGTTAAAGTGGTTAAACTGTCCCTCATTTTGCCGGAACCCCCCCCCCCCCCCACGCCCACCCCAAAGGACCCCTGGGGGTCCCTGGACAGGGCCCCACTTTGAGAACCACTCACTGCCATAAACATCTCAGCCTTGCTGCCGCTCTTATCTGCTGATCTACACAGGAAATGCTACGTCTGACAGTCTTGGCGCAAAGCAGTGCCTCTGTCCGTGCCGCGTGCCGCGGCATTAATGATTCAATAACTCTGACACGGCGCATCGGCTAAATCTGTCACAGCCGTTTGAAGTAAACACCTTGAGAAAAGCGTCTCAATAGGTTAACACAGAATAACCCGGCTGCCTTTTCTCTTTTCATTTCTTGTTGATTTCTTTTTTTGCCGTCACATTCTATTAAAATGGTGGATATGATCTCCCTATCTCACGGCTCTCTTCTGTTCTTATCATCCTTGACCCTGTTCTTTCACTACGCCGACAGGCCCAATTTCCCCCCAACGGAGATCAATAAAGATAATCATATTTTTGTTCATCTTTTAATCTCATTCCTCAGATCTCATTTTGATGCGAGGGCGGGCGTGCGCTCTCTCTCTCGCTCGTCAAGAAAAAAGGCCCGCCAACGTCTAATCTCCGTTGGGGCTCCTTTAAGGCCACAAAATGTCTGACTGGTCTGGGAGTGAGTGGCGGAGGGGTTATAGCGGGCTGCCATCCAGATGCCATTCAAATGAATCGCTCCCTTTATTTTCCTCCGCAGTCCAGAGCCATGTTCGCTGACCCTGTCTCTCCTCTTGTCTTTTTCTCTCTCTCTCTCTCTCTCTCTCTCTCTCTCTCTCTCTCTCTCTCTCTCCCATTTACATACTGGACAGTGTTGACAGATTTTGCGAGTGAAATAAGCAACGAGGTCTAGGAAAACACAAGCCCAAAAGAAGCGACTATAGGCCACACGAGTAGGGGTGTGCCGATACACTAATTTCACGAAACGATACGATATTGGGCTCACAACTTCGATACGATACGATACGCACTTTTTTATTATGAAAATATATGGGGGAGGAAAAAAAGCAAATGCAAACAAAAAATTCTGTTTTGCTGTTTGCATGCCTGATTATTATTATTGTTAAAAAAATATATATATATTTATTTTCCCCCCAAAACGATACATATCGTCACGAAAACGTATCGCGATATATCGCGGGACAATATATCGGCACACCCCTACACACGCGCACTTTAAACCTATTCCACTGTATACATCAGCTATTTGAAAATAGGCGATCTACAAGCTCACAACGCGTCGCAATGCGACGCGTTGTGAGCTTGTAGATCTGCTATTTTCAAAAACACCTTGTAATAAAATGTGGAATATTTGGAAGACACAAATCTGGTACAGGGGATCCCTGGCACAGATGAGGGTTAGGGACATATTCATATAAATTTTGGGGTTCATGACATGAACATATTAGAGAGCCACTAGTTTAAATACTATTGAACCCAAATAAGCCCAAATAAGCAACTACACTTTAGAAACCCCAAAAAATCAACTTCTATTTACATGCAACTTTAGAGAAAAACAAGCCCAAAGTCACTTATAATAAGCAGAACATGGCAACCCTGATACTGGATACTGCACAGAGATTGGTGTTGGGGGGGGGGGGGTGGAGGGAAAGGAGGACAAATGTCTGGACAAAGAAGCGAGTTTTCTTTTAATGTCAGGAACTGCATGAATTGGGTGCATGTATAATAAGTGGGTAAGACGGAGCAGATTCATTGAGCAGTGTTCTCTCTCTGTGTGTGTGTGTGTCTGTGTATGCCAGCCGGTATAATCATCTATCATAAATATTTAAAGTCTTGCTTCCATTGTGTGTATGCCACGGGGTTCGCCGTGCCAGAGAGGAGGAGGAGGGCACGGTATATTTGTACAGTAGATGAAGGAGGAAGTTGGTGTTAATTAAAAGTTGGACGCAAACTCCCAGGTCTTTCGTCTATCTCGGCTTTAATCTCTTTAAGCCCCTATTTCAGAAATGGAATCATGTTCATTTTGGGGGATCCACATGGGAACGGAGTCCGGGTCCAACGCGGGTCTCGGATTTCATGTGGCCAGCCTGTCGACACCAGTCATCTGCATCTGTGACACAGCTATGACATGATTGACTTCCACTAAAAAATGTAATATTTCAAAAAGTATTACTCATGAAAAAATTGCCAGTGACTACTGCACTGATCGGTCCAGCGGTTTGCAAGATTAGCTATACACACACACACACACACACACACACACACACACACACACACACACACACACACACACACACACACACACACACACACACACACACATGCACACACACACACACACACACACACGCACACGCACACGCACACGCACACACACGCACACGCACACAGACCCTTTCATAGACGGCTAGCCTCTTGGAGAGCCACACTATAAAACATTTGAAAATAGCCGACCTACAAGCCCACAACGCGTTGCATCACTACACATTGTGATTTCTAATTCTTTGAAATCTTTGGCCTCTAATGACGCCAAGATTGAAAGTGGTTAAAACTTGTGTCTCTTGTCTATCTCTCTCGGTCTGTGTCTCTGTCGGTTTGGGTGTGGATTATGTTAACACGTTACGGGCTAACAGTGGCACACGCATTCTGACACACAATGGTGCAGTGTGAAGAGGAAGCCCTGGTTAGCATACAGTGCCAAAGACAAAATGCTTAATATGCTGTTTTCTGCTTACGGTGCTTAGTATGTTTATGTCATTACCAAGTTACATCGAAAGATGAGCTGGATGCATTATGTGGCTGCAGCCTGATGCATCTTGCTACCTGATTGTACCTGATTGTGCACTGTGATTGTACACAGAATGTATTCAGTGCATTCACTGCACTGTCTCCGAGTGTGTGGTACCTATTGTACCAGTAAGATGTATCATAACAACATCTTTACACCAGTGTCACCAGACACACTCCTTTACATCTACAGCGTCTTTGGGCACAACCACCTCCAAGATTGTTCCAGTTTAACTCCAACTACAGAGCTATAGCCAGGTTGTTGGCAGCCCAGTTTAAGTTTTTCTTTTTTTACATTTTAGAACAATCTTGAAAGTGTGAGAACTACTGATTCAGAAGGCATTTGTAGAATCTGCCCAAGGTCTTAGCTCAGTGTTACTCAACTGGCGGCCCGCGGGCCAAATCCGGCCCTAGCTGAGCTTTTTTGTGGCCCCTGGAACATATTCCATGTTCCAATGTAAAATTAAATGCAAATAATTTTTACTAGATTGTTGGTTGTACAGGATGACCATTTATTTTGCATGTTTTTCATAACCGTTAACCAAAGCTCGTTAATGTTTAATCAACCATTAACAGATACGAATAAAATGTAGAAACTATTTAGAATGGAGGAATGTTAGTGACTCACTCAGGGTCCCAAATTAACACCTACTGTACCAGTACTGTATTTGCAGTCAAGACACTGGTTCAGGAACCCAAATGCGGGTAAATGTAATCTTTGGTGCGTAAGTCAACCAAAAGAAAATCACTTGGGTCAAAGTGTTAAAGTAGCTCACCTCATATGTACTTACATAAAAATGTAAAGTATAAATAAAGACATTTTCATAATATAAAGAAACAAAACAGCCAGAAATGTTGTCTACTTCTCACTACTTTCAGAATAATGTAGCTTTCAAGTAGTTCAGCAATATTTTGTTCCACCCTGTAGCTGGCACATCAACATAACCGAGCACAAAAGGGGTTTTGAGTGCAGTTCATCCATCACGGACCATCCATGTGTGACTATTTCTGAGTGGATGTTGTCAATTACACCAAAGAAATTATTCTCCTTATGCATCCATTAGCTTGTATGTGTTAGTTTTCTGTGGATTTTGTCCATCTTCCAGCTTCTTCTTCATTTTCATCCACTTCAAACACACCATAAGAGCTTGTGCTCTTATCACCTGGGTGCTAAAAACAAAATGAAAAAACCTTTCATTCATACGAACATGTAAACACTTCAACTTGCCAGCCTGCCTCTTAAAAATCTAAGCCTGTGCAC
This sequence comes from Gymnoscopelus braueri, assembly GCF_963280865.1. NCBI lineage: Eukaryota > Metazoa > Chordata > Actinopteri > Myctophiformes > Myctophidae > Gymnoscopelus > Gymnoscopelus braueri. The sequence continues at coordinate 40,703,711 of NC_137616.1, read as the reverse complement.
CAAGGACTGACACTGAACCTTTCCTATCAAACATCAAAATGCATTAATGCAGTGTGAAGCAGGCCCTAATAAGTTACCATAATGGACACAATGTGTCTTTATTGTGTCCTATCGGACCTATAGCACACAGCAAACGGTTTTGTTGTCACGGTCTTGTGGCCCCCGACTTCAAGTCATTTTACAATTGTGGCCCCCTGCCTAATCTAGTTGAATATGAATGTGTCACTTTAGATTTGAGCTGAAAAGCATTATTTTATACTTTGGCTATTCAAAAATAGCAGATATACAAGCTCATATGAGCTTGTAGATCTGCTATTTATTTTAAATCGTGCCATTTTTTTGCATACTATTGAATATATTATTTTCTAAAGCGAACATTTTTAACTCCAACCTTTTGCTTCTGGGGGTCCCTGGAACATAATATTTTGAGATGGGGGTCCACTGACAAATACATATAATGTTGACATGAAAAAGTTTGAGCACCACTGATATAGCAACACACTTCTTTTCAGAAATCTGTAATGGGTAACTTAATGGGTTGAATGTGTAAAAAAGTTGGTTCTGCTCCGAAAACGAACCGATTTGAAATGGAATTCCATCGGTGACACCCGCGCACCGTGGGTTCCCTGGGGACCTCCGGTGTGTGACAGTATAGTGTTATGTATTGGCTGTTGTTAGCCTTCTGATCAAAAAGGGAGCGAACTCACACTCATTAACTATTTAGACGAGTCTTGTCGCGTTTCCTCCTCTCTGTCCATTGTTCTTAATCCACGGCCACGCTGATACCGCCGGACCGGCCTTATCGCTGCACACACAATGACAAGTCAACTCAGGTGTCAGCGCCGCGATAAGCTTTCTATGTGTTTATGGAAGTCTGCCTGCCAGTGCCTGTGTGTGTGTGTGTGTGTGTGTGTGTGTGTGTGTGTGTGTGTGTGTGTGCGTGTGTGCGTGTGTGTGTGTGTGTGTGTGTGTGTGTGTGTGTGTGTGTCTGTGTGTGTGAATGCGTGAAAGACAAGACTGAACTCAGGTGCTAGTCTGACAATACCACTCCTCTCCTGTGTGTGTGTGTGTGTGTGTGTGTGTGTGTGTGTGTGTGTGTGTGTGTGTGTGTGTGTGTGTGTGTGTGTGTGTGTGTGTGTGTGTGTGTGTGTGTGTGTGTGTGTGTGATTGATGGGTATTAGCCCGAGCAGAGACACGGGCTAAATAAAATATGAGTGGCGGGTTCAGGAGAGACCAAGGTCTTTGTTTAAAGAAACGTATACAGTAGACACATCCTCTCTGTCTCCTCTCCTCTCCCTGTCCTTCAATTTTTATACTCCGTCTCTCTGTCTGTCCGTCTCTCTGTCCACCCCTGTCCTGTTCCGATCATTTCTGCTCTCTGTTCTGCTCTGTCTGGTGTGCTCCCCTCTCCTCTCCTCCCCTTCTCCTGAACTCTCCTCAACTCTCCTCTCCTCTCCTTCTCGATTGATGGACCAACTGAATGACAGAGAGAACAGTATAGAAAAGTTTTAAGCGGGAGCTCGGGTGGCGCAGTGGTAAAAGTAGCTGCCCGGCCGGCTTTGTCGAGTGTCTATACGAACACAGAATCGGCCCGTGTTCGGGGGAGGGAAGCCGGGCGGGGCGGGGGAGGGTGATACAGTGTTGATTTTGACAGCAAATTTTGATTTAGTCATAGTCTTTTGAATAAAATGTCATTTAGTTCTAGTCATATTTTTGTCACCTGCAATGTTTTACTTTCTGTCTAGTTTTAGGCGACTGAATATCATAAGATTTTAGTCGACTAAATCTACAGTTGATTTAGTCGACTAACATGTATTTTGGCGGTGCCTCGATGGTCGTCGTAATGGCTGATTTTACACTTGGTTGCATGCTGAAAATAGCCGATCTACATGTGAGCTTGTAGATCTGCTATTTTCAGAGCGCAACACCTGAGTGCAACCAGGCATAAAATGACTTGTCTTAGTTCTACTGGATCTGTTCTCCACTAGTTCCCTCACTAACATTTTAGTCTAGTTTTCATTTGTTGATGAAATTGTCAATATGTTTAGTCTTAGTTTTAGTCATCATATAGCTTAGTTTTTATTTAGTTTTCGTCAGTGAAAAAAGGTAATCGACGATTTTTTTTTGTCATAGTTTTATTGGACGAAATCAACACTGGGGTGATATTTGTCACTGCACACTCCTACGGGTTGGGGGCGGCACCTGTCAGCAGGGAGTGTTCGGCGGGAGGAGTAGGACGAAGGCTCTACGTCCTATTGATAGGAGCGGTCGTTATTGAAAAATAACAGATGGCTGAGTTCAGTGATTGACCAATCAGAATCAAGCATTCAACCAAGCCTTTTAATACATAAATTAAATTAAAAACCCAGTAAGCGATGGAAAACCTCTCTGCTGTCTGAAGGGTCTCATTATCAGCTCTTTTGTGCCTTCGATGGCCAAGAGCAATTTGATTGGCTCTCCAGAGGACAAGGTTCTCACGGTTTCTGACTAAAGAGATACACGCGATGAGACCTTTTTGTAATTAAAGCTCATGTGCTTCATTGACCACACACACTCACACACACACACACACACACACACACACACACACACACACACACACACACACACACACACACACACACACACACACACACACACACACACACACACACACACACACACGATGGGGGGGCTCACTTTTAAATGCTCCAATGTGTATTCACAGCAGCAATATGATGTTTTTTGACCTGTCTTTTTCAAGTAACTCAAAGTGAGTTTAAGGATCAACATACGCATAACTAATTGATTTTGCAAGGACGGTCTGTACAGTAGCTTCTTTTTTAAGGATATTTGGCACGCTAGTGTACCACGATGTACAGGCGTAATCAAAATGACATTGTTTGTTTGTGTGTGTGTTTGTTTGTGTGCACATGCGTGCCTTGAGCTCGCAGGTACAATTACACAATTGGTAACACCTGACGATTAATTAACCCTGCCACTGCTCTCATGAGTGACTCCCCCATCTTCACCAGCAGTAGTCCTAATTGAGTGATGGTGCAAAGAAAAAAATGCAAATAAACAACTTAAATTTGCCTAAAGTGAAGGAGAAAAACAAACTGTTTAATCACTCCCTTCATGCCAATGGGCAATGCCCATGTGCATTTTCAGATATCGTTGTTGTCGGGCAGAAACCTTATCTCCATATTTTTACTTTTTGTGTTTTTTTTCGTAAATTTTAACTTTATCATACTTGCGTCACAAAATGCAAGTATGATACAAGCTCACAATGCCTCGCGCTGCAAGGCGTTGTGAGCTTGTAGATCTGCTATTTCCGGCTAATGTTCCCCACCACACAAAGAGTTGGCGGACCCCCTGTAGTAACTCTGAGGACCCCCTAGGGGTCCCGGACCCCCTGTTGAAGACCCTTCCTGTATTCTACAATATGTGTATGTGTGCATGTGAAGAACCTTGACGTTTTTGCTGTGCTTTCATTACAGTATGTATACTCCTGACTGCAACAGCTGAATCTAATCACGCTATTAGTGTGGTTCAATGGCTTAGGGACGCATGACATGCCAGTGTTACACACTAAAAGATACAGTCCACTGAGTCCAGGACTTATTCTGATTCATAAAACTGTGTTTGAACCAATCTGTATGGTAGAATATGTTACAATATATAACTAACACATCCCCAGTGGCTGGAGGTGGTCTCCTATAGCCCTAGAATGGCTCTGGTATGTATACATTTCATGTATTTCATATATAGTTGTGCATATATATATGAAATATATATGTTAGTGGCCTTCCTGCTCTTCCATTGAGACATTTAGACCCCAGTGTTTATTGGTTAGGACACAAACCGGTCAACAATGTCATTTGAAGCTATTTGTAGAACTATTTTTTGAATAGCTGAACGCCATGGGGGCTTTTAAAGTGTTTTTAAAACTGTTCCTCATTTTTGCTGGTGACCCCCTAGCATCCCGTCAAGGACCCCTGGGGGTCCCCCCACTTTGAGAACCAGTGGTGCAGCTTGCTGGACTGTGTGCGTGTGTTTGTGCGGGAGTGTTTGTGTGTGTGTGTGTGTGTGTGTGTGTGAGAGACTGTGTGTGTGTGTGTGTGTGTGTGTGTGTGTGTGTGTTTCATGGCGTGCATTCATTCATTGAGACGTACACCGCTGGGAGCTTGGTTCCTGGTATTAGAATCCAGCGCAGAGGTCCAGTGGTAATGGTGTGGTTCAGCGCTGTGGCCTTGTGGTGCCATAAAAGAGGCATTTATTCCATTACCGTCCTCTCTGCTTCCATCCATCAGAGCTGAATATAAGAGCTCTGGGTGTTTCGTTTTCGTCGGGGGGCGAACGCTCGTCGTGAATGATATACCCGTGACAGCCGTACTGTAGGTACAACATGGAGCAGCTCCTGGAGTGGGAAGTCCTCATCTTCATATTTTAACTTTTTTCCGTTTTTTTCGTAAATTAACGCCCTACTTGATCCATACCACAGTGTCACACGAAAGCATCAAAAGTAGCAGATCTACAAGCCCGAAACGCGGCGCGAAGCGACGCGTTTCGGGCTTGTAGATCTGCTACTTTTGATGCTTTTGAATTTGAATCTTGAAAAGTAACAGCTTTGGACATGTGCGGTTTCCGCCCGACATAAACTTAAGTGTAGACGTGAGTGTGCTCACGCTTGCACACACACACGCACACACACGCACGCACACCCACCCACACACGATCGGAGATGAATGGTTTCTCTGAAATCCCATCTCCTGGAAATTATCATAGTGCACATGGGAGACTAATTTGGACATTATTCTCCATACAGTATCTCTCTCTCTCTCTCGCTCTCTCGCTTTCCTCTCCTCCTCTCTCTCTCCTCCAGTACTACTGTGTTGTGTTCTGTAGTGCGTCTCTCTACTGTACGTGCAGCCAGGCCACCATGTCTGTTGGCATGTGGCTGCTTTGTTATGTCATTTAGTTTGACACTCACTTAGCGTCAACATCACTCAGTGAGATTGGCCACCACTTTGAGTCAGATTAAATATTAACCCACTCGATCCGGGAACGCGTCGGTGTCATTTTAACATTCCTTTGGCTTTTCAAAAACAGCAGATATACAAGCTCACGGTGCCGCGCTATGAGCTTGTAGATCTGCAGCTTTTGAAGAAATCTTGAAAAATGTCTGCAAATCTTTGAATATATCTATTCTTTTAAGTGAACATTTATAACTCAAATCTTTGCTTCTTGGGGGGTCCCTGGAACCAAAAAAAAATTTAGCTGGGGGTCCGTGGCCAAATACATTATCTAATAATGTTTTCTATTCCTAAATAGTAGGCCTATGTTGCTATATCAGCGGTGCTCCAACTTTTCCATGTCAAGGACCCCCAAAATTATTTATATTTGGCCGCGGATCCCCATCTCAGGGAACCCAGAAGCACAGATCGGAGTTAAAAATGTTCACTTTAAAACATGTGTCAAAGATTTGCACACATTTTCCATGATTTAAAAAAAAAAATTGCCAAAGAAATCTTAAAATGACACAGATGCGTTCCCGGTCTTAATGGATTAAGCGTATTTGCTAAGTACATTTTTACTCCTCGATCTGCATTTAAAGCAGCCCCAACTCTTAAGGACAACTGTCTTTTTGGTACAAGGACAGTAGCAGGACAATCTGCATGCACACTCAAATCCTGAGTGTGAGTTTCACTGTGAGTGTACGAAAGTACATGGACCCGTAAGGTCTATTTGGAATTTGAATCAGGGAGCAGATGATTAATCGCATTAACTGTTAATTGATCGGACACGTTTGTAAAGGTTAGTGGGTCATTATTACACGGTACAATTCCAAGATGACTCACTTTTCCAAGGTGTTCTCTACTAAGATAGTGAACCTTTTAGAGCAGTTCAACTGTGAGTGGTGAATGATTGTTAATTAACCACAACTTTAATGTTAACACTTTACAACACAGCTTTAAAATGAGCAATACTACAGGTGCACTGTTTTTTTTGTATTAACCTTGTATTTATTTAATGGTAGCCAGCCACATTATGTTCTCTAACATTGATTCAATTTGTCTCACTTGAGCACCATCTTGCTGGTGGAGCACATGCACACAGAAAAACTGGAACCGAAACTGGCTCTTCAGAGTGATGCCAGATAGAACAACCATTTTTGGTTCCAGAAAGAACCTTTCAGAAAAAGGGTCATTAAAGGACCATTTATTTGAATAGTTATTTAAGAACCCTTAACGACTTAAACCCTTAATGAACTATTTCCGGTTCCTCAAAGAACTTTGTAAAAAAAAAAAGGTTCTCTAGCAGCATGAGGAACATGAGGAACCATTGACTAAATAAAATGGTTCTTTAGTAGGCGATGGTTCTTTGTGGAACCATATAGCCTTTTGAAGAACCATAATGTGTCTGTGTGTGGGCAATTAACATTTTAACATAACGTTCTATTGGCCATATACTGAAGTATCTTTACAAGAAATAAACAAGTCATTAGGAAAGGAGAAGGCGGAGCCAGGAGCTCCATCTTGTACTGGAGGGAGATTAGACCGATATCTTCTTCCCTCTTGTGGTGTTTTGATTTGGTGGCTTTTGGCTCTTTTCCTCCTGGTGACCATGAACTTTTGGGCAGCAGGACCGACGCCTTTTATTCCTTCTCAGACTGTGCTAATTTAATAACTTTCAAGACCTTCTTAAATACCAAATTGGCCAAATTGTCAAATATTACGCAGTGGGAGTCGCTGTGAGCTTGTAGTTTGGCTATTTTCACAATATTTATCTGTGGAACCAAGCTAATGTAATGCATACAATTCCAAGTACTTGTCAGGGTGGGAGTCCCCAGTTCAAATCATGATTATTTTGGGGGGGTCGCAGCCTGAAAGGTTTGAGAACCACTTGGCCTTTGACATCAGGCATTCTCCTCATTTCTTGGTACATGAGTGTCACGATCCGTGACATGTTCTGTCTCGCTGTTGTGTTTCATTGTATTTGTTGTTTCCTAGTTATAGTTAGTGTTTTACTTTACTCTCCTGTACCTTATTTTTGTTTTGTGATTTTCTAAGTTCTTAGTGTTTCAGCTTTGCTCCTAGTTAGTGTTATTTTCCTAGTCTCCTCGTGTTCTTATTTTAACCTTCCCACAATTTCACCGCATAAAATCACATAAACCCCCCGCATTATTTCATCGCAAAATCAAGGATTTTAGCCCGCGTTTTTTCTGGAGGGTCTATTATATGCACGAGTGCCACCACTGGCATGGGGAAGGTAATCACTGGCACACTGGCAGAAGTGTGAGAGAGAGGAATTAACATATACAAGGTCAATTAAGTTCAGTCCCCTTGCATCCCCATGCAAATTGCCTCCTACACATACCCCTTCCTCCTGTTCACATAGTCTATCCTATTTAGTTTCATGTACACTTTGGAGCCTGTAGCCTGGTAGCAATGATTGCACAATGATCACACAGTTCTGGTTCTAAGAACAATGGGGGGAAAAAAACAGCAAAGAAAAGATGTTTGGGTACTGTATCTCTCATGGACAAATATGGGTTTATGCCTTGAAAATGTTGTTTGCCCGAACATCCTTTCCACTGTTAAGCACCACTTTGAGACTAAACACGAGGGTCTTTTCCAAAGATCAATCAAATGCTGTGTCCACGTATGCAAACTCTGGGTGGGTGGGAGTCTGGGAGATTGGTGGGGTTTAATGATGATATATTTTTTTCACCACCTCAGCTTACTTGCCTGACAACACTAAAAACGTTATTTAGACAGAAGCAGCTTTGGCGTTTGCCTGGTATACTAGCTTCTTTCAAACCCTACATTGTTTTCTTTGCCTTCTAGGTATGTGGTTCATTTACCCTGTCGTTTTGTCGACTATATAAGGTTCTCTCAGATTTTGCACTCTGGATAAGAGCATCTGTTAAATGACTATAAACAACTGTAAATATCATTATGCTATATATCGTCTCTGTCGGGGTGGAAACCTCTTATGTCCAAAACTGTTACTTTTCAGGGTTTCAAATTCACAAAAACAGCAAAAGTAGCAGATCCACGAGCTCGAAACACGTCGCTTGTGGATCTGCTACTTTTGATACTTTTGAGTGACGCTGTAGTATGATTTGAGAAAAAACACCAAAAGGTAGGATACGGAGATAAGAGGTTTCTGCCCGACAGCGACGATAATGTTCTGTCTGTGTGTGTGTGTGTGTGTGTGTGTGTGTGTGTGTGTTGTTGACTCTAATGGCGTCTTTCCTTGCGGTTCCACAGGGAGTGCTGTAGAGGCGGTGGAGGTGGCTGGAGGTTGAGGCTGCGTCATGTCCTCCCTGTGGCACTGCTGTGGCTGTCCCTGCACCGGCAAGGTAGGACACCTACTAGGGGGGGTGGGTTAAAATATAATAAGAAAAACATCAGTTTAATTGAGTGAGAAATTAAATCAAAACACACAGAGTTGCTCCCACAGCTGTCAAGGTCATTGTTATTAATCAATTTCTGGAGGAAGATGTTAAAATAATAATGACGCTCTCATTATTAATCCGTTCATTCTCATATGATTTGTTTTCTCTGGGGGACCCCAATCTATACTGTAAAATGCTCAGTGTTAAAGGGGAAATCCACCCATTTTCAATATTTAACTATGTCATTAATATAGCATAAAGGAGTTGTGTGGAAATAAGAAAAAATTAAAAAAAAAATTAACATTGCAAAAAAATTTAACATTGCAAAAAATTTAACATTGCAAATTACACCATGATGAGTCATCACAGTGTAATTTGCAATGTTAATTTTTTTGCAATGTTAAATTTTTTTGCAATGTTAATTTTTTTTTTACTTTTTTCTTATTTCCACACAACTCCTTTATGCTATATTAATGACATAGTTAAATATTGAAAATGGGTGGATTTCCCCTTTAATGTAATTCTGAGAGTGTAGAAATGGAACCAAAGGGTCCATTTGGTTCCATTTGTACACTCTTGGAGTTACAGACCCGTAAGAGACAATTAGGTTCTTCTCAACTATCAATATTTTATCTGGGGACCACCTGGACTCCCTTCAAGGACCCCTGACGGTCCCTGGACTGGACCCCACTTTGAGAACCATTGATCTAATCTAATCTAATCTAAATCCAGTCAATGACTGTAGGCCAAACAAAATCCACCTTCAAATAAGAATTATGATTGTTTTTTTCTCCACACCTCTCTGTCTCTCAGTGTAAGTCTGCCATTGCTATAAATCCGCCCTCTTCACGCCTGGGGTGCGAGGGGTTTCCCAGAGACGAGTTGTTTGTGCGTCTATTTGTGAGGTTGTTTGTATGGATTCCTCATGACAAGAGCCAGTAAATAAATACAGACGCTTGAGTTATGTGTGTGTTTTGTCTGCGCTGCTGTGGTGTGTGGTTCAATCTAGACAGAGGGAGGGGGCAGTGGATGGGCGTTTTTGCTTTGCGTCTGAGTGTGTGTGTGTGTGTGTGTGTGTGCGTGTGCGTGTGCGTGTGCGTGCGCGTGCACAAATGCATGTCGTCGCTGTTGGGTGGAAACCTTGTATGTCCAAAACCGATCTACAAGCTCACAACGTGTCGCGATGCTGCGACACGTTGCGAGCTTGAAGATTGGCTATTCTGGCTAGTTTTGTGTGACTCTTGTATGACGAAGTAGGCCGTTAATTTAAGAAAAATAAATCAAAAAGTTGAGATATGGAGATATGAGGTTTCTGCCCGACAGTAACAAATGTATTGTGTGTGTGTGTGTGTGTGTGTGTGTGTGTGTGTGTGTGGTCGTTCTTGATTGTCTGTTATGTCCAGTTTCCTCGCCACAAGACAAAACGCTCGTCTCCTCCAGTCTCCAGGTCATAATGTTAACCATTAATCATTGCCGGTGTGTTCAGACATGAGCCATTGTTGCACGCCCACGTCTGTAACAATACATAGGGCATTACCGTAATGACACACAGCTGTGAGAGCAACTTATCCATTATGCCTTAATGAAACGCTGTTTTTGTTAACTCATTCATGTAAAATGTATACTTAGAGAGCTGAAAGGTGGGGACAAAAATGGTCTGCTTTCATTTTGTTAGATGGGGTTTAGTTCATTAAATGTCCCTTATCAAAGCTTTTAAAGGCTGGTATTAATGGAGTAATTATGCAGTGGAATCAATGTTATACTATTAGTGCCAGCCAGGGAGGTAATTAGTTGTAGAAGATTGCCATTTTAATTTCTATTCCATTTCTCATGTTTTTGCCATGTGTCATTCATAAGTTGAGTTTCACTGTTGTTGGGCAAAAAATCCTGTACCTCCAATTATGAATTATGTGAGAGAAGTTTGATATTGACAATTGAATCTTAGTAGCCATTTGGGCTCCAGAAACCCTATGAGAATTAAGCATTCTTAACCACTTTCAAACTGCCTACCATAGGCAAAATCTTCAAAGAATTTCTTAACGATTTTTCAAAATGTTTCATAATTTTCCCAAAATAACCATAGTACTGTATAAAGTAGTGCTTAAGTGGTTAAAGACATTGAAAACAATAAGTGTTCTTTTTGGAGTTACACGATTCTTGCCTGACGACAACAATTTGACTTTCCACCTTTCATGAACGTTTGTTTATTTTTTTCCATCTTTCATCCACGTTTTTTTCAAACACGCCTCCATCATTTATTCTGACTCTTATCCCGCTGTTTGTGTCTCTCATGCTTTTGTTCTCTGTTTTCCATCTCCGCTGCATGAGCGAGCATGTCTGTTTTCAATCCATGTTATTAACCAAAAGTGCCCATTCTTTGAAAACCTGGAGGAATAACAACTATTATTATGTTCTAATAGGTGCACAGTTATTTCTATTTATGTTTTTCTTCATGTTGGAGGCACGCTGGAGTCATTGCTGTCAACCACACAAAAAAACATTTCATTTGTTCTTTTCAAGCGAAAGAAACCCATCCATGAGCACACCACATGACGTGTCACGCGATTATGTCATTTCATTACAATTTTGACAGCATTACTTCATCATCAAATATTGTATTGTTTTTACAGCTTTTCACGCGGTTATTTTTATTTGAAAGTCCATGATTTTACATTTTTCATCACCGCTACTAGGAAACGCGTTGTTGTGACTTCCATCCAGGCTGGAAAATGGCCCCAAAGGTGCAGTGCTTAAAAATGTGTCCAACTATAAAACTGTGTCAAAGTGTGTTGATAGCGAGCGTGCACTCTGTGAGAGGCTGATGAAATAAAAATCTGGTTTTGTGTGTGTGCGTGTGTATGTGTGTGTGTGCGTGTGTGAGAGTGGTGGGATGCTTTACTTTGGCCTGAATTGACCGCTACACAGTAAGAAAACGGGTAATTTAACCATTTGTAACTCAGAGAGTGCACAAATGTAACCAAATGGACCTGTAAGGGTCCATTTGGTTACTGAGGACTCTTGATTCTTGGCTGTGTATTGGCTGTGTATTTTATGTTCAGGGTTCAGGTTTGGTGGTGTTGGGTACTCAGAATGGCTGTCATGCCGTAGTTTGAACTCTGAACTTTGACAAAACTCTGTCCACCGAGACACGTTGGTTGTGTGACTATATTTGGACAGATTTTAGCTGATATTTCCAGTCTTCTCGCATCTGTAACAAATGCGTATTTACTGTCAACCCAAACACGGAGACATAGAGCGCAGGATTTAGTGTAAACACACACGCACGCACGCACGCACGCACGCACGCACGCACGCACGCATGCACACTAGATGTTTAATTTCTGTTCCGCAGCAGGCTATGTGAAGTGTCAGATTAAGATTATGTGTTTCATTAAAATCTCATTGAAACAAGTATACACCAGAGAGCCAATGGCCTCGTCTCCCTCCATCCCTCTCCCTCTCTCTCCCCCTCCCTCTCTCTCCCCCTCCCTCTCTCTCTCTCTCTCTCTCTCTCTCTCTCTCCGTCTCTCTTGTCTCCGTGTCTTTATCCTCATGTGTCTCTCTGTCACCTCGCTGTCCCCCTCTGTGTCCTGCTGGTCCTGTCATCTCCTCTCTCTGTGATGTTCAAAGGAGGCGTCAGTTGTTTGTTTCCCCATCCCTGCGGTTTGACTGACAGCAGGCCATTTTAATTCTGACATCCCAGCATGACAACTGAGTTATCAACTCTATGAGAGGGAGAGAGAGAGAGAGAGAGAGAGAGAGAGGGAGAGGGGGAGAGAGAGAGAGAGATTGCTGGAGGCAGGATGTAAAAAAAAATCCAGATGGAAGGAATGGAGAAGACAGAGAGATGGTGAAATCGGAGAGAGAGAGAGAGATAGGGAGAGAGGGAGAGAGAGCGTTCTTGTGTATTTTCGGCTTCAGTGTTAGGATAAAAAATGGCATTCATAAAATCACCATCATAACATGACGATGTCCTCTCAAGTACACACAGTGTGTGTGTGTGTGTGTGTGTGTGTGTGTGTGTGTGTGTGTGTGTGTGTGTGTGTGTGTGTGTGTGTGTGTGTGTGTGTGTGTGTGTGTGTGTGTGTGTGTGTGTGTGTGTGTGTGTGTGTGTGGTTTAATACTTGGTGTACAGTGATGGTTGACTAGCAGTGGGATCTTTATGGGACCAGGATGCATGCTGTGTGTGTGTGTGTGTGTGTGTGTGTGTGTGTGTGTGTGTGTGAACTGAAAGGGTTTGGCCTCTGGGCAGCTGGTACAAGATGGAAAACACATTAAACGCTCTCTCACGTACATACACACATACACACACACACACACACACACACACACACACACACACACACACACACACACACACACACACACACGTCACACACACACACACACACACACACACACACACACACACACACACACACACTGTATCACATGTCCTCCTTAATGTACTACAGCAAATCCATACATATACAGTATGTCATCACACACAGGTGGAAACCTCATATGTCCAAAACCACTTTTATTATTGTCACTACTCTTGTATGATGAAGCAGGACATACATTTATGAATAAAAAAACATAAAAAGTTGAAATATGGAGATACAAGGTTTCTGCTCGACAGCGTCGATGTGTAACCCACAGGAACCACACACACACACACACACACACACACACACACAGACACAGACAGAGTATACATTACTGTACATGCTACAAATATACATGCAGTTGTGAACCACATACATTTTACAGTGTCTGTGTGAATGTGTGCATGTGTCAGTCATTATGAAGTTGTCGCGTGTGCGTGTGTGTGTGTGTGTGTGTGTGTGTGTGTGTGTGTGTGTGTGTGTGTGTGTGTGTGTGTGTGTGTGTGTGTGTGTGTGTGTGTGTGTGTGTGTGTGTGTGTGTGTGTGTGTGTGTGTGTGTGGTTGATGATGGTCAGTTGTGGGTTCGCATGGCGTGAGAACAGGAAACTGTAAATGTTTCATGGATTGATATAGAAAAGATGGCTGAGCAGACAGAGGGATAGAGAGAGGGGCCTACAGTACACACACACACACACACACACACACACACACACACACACACACACACACACACACACACACACACACACACACACACACACACACACACACACACAGATCTACAACTCCCAATGCTTTTATGGAGATTACTGTATCTCTCTGTCTGTGTCCCTTTCATGCCCATATGTGGAGTTCCTTGTCAGGCATACCCAAATATGGAGTCCAGGCCAGGCTATGACGTCAGCACTATGACGTCATATATCGATGTCATCGGGGGAACTCCATATATGGGAATCTGTGGATTTATCTTTTAGATAATTTGGGAGATCCACTGATCCGCCAACCAGATGTGGAGTTGTACATGCAGTCTTATTGCTGTAGGCAGAAAATATCTCCTATAGCGCTCCTTCTTGCAACTGAGGTGTTTCAGTCTGTTGCTAAAGGAGCTTTTCTGCCCTTTCACAGTGTCCTGTAGGGGGTGGGAGGGATTGTCCATGATGGCCAGGAGTTTAGTCTTCATCCTGCTATTGGCCACCTCCTCCACAGTATTCAAGGTGGTACCAAGGACAGATCCAGCTTTCTTGATAAGCCTATTCAGCCTCCTGCTGTCGCCTTCCTTGATATTACCCCCCCAACATACCACCGCATACAGCACTGCGCTGGCCACCACTGATTGGTAGAACATGTTCAACAGAGTCCTACGCACACACCAAAGGAGGTGTGTGTGTGTGTGTGTGTGTGTGTGTGTGTGTGTGTGTGTGTGTGTGTGTGTGTGTGTGTGTGTGTGTGTGTGTGTGTGTGTGTGTGTGTGTGTGTGTGTGTGTGTGTGTGTGTGTGTGTGTGTGTGTGTGTGTGTGTGTGTGTGTGTGTGTGTCTGCACTCGTACATGCCATATGGTTTTAATAATCAGCTGTTGACAGCACTGAGGACAGACACACACACTTTGCCCTCTATGCCACGTCTTCATTGTGCGGTGACAGTTAATCATCGTTAAACATCATGTTACTCCCTTCTAACCCCAGAGAGAGAGAGAGTGTGTGAGAGAATAGACAAAGGAAGAGACAGAGAGAAATAGAGAGATGGCGAGAGTGAGAGAGAGTGTTAGAGAGGACAAGAGTGTGAGAAAGAAATTTAATAAAAAAGGACACACACACACACACACACACACACACACACACACACACACACACACACACACACACACACACACACACACACACACACACACACACACACACACACACACTGAGGTTATATGAGTTGTTGTTATGAGTGTGTGGGAGCCTCATTGATATTTCATAATATAAACTGGGTGTGTGCTGGTTGTGTCTAGAGCCTCTAGGACAAGATTTACTGTCCCTAGAACCTCCTCTCCTCTCCTCTCCTCTCCTCTCCTCTCCTCTCCTCTCCTCTCCTCTCCTCTCCTCTCCTCTCCTCTCCTCTCTTCTCCTCTCCTCCCCTCTGTCCCCCTCTCCTCTCCTCTCCTCTCCTCTCCTCTCCTCTCCCTCCCATGTTATTCCCCTCATCTTCTTGACCATCGCTGCTCCCTCTAGCCTCCCATGTCCTTCACCTCCTGCCCTCCTCCTCCTCCTCCTCCTCCTCCTCTCCCCCTCAGATGCCGTTCTCAATTATCTTCTAGTGAAAGATGAGAGCAGGAGGTGAAGAGGGAGGAGGGGGGAGGGGGGAGGGGGGTTGATCCAAACACCTGGGATCCAGGCAGGTATCAGACGAGGCAGCTGCCAGGTGTCCTACCAACAGAAAGGACTTTAACCCATTAAGACCGGGAATGCATCTGTGTGTCATTTTAAGATTCCTTTGGGCTATTAAAAAATAGCAGATCTACAAGCTCACTCGGTGCCGCGCTATGAGCTTGTAGATCTGCTATTTTTGAAAAACATCTTTGAAAATGTGTGCACATCTGTGAATATATGTGTTAAACAGATTTTCTTTTACTCAGATCTGTGCTTCTGGGGATGCTAATTTTGAATAGCCCAAGGAAATCTTAACATGACACACAGATGCGTTCCCGGTCTTAATGGGTTAAAATGGTCACCTGAAACTGGCTCAGTAATGATTGTTTGATGAAACAAAGTCCTTGAGAGTGAGAAATGCTCTCTGAAGGGTGAACACTCCATTACGTCTCCATTTCATCAGGAGGCCTTTCTTCCTCTCCTTCCCTCCGTCAGCGTGATCCATTTTGCCATTTTATTGCTTTTGATTTATTTGACGTATCAAATATCAATATGAAGAGTCGAAAGACATCATTGATTTAGCCGTAATTAGATCTGCCCTCCGTCGCAGAGACAAAGACGGAGAACGACAGTACCGTTTAAGCGTGATCCATGACGGAACTTTGGTTGGATCCCAGTATTTGATCTAAAAGCCAGGGGTCCCCCAGCCTTTTTTTTTCTGGATCTATAGGGCCCCGTATTCTAACATCTTGAAAGTGTTCGCGGCCGGGGTCCACCCATCGGTCCACTTAACTCATTCACTGCCAGGCTTATTTCAAGCTTGTTGATCCATATTATGCCACAGGCATTATGGATCAAACGGAGAATTTTTTTTCTCTGTTTACATTTTAACATTGAAGTGGATGGAGCATTAACTTTTTGAAAATCGTTTTCTCCTAGTTCCTTTGAGATTTTTTTTATTTTTTATGTGACGTCAAAAGACGTCATTGGCACTAATGGCACACTGAAAACGGCCGTCAAAAGACGTCATTGGCACTCAATTAGTCCACTTAACACGGCAGCCGAAATGTAAAAGTGCAAAAGTATTGGCGTCACAAAAAAAGTTACTTATTATGCCGAATGTGCCATTTCACTTTTTTTTGTTGCAATTTTCAGCAAAAGCTTCCCCAACACTAACAGAGAAACAGAAAAGACCCAAGTATAGAGCCCTGAGGTACTCCGGTCAACCATATAGGGTTTAAGTGGTTAAATGCATGTTAAATGTACCTAAATGACAAAGTACAGTATTTGTAACTCCAATTTTCCAATAAAATCTGTATACAAAGTGCAATATTTGCTCTTAAATACTTTGAGTAAACATACTTGGTTTACCCTCCGCTACGGAGAGAGTGGCTGAAGAAAGAAGGAGGCGGTGTGACAAAGAAGAAGAGAGGGAACGCTATGAAGGGAAAGAGAGATGGAATGAACAAGGGAGGGAGAGGGACGGAGGGGAGAGAATGCAGAGAGAGAAGAATGCCAGAGAGATGCCAGAGAGGACGGGAGAGGTGAAAAGAGAGAAGGGCAGGTTGATGGAGGCTTTGGTAATCTGCAGGATTAGTCTCTGGAGAGAGAGAGAGAGAGAGAGAGAGAGAGAGAGAGAGAGAGAGAGAGAGAGGAGAGAGAGAGAGAGAGAGAGAGAGAGAGAGAGAGAGAGAGAGAGAGAGAGAGAGAGAGAGAGAGAGAGAAGAGAGAGAGAGAGAGAGAGAGAGAGAGAGAGAGAGAGAGAGAGAAGAGAGGAGAGAGAGAGAGAGAGAGAGAGAGAGAGAGAGAGAGAGAGAGAGAGACTATTTTTAGTAGCTGTAGTTTGTTGAAGAATTGTCAGTTATCAGTAAATTGGACACCCCAGCTCTCCTGCCCTCCTCGCCATGCTTACACACAAACAGGTGGCACTTACACACACGCACACGCACACACTCTCCTCCTTCCTATGGAATGCCCTGGCATCACTGCGGGCATTTCCAGCAAGAATGCTTCTTAGTTTTTTGTCTCCTGGGTGAGACTAATTATTTGTCTAGTTTTAATTGAGGGATTAGAAACATAACCTTTCTATATATATATATATATATATATATATACTATATATATATATATATATATACTATATATATATATATATATATATATATATATATATACAGTATATATATATACTAATGTTTTAACCTTGGCTCTTATGTACATACATACCTTGCACATCTGTTATCAATGTACTGTTTTCTGGACAGAGAATTATACATTTTTATACAAATTGTCTATCTCTGTTTTTAAAAAAAAATCTATATTACTGTATGTATTTACCCAACCTTTTCTGGATGTCTTGTAAATCTCGATAGCGTTCGTAAGCCCACCCATCCTGACCACCATGTGTTAAGTCGTCATATGGGTGGGCCACGTGAATTTTGTTTATTTTAATGATCAATCAATCGACCGTGTTATTATTTATTGGTATTACAATGAAAACATGTTCAAGGTTTTAAAGAAAGAATACCATGTCCACACTTTTTTTTTAATTCAAGCATTTTTTTGAATTAATTTCTGAAATCTCCCAAAAATATACAAATGCATAAATAAATAAAAACCTTTATAAAAAGAGTGACAATAGCAGAGCTTGTAGATCAGCTGTTTTCACTGAAATGGGGCTTACAGGTAAGTTATTAATTCATAATGTTGTAATGTTGCTTCTCGGGGAGACATTAAACGTATTATGTTGGATCTTGGGTTTTGGGAACCATGCGTCTATATTTAAACTCATTGCATCAGTGTTACGAATGATGAGTGTCATCACCAGACTGGGAATGGGACATAACTTTCCCTTTCTGTGGGAAAAAAACAACAACTGCTGCCAATCTGCCCTCGAGCAAGGCAGCCAGGCGCTAAACCTACGGAAACCGCTCAGTCGGGCCAACAGCGGAAGGCCGCGGTTGTTGTTGTTGCGCCTCCTAGTTGTGAGCGGGTGTAACTGTGAATGAATGTGAAGAGCAGCCTACTTAATGACAGCAAATGAATAACCCATTAAGACCTGAGCCGATTCTACTAAATGCCTTCTAAATCAGTAGTTCTCACACTTTCAGAAATAGCAGATGTACAAGGTTGTACATCTGCCATTTTTGAATTGCCAACGTTAACATCTAAAATGACAGATGCTTTCCCCGGTTTTTAATGGGTTAATAAATCGAGGACTCACCCGCCGTCATACTTTCCTACAATAATCCCTTTACTTCTCTTTGTTCATCGATTGGCTTTTCTTTCTTTGCACGTAAAACGCTGCCAAGAAAGCCTCCAACACACACACCAGCTTACTGCCCACGCCGGCCGCAAAACAAAGGCTTCTTTTGTCCTTTCACTGTCAAAACAGGGGCGATTCCCGCCTAAGCAGCGGTTTCGACCGTTATAGCTCGAAACCCTGACTAGTCCAACGCGGATGCGGGTTGTAGATGTTTTAAGAACAGTGCAACAAAAAATTGCAGATCTACAAGGTCACAACTGATTTTTCACAACCCACCCAAAAAAGCGTTGCTCACGCTCTTTATTGCGTGCGCAGGTGTTGCGCGCGACTGTTCTCGCCAAATCTGGCCACAGCGGGACGTCTGCTCAATGCGTTTCAATGAGAATGCACGCGGGAAACCTTTTTTTTCACCCACCCATGAGTAAAAAAAGAATCATAATCCTTACTACGCGTCTGTGCGTGTCTGTGTGCGTCCGGTCATTCATTAACATGGGAGTGGGCGAAAAAAAGCGGTGTCCTCACGCTTGCACTTGCGTGCCCTGTGGGTGGCAAGCGTATAAGTGGTTAATCGTTTTGTAAATTGGTGGGTGAAAAAAGCACATCTGTGCGTTTCTTTCTGGTTCAGTTTGCTCTTATTTTCCCTTTTTTTCCTCGTGTTCTCTTGTGCTCGTCTAATCAAGTGGGAACATCTTCAATAATTGAGGTATAATTGAGGAGCTTAATAATAACTATTCTCTGTGGTTACAGGATCTTTACAAGTACGAGACATGTTTGTAAATGCGGTGATTATGACAGACATAAAGAGACACAAAGGCTAATAGAGTCAGAAAGGGAGAGCAAACCATTGAATACTAAAATTTCTTGGATTCATTTAATTATCTCTCTCTCTCTCTCTCTCTCTCTCTCTCTCTCTCTCTCTCTCGGCAAGAAAAAGGCCAGCAAAGAATAACAGCGGTACATGTACCTACATTACTACCCCTTCCAACCTTGAACACGCACACTCACACGCACGCACGCACGCACGCACGCACGCACGCACGCACGCACGCACGCACGCACGCACGCACGCACGCACGCACGCACGCACGCACGCACGCACGCACGCTCACGCACGCACGCACGCACGCACGCACGCACGCACGCACTTACTCACTAACTATCTCTACTGATAATTAGCCTGTGTATATCCGGGCTGGTTGGCTTGGTGTGACATCGTAAAGGAATTACGAGAGCCATGCTGGTTGTTTGTGTGAAGCTTGCTCTGCTCTAGTGGTCAAAGACTCAGTCCAGGCTGTCGGGAAACACAGGAGACAGGAGTCAACTCACGTTTTGTTCAGAAAGCACATTTAAAAAACAACCCTCGGTGACCAGAGTGCTGTATACAGACCATATAGCTTATACAAGAAACACGGACATACAGTAGTATACACAACAGGACACACAGCCCACAGGAACAAATAAACAATACAAGCGCTCAGGTGCGGTGCAAGGGTAGATATCGCCGCACGTCAATGGTTGTGTTCGGGGGAAGCGGGCAACCTTTATCACACTCAAACAATAAAAGTGAGTTTGTTTAGCTTGCAATTAAGAGTAGAGGGGGCATATCTGATAGGGAGGGGAATGCTAAGATTGAGTCACCCCTGAACTTAAGTTTAGAAGAGTGCATTAGCAAAAGAATGGAACATAATACATAATACATAAAACATAATACTGTCCACACGCCCACAACACACACACACACACACACACACACGCGCACGCACACATACGCACGCACCACACACCGAGAGACCGTCATACCTTTCATATTGCACAATGTCTGACCCTGTGAAATAGCCAAGAAGTGAAGAGAGACAAACACTTAACACACAGTAACACTGGCACAACATACACACAACAAATACCCACTTTAAATATAAAACAGCAGGCCATCCCAGTAGCCTGCCCAAACTGACCTCACCACCCTCTCCTCCTGGCAAAACACACACACACACACACACACACACACACACACACACACACACACACACACACACACACACACACACACACACACACACACACACACACACACACACACACATGAAAACACACACACTGTTTATTTCATGACGGGAGTTGGTTATTTCTGGCTGGTGTACATATGCATGTTTGACGTGCACTTAGACACACCTATGTGCACGTACAGTACAAGCGGTTCCGACAGCTGGGTGTTATGAAAGCCTACAGATTAGTGTTGGTCGGTATTTATTTAATTTATCGTGGTTATGTTTTGTCGTGGTCATACGCTGGCATGACTGACACGCCCATCTCTCCTCTGTTATGTATTCAGGACATGAACGTGCTTCAAGTGGTAGACAGTAATATTAAGACCTGAGGTTGATTCTACAAATGCCTTCTAAAGCAGTAAGTTCTCAAACGTTTTCATAATTCAAAATTAATCAACATTTTCAAACAATTTTTTGGACTTTCATTCCACAACATTTTTGAAGACAAATGTCCTACTTTTGACACAACTACATTTCGAGGAAGGGACCCGCGGTTCCTTCCGAGAACAAGTTTTCAAACGTACACAAATATCAGATCTCCAATCTCGCAACACGTTGCAATGTGACACATTTTGAGCTTGTTGTAGCTCGCTTGTTTTCATCAATTATTTTTTTTAAATTTTTTTACTGATTAGAATCGATTGAGCTCTTTTTGACTATCGGTCAAAACATTGGTAATCGGTGGGCATGGGCTCTCAAAAATCTGGATGGGCATTGGGCAGCTCTAGTTAAAGACATGTACAACAGCAACGTTTTCAGGCGTTTATGTTGTTTTATATTGATTGGAAACAGTTAAAGACTAAATGGACTGTTTATCTTCAAAATGGCATCACACACAGAAATGTGTTTCCACTCACCTCAGGTCTTAATTAGCTGTAGTCTGTTCTGAATTAGCATGTGTGTGCCACTGTGTGTCACACACACACACACACACACACACACACACACACACACACACACGCGCACATGCCCCATTTCACAAGTTTTCAAATGTATAAAATGTACACAAATCTTTTGAAAATAGCAGATCTACAAGCTCACAATGTGTCGCATCGCGACACATTGTGAGCTTGTAGATCGTCTATTTTCAAATGGCCTAAATGTATAGGGCTGAAGTGATTAATGTATGTTTTGTAAATATAATCATAATATACAAAGTAACTAGTGACTAAAGTTTTCAAATAATTCTAGTGGAGTAAAAGTACAATATTTGCCTCTGAGATGTAGTGGAGTAAAAGTAAAAGTACAGAACATTGGAAATACTCCAGTAAAGTAAAAGTACCTCAAAATACAGTACTTGAGTAAATGTACTTTACACCACTGCACTGCACGCACGCACGCACGCACGCACGCACGCACGCACGCACGCACGCACGCACGCACGCACGCACGCACGCACGCACGCACGCACGCACGCACGCACGCACGCACGCACACACACACACACACACACACACACACACACACACACACACACACACACACACACACACACACACACACACACACACACACACACACACACACACACACACACTGGGCATTCTCCTCTCCTTCAGTCTACCTGTCTCTTAGCAGTTTGTGTGTGTTTAGTAGCTGAGGTGTAATAAAACTCATACTTTATATCCTGCGATCAGCGTCAGCCGTCCTGCGGTGCTATTTCAAGCCCGGGGACACTTTGATGGCTTTGTCTCCGTCCTCTGTAAATCAGCACCGTTGCTGATGGTGAAAATAAAAGTTTAGTGCTCGCTGTTTAGTAAGTTACATGATCAAAATGCCCCTGGTTTAATGAGGAGTACAGTGGGAGGGCAGAGAGGGAGAGAGGGAGAGGGGATAACAAAAGGACAGGGAGAAAAGATGCAGAATGATTTTTTATGTAATGTAGTGTGTGTATAGTTTCAATCAGAGCCATTCAAGGAGAGTTGCGTCATCTCCGTTCACTTCATCGGGCCAGGTCTTCTACATTGGAGAATAGTGACAAAGCCCTAAACCGGAAGTTTACGGAATTCACAGAGTCTATGAGCATTTGTAACTATTTCCAGTTACATGAACCACGTGACCGGCGCTGTTTCTGCCCCCTCATTGGCGGAACTCTCTAATACAAGGCTCTGGTTTCAATGTACAGATTAGGTATTTCTTTTATATTGCTAAATGCCTAAATTGAAAAGTAAAAGTACCTAAAAATTGTAAATGTACTTCCACCACTGAAGGAGACAGTCGGACAGAAGGAAAGCCAGTTTTTTTGATATACTGTCTTGTTGTTTTTCCCCCGGTGCCAGGATTGAGAGAGGGCACATTACGGCAGACAAATCATTAATACTACGGCCCTATTTAAATGATTGGACAGCCTCTGCTGGCACAGACGCGCACATTTACATTTAGATGGCTTGGTATTGGCAGCGGCAGCCAGTGTTTGTCAGCGACCTAATGAAATACTTTGACCATTAAAGGAATTAATTTCGAAACGTTAATTTATTGGTGCCGAAACAATAGCGTTTTGTGCTTCTTCTTTTTTTATGTTTTCGAAATCGAGCCATGTCAAATTAAATGATGTTGGTTTAGGGAAGTTTTTTTTTATGTTATGAAAGGGAGGTTTTTGCTGACTGAAGACAACAGTTGATCACAAATGTAAATTTTCTACGGCAAAAGAGACAAACATTTTGAAAATAGACGATCTGCAAGCTCACAGCGCCTCATAGCGCTTGTAGTTTGGCTATTTTCACAATATTTATCTGTGGAACCGAGTCTAGACTAAATGTAATGCCTACAATTCCAAGTGTGTGTGTGTGTGTGTGTGTGTGTGTGTGTGTGTGTGTGTGTGTGCGTGTGCGT
This sequence comes from Gymnoscopelus braueri, assembly GCF_963280865.1. Lineage (NCBI taxonomy): Eukaryota > Metazoa > Chordata > Actinopteri > Myctophiformes > Myctophidae > Gymnoscopelus > Gymnoscopelus braueri. The sequence goes on along the minus strand of NC_137616.1, from coordinate 40,680,465 downwards.
GTGCGCGCGCGCGCACTTTGAAGAAAGGTGCAATATAAATAGACCATATTTACCATTGCTCAGCTTGGGCCCTGTTTCCACTCCCCCTTGAGGGTTTTATTTTGTTCATTTTTGTATTTATTGAGAAGTATGCATGAAAGCGGACACAGATCCTATAGGCCAGGAGGATATATGTCTCTAGAGGTTTTGTTTTTTAAATCCTATAGGGAAGTGGTTGATCAAACCATTTTTCATTTCAAGGACCCCCAGTTTACTATGCATTAGGCCATGGACCCCAATAACTCTGAGAGCGCACAGGTCCATTTGGTTCCATTTGTACACAGTTATCATGTGTCGTCGTTCCCCCCCCCCCGCTATCACACAAAGATTTGCCGGCCCCCCATGTTGTAACTCTGAGGACCCCTTAGGGGTCCCGGACCCCCCTGTTGAAGACCCCTGGACTACAGTGTGATTGAAATGTCAAGATTCTAAGTATCCATATCCAAAACTGAACAACGACAACAGCTTTGAATTGAGTTTCAGTTCAGTGTAGTTTCTTAACCCATTGAGACCTGAAGCCGATTCTAAATGTCTCCTAAATCTCAACAGTTTTCTGAAAAACGTTTGTTTCTATATCAGTGGTGCTCAATCTTTTTCATGTCAAGGACCCCCAAAATTATATGCATTTGGCCGCGGACCCCCATCAAAATATTTTGTTCCAGGGACCCCCCAGAAGCAACGATTTGAGTTAAAAATGTTCGCTTTAAAAATATATATTCAAAGATTTGCACACATTTTCATGATTTTTCAAAAATAGCAGATATACAAGCTCGTAGCGCGGCACTCGGTGCCGCGCTATGAGCTTGTATATCTGCTATTTTTGAATAGCCCAAAGTGTAAAATAATGCTTTTTAGCTCAAATCTAAAAATGACACAGTTCCAGGTCTTAATGGGTTAATAATAAGTGTAGCTCAGGACCATTTGGCCGCTTCCATGTAACCGGGCTGTCAGAACGTGGACTTTCTAATTACGTAGCTGTCTTTACTCCCTTGAAGTCCGTGTTCTTCATCAGTGTGACGGTCCCAGGCAGTGCGTAGATAGAAGTAGCACTGCGGTGTGTTGTCGGGCTAATTCCCTTTTTTAATAGGTCATTTCCCACTGCGGCTTATCTACACAGTCACATTTGCATCAGGGGACTTCCTCTGCCGACAGAGACGACTTAACCCTTTAAGACCTGAGGCGATTCTTTAAAAAAAATCTAAATCCTAACAGTTTTTTGAAAAAAATAAAAAATATATTTTTTCACGATTTTTCAAAAATAGCAGATCTACAAGCTCGTAGCGCGGCACTCGGTGCCGCGCTATGAGCTTGTATATCTGCTATTTTTGAATAGCCAAAGGCATCTAAAGTGACACAGAAGCGTTCCAGGTATCAATGGGTTAATACTTTGGCTATTTGAAAAATAGCGGATCTACATGCTCACAACGCGTCACATCGCGACACGTTGTGAGTTTGTAGATCTGATATTTTTTAAATATCTTAAAAAATTACAGTACAATTTTGAGGTACAAGCATGCATGTACAGTGTCCATGCACAGTACAGTAGTGCGTAGCCATATGCAAACTTCCACAATCCACATGCACGTGGGTATGCAAAAATGCACGCACGCACACACAGGTAACCCACACAGCGTTGCGCACACACGCACACACACAATATTTGTTTGTTTGACAATCAGAACTTGTTATCTTATATCAGAGCTTGTTATCAGACTCCACAGTAAAGCCAGTGTAAATGTCACAGCAGCTGTAAAACAATGGCAGAGTGGAGCTGACGTCTGTGTTAGCAAATACACTGGACATGGATGGATGGATAGATATACTGTCTACAGTACGTACAGATACGGTATAGATACAAGTAAATTACTTCATGTTTTTTGTTTGAAATATACTGTATAGTTCTGGGGAAAAAATTACCAAAATGATCGGTTTCTCTCAATCTCTACTGTATTTGTATGAACATTTTTGTTCTTTTCTATAAACTACTGACTACATTTCTCATTTATATAATTTATTGTCTCCGCCAGGCCGAAGGCATGGCGAGACAATGTATGTTTTGCACCCTGTCAGTCCGTCCTTCTGTCTGTGAACAGCTAATCCGTCCGTCCTTCTGTCTGTGAACAGCTCATCTTCGGCACCGTTGGCCTGATCGCAGCGAAACTTTGCACACACACTCCCTGGATGCCAATTCCGAACCTCTGCCCCAATTTTTTTGATTTTTCACACGGGCCTGTTATAGCGCCACCAGGAGGCCTTTTTTATTTACAGGGTGCAGGCAAATAACGTGACGTTGCGATGTCAATACGTCTTCATCAGGTCATGATGAAGATGTTCCTGAGTTTAAATCAATATTTGATGGAATAACCCTGATTTCTTCAAACGGTTAAAATACTGTAGCATATCTACAAGCTCACAACATAATCGCGATGCGGCCA
>NC_137616.1:40670979-40673479 GCF_963280865.1 Gymnoscopelus braueri | reverse complement strand
CCATGCCATCACTGGGTGAGTAACTGATAGAAAAATAAGTCATTTTGGGAGGTGAAGTATTTCTGTAAGTGGCCTCCAAAGTCCCTCTAAATCCCCTGAAAACTCCCTCTGAAAATGGACCTTGAGTGTCTTGTTAAAGGGGAAGCTCTCTGAGCTCAGCTACAGCAACGCTGCTCTCTTCCCCCAGCGGCCCCGTCATAGCGTTGGCCTGTATGAACCGTGTCCTCAGCTCTCCTCCGCTGTCAAAACCTTCAGTGCAAAATAATGATAGATTGTTGTGAGATGGGGAAGTGCTCAAGGAGGAGAGAGGGAAGCAGATGAGTGGGGAGGAGATAAGCGAGAGATTGACACACAAACAAAGTCCTGGGGACTTGCGGTCCTATCCGATGTATATTCAATTCATCAACGTAGAATAAACAATAACACCAAAATCAGTGGTGGAAAAAGTACTCACATTCTCTGGACTGCAGAGATCAGGTCAGATGAGGTCTCAGGCTGAGAAGGAGAGAGACATCGAGGGGAGGAGAGGAGAACACGGCAACGGAGGAGACGGACGGACAGAAAGGAGTACAAAAGGACCCCAATGGAAACGAGCCAAAAAGGCTTTTTTGGGGTTTAAAATCCTCTTAGCAGACCTTGTGTTGAACTGCTTTTTTAAAAATAAAGTATTCAATCAAAAAAACGAGGACAGGAGATGACAGGGAAGCGGCGGATTGAAAAGATCTGAAGCATCGGAATGAGAGGTCATGTTAATAAAACCCCTGTAGCGTTTGCTCAGTGAACCCTTCTCTGGAAGCTCAGTGGGTTTTGAGATGGGAAGCGCGGACCCTGAACAAGGTTTAGACACTTTTTCTGGAGTCTTTTGACTCCACACTAGTAAAATCCCCAGTGTTCATTTAACATTGAGGGACCTGTAGAAGGATCCATTTGAGGTCCATTTCCGAGTATTAGTAAAGCAGTAGTAAAAGTCAGAAATTCAAAACTTACTTGAGTAAAAGTACAGTATTGGTATCAAAATGTACTTAAAGTACCAAAAGTAGAAAGTTTACTCATTATGCAGAATGTCCCATTTCACACGTTTTCAAATGTATAAAAATCTTTTGAAAATAGCAGATCTGCTATTTTCAAATAGCTAAAATACATATGGACCTTAAGTGGTTAATCTAAATCTAAAAAGTAACTAGTAACTAAAGTTTTCAAATAATTGTAGGGGAGTAAATGTACATGGGAGTAAATGTACAAAATTGGAAATACTCCACTAACAGTACAGTACTTGAGTAAATGTACTTAGTTACTTTCCACCACTGAAAAGTACTCAACATCCTCTCTCCCCCATGTTACAGTATGAATGATTCACTCAAATGGTCTTGCTGGAGACAATGGTGTCACAGTCCCCCGATTCACCCCCCCTTCTCCATGTGTCCTCGATCCCCTCAAATGAGCTTCGTTGAAGGGCCTAAGGCGGTGGTTCTCAAACATTTTCATGAAATAGGGTGTGACGTCACCGTAGCACAGAGGTTTACAACCCTTTTCATATCAGGGTCCATTATTTATTGGGCATTTGAGCCTCGGAACCACCGTTTGATGACATTTAGACTCTCAGACCCAAGACTTAGAATATTTTGTTGTCGTTGGATAAGATTTTGTCCACAATTCCATGCTGTATTGATGATGTTGGCACCATAGGAGAGCTAACAGGCAAACGTTGATCAAAATAACAATTATTTGATTAAGTAATGCAGATGTTTAGCAATAATTTCACTCTTAAGAGCGTAAAATGAAACCAAATGGACCCGTAAGGGTCCATTTGGTTTCATTTTACGCTCTCAAGAGTGAAAGATCGACCTAATAAGGCTCCATTTGGTTACCAACTCTCCATCATTTAGCTGGGGACCACCTGGTGGTCCCCGGACCACTGGTTGAGAACCACTGCCGTATAGCTAAAAGAATATTATAGGTCTCTCGATCCCGTTGTTTTGTTTTCTCCCCTCGTTATCTCTCACCTGTGTGGTTTTTTTGAGAAAGACAGCAAAAACAACATGAATGAAATGAAGTAGGATTTGTTTTGTGTGCTGTGTTTGTTTTGAACTCCCCGGTGTTTTTTTGACCTTCCTCTTGTTTCTTTTCCTGTTTTCTTATACGTTTCTTTTTTGAGGCATTTTAGCAGTTTTAGCAGTTCTCCTTCTATTTTCGTATAAGCGCACACAATGCAACACCCCTCAGTCCCCGGAAAAAGGGACAGCTAGGTCCCACAGGTTGTCACCCCCAGACTTCCCAGCTCATGGCCTTTGTGCTACTAGTTCATTTGATGGGGGGACGTTATGTGTGTATCAGAAATGCAGTGGCACGTTGCCAGGTTCTTTGGAACAGTACGTAGCTGGGGGAGGGGTCACTTCTCCTAAATGTCAGTTCTCACAGTAGCCCTACGGTATGGCAGCTGCAGAGGGACATTTTATTTTAAAGGTCAGTTGTTATTAAGAGATTTGGCGTATTGAAAAAA
>NC_137616.1:40643479-40665979 GCF_963280865.1 Gymnoscopelus braueri | reverse complement strand
TTTCCCGCTAAACCCCGCCTGTCAACTTGAACACATGAGGCATGTGGCGCCTGGCGGGTGAAGACACATTACCCGACTCCACCGGGGGTTGTCCCCGCTCTGTGGTTTTGTTGATGAGGTTAATGAAGTCTTTCATTTTTTTCTTTCTCACTATAAGGGGGACAATGCCACCGCTCTCAATGGCGCGTGGGAGTTCTCTCTCGGTATACACGGCTCGTTTGGGTCGTAATTTGAGCTCGTTATACGACGACAAGTGCTTTCACGACTGCTTGAACGCCAAGCAATTTGTCGGCCGCTTTCCTCTTTGCAATTAAAAGACACGCTCTAAACAACCCCGGCTTTTTCCCCCCCTTTTATTAACAGGAATATGTTTTGAAAATAGGTACTGTTTAGCATAAGTCGTTCTTAACGTGTCGTGCACGGACTGCCAGCGGTCCTCGGGGGGCTTTCAAAGGGGTCCCCAGCTAAATGATTGATCGTTAGGAACAAAATGAACACTTAACGGGTCTGTAACGCTGAGAGTGTACGAATGGAACCAAATGGTCCCGTAAGGGTCCATTTGGTTCCATTCGTACACTCTCAGAGTTAAATGACTGTAACACTGGGAATGTTACAGTGTAGATTGTCGTCCCAGTGATAAAACATCATATCAAATGGGGGTTAGTGGCTTAATAATGCATATCAAACCGTCCTGGCTGAGGGTCCTCCAAATATATATTTTTTTGTTGAGAATCACTGGCAAAAGGGATTACGACACAAATATAGGTTTCCTTCTGAGCATGGATTCCCGTTCCAAATATGAATAATTGCTGTTTGTTGCTCTTCTTTTTTTTTTGGAGGGTGTGTGTGTGTGTGTGTGTGTGTGTGTGTTTGTGTGTGTGTGGGGGGGTGTTGTTGAGTCACTCTCAACTGAATTGAACTGAGTATTTAACTGAAGGTTAATGTAATTTCTCATTTCACCATGTCGCCCCCCCCCCCCTTTGCCTGTCGGTATCGTTATTAATTTGTCACCCGTTCCAGTCCTCCCCTCCATCACTCCATCTTCTTCATCATCCATCATGTCTGCCACAAGCATGCTTCTAACCCCAACTACCCAAAACACCTCCTCCACCAACACCACCACCTCCTCTAACTCCAGCTCCTCATCTCCTGGTAAGGCTCCAATAACCCGCTTAAAGCTTTAACATTTTATACTCCGTCGCATGGCGGTGTCGCTTGGCGTTGATGTGTTTTTAACTCGAAGATCGGTTCTTTTCAGCAAGCGACATCGTTGTACTATATGGAGTATAACTGCTGCTCAGTTCCCCATAATGGCCTAGAGATGCTACCTGCACGTGCCTGAGTTCACAGTGTTGAGAAAATGTGGCTAGTTCAGTGGTTCTCAAACCTTTTCATGTCAAGGACCCCCATTGTCTCCTGATGAAGGCCTAACGACCGAAACGTCGAGCTACATTTTTTTGGCAAGTTTCTGACAGTGTGCGGTCCTATTCTTTGATTTAACCATCAAAGATCTCCTCCTAAGGACCCCCATTTGAGAAGATATGCCAGGGACCCCCATAAGAGAAGATTATTACAGCTATTATTACAGACCCCGAGTTTGATATGGATTAGACCTCTGGATGTCATTTTTTATCTCTGGGACTCCAATCTACACTGTAACATCATCAAACATTTAGCTGGCGACCCCCTCAAGGACCCCTGGGGGTCCCTGGACCCCATTTTGAGAACCACTGGACTAGTTTACCAAACCATCTTAGCACGCAGAGCGACATCTTGGTAGTTGGTACAAGCGTTTTTTTATAATGGAAAGAAAGGATAAAGTATGCTTTAGTCCGTTGGTTCAGGGGGAAATGTATCTGTATTATTTTTACTGGTCCTGTTTAGAGCTTTAGATTTTTTTTATTTTTTTTATAATAAATGCAAGTGATTTAAATGATCTGTATTTATTGTACTTTTTTATTCTTTCATAGGTTAAACACAATGGTCTCAAGGATAACATAAGCTACACATATTAACCTAGTCTGTATTTTCTTTTAAAGATAAGGCACTTTTGGGAAGCAATGCATGTCATTTAAAACGTTCTGGTTCTTCTCATTCATCCATTGAACACATTGTAAAACATCTCTGGGGAATGGGTGCCTGTATTAAACGCATTCACAGCTCATCCCATTAACACTGTTTTTTGTGTGTGTGTGTTTGTTTGTTTGTTTGTTTGTTGTTTTTTTCATATTAACTACTGTACTTACTGTACCTGCCAATTTATTTTGCTAATCAGTTACTTCTTCAAGCATCACCACCAACGCTGCTACTGCTGCCACTAACGCTGCTGTTTCACACGCCAGCACAACAACTGGTAAGGTAGTTAACCACACCTCTGACGATAAGCTAGCTAACCACACCTCTGACGCTAAGGTAGCTAACCACATCTAAGGAAGTTCAACTTTTTCATTTTAAAACACTCCCATAACACTTCCATAACTCTGGGAGTGTACACTTAGAACCACTGAACTAGAGCCCGACCGATATATCCGTTCTGGCCAATATATCGGCCATTATTAGCCTTATTTTGACGGGTATCGGCAATTATGCAATCCAAGGTGTCCCAAATATTATAGGTGGAAAAATAGACAATCTGCAAGCTCAGTTGTGAGCTTGTAGATCGGCTTTTCATTTATTTATTTTTTGAATGTAGCTTGGTTATTCGTTTTTTTGTATTTATTTATTTGCTTATAAGTTCAATCTTCTAAAACAGAAACTTTAATGAAATCCTTTTTTTTTTTATTGATTGAAACAAAATTATGGGTCAAAACATTGATAATCGGTGGTCTAGGTAGACTCTTGGACTCTCCAAAACTCAGGATCGGCATTGGACTCCATAAACCTGGCATCGGTCAGACTCTAGTCTGATTCTGGTTCAGTCCATGTTGTGTGATTGATTGTGTTGATGATAAAGAGAATGCTGCCTTGCCAGCACTCACTCATGTCATGTCCTTCAGGTGCTTTTAAAGAATATTTTAGAGTAGGACAGGCAACAACAGGACATTGAATACGCTGATGAGGGCATTTAGACGAAACACGTCCACTGTCTGTCCTGTTTCCCGTCGTACTCAAATAAAAAATAATAACAGAAAACACCTGAAGGACAGAACATGAGTACTGGCATCATTCTCTTCAACTTTTTAGAGGCCATGCACCCACTGCACCCGGCAGGTTTTGTTTTTACTGATCAGCTCTGACTGAAAGTTGTGCTTCTAGTTTGATTGAGTGGTGATGGACTTTTTATTTGAGTTGATGCTGATTTTCTGTGTGCAGCACTTTATCAACAATGTTGTTACTTCTGCATTTGCAAATGTAACCGACAGATCAAGGCTCCCCTGTTTTTGTGGTTGCTCTTCAAACTCAGAAATTGTCTGCGCAACATTATTTGTGTGTGTGTGTGTGTCTGCTCAGACACATACATACATGCATACAATATACATGTTTATATACATTATATTGTCTCTGTCGGGGGGAATTAACTCATTATATATCCAAAACTGTTGTTTTTCAGGGTTCAAATAAAAAAACAGCAAAAGTAGCAGATATACAAGCTCAAAACGTGTCGCTTCGCACCGCGTTTCGAGCTTGCAGATCTGCTACTTTTGATGCTTTTGTGTGACGCTGTAGTATGATCAAGTAGGGTGTTAATTTTACGAAAAAACACAACGTTAAAATATGGAGATATACTGGAGGTTTCTCCCCGACACAGATGTGTGTGTGTGTGTGTGTGTGTGTGTGTGTGTGTGTGTGTGTGTGTGTGTGTGTGTGTGTGTGTGTGTGTGTGTGTGTGTGTGTGTGTGTGTGTGTGTGTGTGTGTGTGTGTGTGTGTGTGTGTGTGTGTGCGCACGCACACACACACACACACACACACACACACACACACACACACACACACACACACACACACACACACAGGCACACGTGAATGGCCTACATGTGTGTCTAAGGGGAGTGGCTGTCCTTGTAGCATTATGTGTGGCTCACGGTAGGTGCTAAGCGTCTTTGTGCTAAGTGTCTCTTTGGACGCTCGGTAACCATTTTTAGTAACACTCATATTTATGTGTCAATGGAAAATAACTGGGTTTCAAGAGCATCACTATAACCAGTGGTGGAAAAAAGTATTCAAAATGTTTTACTTAAGTAAAAGTATCAATACTGCAATGAAGAAATACTCTGTTGCAAGTAAAAGTCTGGATTTCAAAATGTACTTGAGTAAAAGCACAAACGTATTGGGATCAAAATGTACTTAAAGTACCGAAAGTAGAAAGTACTCATTATGCAGAATGTCCCATTTCACAAGTTTTCAAATGTATACAAATATTTTTAAAATAGCAGATCTACAAGCTCACAATGTGTCGCGATGCGACGCATTGTGAGCTTGTAGATCTGCTATTTTCAAATGGCCGAAATGTATATAGGGCTGAAGTGGTTCATGCATGTTGCAATAATAGCCAAAAAGTAACTATTAACTAAAGTTTTCAAATAATTGTCATGGAGTAAAAGTATAATATTTGCCTCTGAGATGTAGTGTAGTAGAAGTAAAAGTACTGAAATTTGGAAATACTCAAGTAAAGTAAAAAACACCTCAAAATTGTACTTAAGTACAGTACTTGAGTAAATGTACTTAATTACTTTACACCACTGACCATAACCTTGAACAGGATGGAACTTTCCATAGCTGGAACCCAGACAGGAAGTGACTGTCAGTCAGGTTTCCATGGTTTTATTATGAGGCGTGTGTGACTGGGTCAGTTCCACTGAATCCACCAGACAATGGTCTCTTTAGCCACTAGGCTGACATCATGCCATTTCATGCTCTTTTATATCACTGGTTCTCAAACTTATTTCATGTGAAGGACCCCCAAATTGATATGTATTTGGCCTGAAAATGTTTTGTACCAGGGAGAAGATTTTGCCTTAAAAAACATTACAAAATTAGCTTTGCAGCGCTCCACGAAGCGATGCGCTGTGAGCTTTATCTGCTATTTTTGAATGGCCAACGTATAGATGGATAAAGTGGTTAAAATGGTTGCGATGATGTATTAATACATTTTGCCGGGAACCCCCCTGGAACCCCCCTGGAACCCCCCTGGAACCCCTCCAAGGAAAATGTGTTATAGCATCAAAATAACCACTTTAATCCCTGTTTTATACTTTGGCTATTCAAAAGGAGCAGATAAGCTCTCAGATTTTGTTTGTCTTCTCTTTTGAGGATCCCTGGCACCAATCCCTGGCACCATATCTTTTCAGATGGGGGGTCCGCAGTAAAATGCATATCAATGTGGGAGTTTCAGCATTATATCTGACACTGCAGCAGCAACAACAACAACAATAATTGTAATTATTATAATGATTTAGTCCCCTTTTTATTATTTATATAAATGTATTAACCCCATTAACTCTAGTTTCACTGTTCTGGGCATGTTATAAATAGGCGAAAATAGCAGCTCTACAAGCTCACACATGTGAGCTTGTTGGTCGGGTATTTCCAGCAAAAGAAAGACATTTGGTGTAGAGGGAAAGAAGGAGGGGGATAGAACCCCAGTTAGCAAAGTATTACAGGGTGGTTCATTGTTTTCAATCACTTTTTCATTTGACTGTTAATGTTGTGATTGTTTTCCCTTCTGTATAGCTCACCAGCCAACCAGTGACATGTCTACTGTCTCTTCTAGCACCACTAACCACCCTACTAACCACTCAAAGCCTGGTAAGACCACCGCACTGCACCTGCTAAAACGGCTGCAACGACCGACCAGCGCCATGTACTTTGAATGTTATGCAATGTTGCTGCTTCAGCCGAGCAATGTCTTTGTTCAAAGAAAGATGCGACCCATGCTCGCTGTCGCTGAGCATTTTCCAGCCTTTACGCCGATACACAGCTGCTAAAAAAGAACTAAGAACCACTGCTAACCAGCTGCCTGGATGCCATAATGTTTTGTTTATTATTTAGTTTTTTTTATTGTGGGTCCTTCGGGTTGGAAACCCGTGGAAACTGTACTAAGGTATATTTAATTAGTGGCATGAATATTTTCCTATGTCAAGCACATGTTTGTAGTATACAAGTATGGCACATTAGAGACTACTACAGTATGTTAGCGCTGTCATACTCATTGAGCGTAAAGACTGGGAGGTCATATTGTCAGCATTTACTGTATATTTGCTTCTCTTTAAGGTAAAAAATAGCATATCAGACTTTTGGACAACTGGGAGCGATTAAGACCTTTGTGATTTATTTACAAACAACTGCTTTAGAGGCTCTGCATGCTAAGTAGCGTCTTGACTCCTTCCTACTAAACCTCTTTTTTGGTCACTTGTCTCTCTGTCTCTCTGCATACTGTATATCAAACTCGGGGTCCTTGAAATTAAAAGGTTTGAGAACCGCTAGACTAAGGGGTAGTCATTTTCGTCCTGTCCTCTTCTCTCCTTTCTGCTGTTCTCCACTTCTCTCCTCCTGTCTCCTCTCCTCTCCTCTATTCTCTCCACTAACAGCTCCCGGGCCTCCAAGTCCTCCGTTGCCGTTGGTAACCTCTAACCAGCCAGCTGCTCTCTTCTCAACTTTTGTCCATCACATAATAAATAACCCATGTTCTCTTCCACCTGTGTGAACATACTTCGGTCTTTCATTTCCTATTCCTTTACATCTCTCTCTACACTCTCAGTGACTGGCGAGCTAATCAGCTTAAGGGCAAAAGGAAAAGAAAATCAATGCAGAGCAAATCGTATTTCATAATGTTATCTTTTGTCGATTCGTCTGGCTCCCCACATGGGTAGCCCAGATGATATCGTAACGGCATCCCGATGTTTCACGCTGAAACATCGAGATGTGAAAGCTTTCACCTCATTGATTCCTTACAGACTGACTTTGATAGCTTCACACTGTAATGATGTTGAGAAAACCTTGGTAACATAGATACTTATTACTCAAGAAACTTCAAAACTTTATATATTTTTGTCAATGCTGACACTTGCTGATACTAGTCTCTCTTTCTTTGATTCTTTCATTAGTTCTTTCTTTCTCAGTTTTTTTTTCCTTACAGTAATGTCAACTAACAACTGAGTCCTAATCAAGGTACAATAATCATAGTTGTCATAGTTATCACCCTAATGTGTTAGTTGGTCTAATCTCAAAGGGCGAGTATTTTAATACTCGATATGCAACCTGACTGAGCTCCCGTTACAAGTTGCATTGTTCTTTCTACTGTATATTTGTCATTTGTTTGATTTGTCTAGGCACATTTAGCATGTCATAATTATGTAATGATTGCTTTTATATGTAACTTGCTCTTTCATCAAATTGGCCCCTGGTGTGATGCATTGTGTTCTGGTGACAGCGAAGGAGAGTGTGTTGTATACACGGCCCCGACCGCGCCTGTCTTCGAGGATGGCAGTCCCCAGATCTCCCTTCAAAGCTATTACCACCACCACCACCACCGCTGCTGGTACTGCTGCTGGCACCAAAGTAACTTCTCAACGTCCCTCTCAGCACCGTGTCTCCCGGTCTAAGACTCGAGGAAGACTCAGGCGTGCCTCTAAATCCAGCACCACTAGATCCCCTGCCTCTCGAGATCAAGGTCACTGGGAGTCTCCAGCCTCAGTCTCCCGATCCCGCCCCCCTGTCCCCTCTAACGCGGGACCTCACCGCCGACTCCCTTGTCGAGCTTCACAGCCTCATCGTATCTCTTCAGCTATCAAACCCGTCTCCCGAACCCTTAAACCAAGCACATTCCCTGTTCCTCCGTCCCCTCTCGTTCAACCCAGGGCCTTAGCACCAGGCTCTGATCTCCCTCCTCCCGCATCGTGGCCCTGGGCCCCTTCAACATTCCCTGCTTCCCGGCTTCAGGCCTCTGGACTTCCACCGCAAGGCCCCGGCCGCCTCCCTCGAGCCGCAGCCCCACACCGCAGGGCTCTTCTAACCCCAGATCATGGCCTCCCTGCCCGACCCTCAGCCACCCAACCCAGACCCCCGGGCCTCCCTGCGTCGCAATCTAGACCTCCGGTGCCTCATCCCAGGCCCCCAGCCTCTCCCCACAGGGCCCCAGGCCACCGTGGCCCCTCCAAGACCTCATTGGGTTTCATCTCCACCCCTCTGATCTGGCCGGTGAGGAAGAGGCCAGAGGTTTCCGTCACCGGCGCCCCGTCTGGGACAGGGGTGTATATCACCAAACCTGCTTTGCACACACCGGGGTTCAGACCCACGACAGCCAGGCCTACAGTCAGACCTAAACACGTCAAAATAACGACCACTGCTACAAACACGCAACACCACACATCAGGGCTTCCTCGCACAACAACGACAGTCACCTCACATCCGTCAGCTATAACACAGCCTTCACCTGTATCCCAAAATAAAACCTCCGCCACCACAATGTCACCCTCAGACTCAAAACCCCCTCCTGGATCAGAGGTTGTGACCTCAACGCGGGGGTCATTTTCAGAGCAACAGTTAGAGGAGGAATCAGATATGAAGGATAGCTTCCACGTGGCCCACGTAGCCCCCGTGGCATCGTCATCATCATCATCATCGCTTAGCAATCGCAAGAACAAGCCTGCGGTACCCCAGTGGTCACTGCCGAGTGCGAGCGGCGAGGAGAACAGCACGGTTCACCTCGGTAACTGGACCGACCCCATGGAGTTGTTGGTCGATGACGATTATGCCTCCGGTACGGAAGCGTTTCTCTACGATTTGTCCGACCTCACAGAGAGAGGCATGTTTGACTTTGACGCCCTCTATTCCATGGATGAGCCCACCCCCATCACGCCTCTGGAACGTCAAACGAAAAGCTCTGCGGCGATCGCCACGGGAACAGTAAATAAGCTAAACTTTAACCAGTCAGATTTTTACCTTTCTGCGATGGAACTGACGGCTGGCGCTGAACGAGAAAATAAACACGCCTTGAACCAGTCAGAACCTCAGAGTGTACCCCAAACCGTCCAACCCCAGGGGATTGGCTCTGAGGAACATTTATTCGGCCAATCAGAGGTGGGGGGTGATACTGGGAAAACAATAACAAGAGGTTTTGATGCAGGAAGCAAACTTTCATTCAATCTATTTTCAGTTATGCAGGATGCTGTGACACACACTAGCAGCTCCCTACTTCTGACACAGACCAGTTCACAAACTGTAACGGCTGTGGATTCAAACCAACAAACCCAAGATAGGACGGGGGCCATGACATCACACCACAGGTCCCAAACACAGACTGTCACTCAGCACGGGGAAACACCCCCTCTCCTTCACCCGACACCATCTCCCCTGCCTCCCCCCGTCTCTCCTCTTCTCACCACACCTCCCTCTCGGCCTCTGTTCGTAACGCCAGTAGTGCCACTCTCTCCCCGCTCTCTGTCACTCGCTCGCTTCCCTCTCTCCCGCTCTCCCTCTCTCCTCAGCACACATGTCACACCCTCCCCACCTCTCCTAAACGTGCGGTGGACCCCCTCTCCCTCAGTCCCGGGGGAGACGCATACACGGCACGCTGTGAATGAGAGAGACGAGTTAGGAAGAGAATCCCTAATGAATGGAGGCAGAGTCATTGACTATTTTCACACAAGCACAGCCGTAGAGACTGTTCGTTGGGATATCTCCTCTCTGGTTTTCTCCCCGTCTCCCAGCATCCCTCGCTACCCCTCGGCCACTCTTGTCTCTTCTCTTTTCGTCTCCCCTTCTCCTATTCATTTTCTCTCCGCGTCTCTCCCCCTCTCCTCCACCCCCACCATTGCCCTGCCTCCTTTATCACCTCTCTCCCTCTCCTCGTCTCTCGCAGGCGCTCTTCCTCCCCCTCACCCTTCCCCTGCTCCTCCTCCCCTCTCCTCTTCCTCTTTCCCCGCCGTTCCGCCTCCTACCGCGTCTCCTCTCTCCTTCACCTCCTCTCCCACGGTTTCTCTCCCCTCCCCGGTTCGGCCTGCCCTCCGCCCGCCCTCTCTCACCGGCGGCCTCCCTCCCACACCTCCTCCCCGCCTCTCCTCCACTCTGCGTCCTTCCTTTGCGCTCCCGCTCTTCTCCACATCTCCCCCGTCACCTCCCACTCTCTCCTCCTCCTCCTCTCCCATCACTCCCTCTGCCTCCCATCTGTCGCCGGTGTCCTCTCTCTCTTGGGAACCCGAAAGTGCCGTCGTAAGTTTGCCGCACGCTTGGCCCGCCGAGCGAGGCGTCACCGGGAATCCCGGGCCCTCCCTGTCTGCTCCTCCTACGTCTTCCCTGTTGTTGTCCGCGTGGCTTGAAAGGAACGGCGACCATGTGGCTGGCGGTGAGACGGGAGTGTCCCCACCGCTCCACTCTCCTCTCTCCCCAGTGGGGAGCCCCACCGCTGCGCCTCACATGTCACCTGTCCTTGAAGTCGCCCCGCTTCTTACAAGCGTCTCCACTTATCCCCAATCGACCCTCTCAGGGGGGAGTCAGGCCCTCGACAGCCAGGGAAATAGATTTGCCGCCCCCAGTGCGATTCCCGCTGAGTCTTTCATGAGCCTAATTGAGCCGTCTCCCCCGGGTGTACCTGTGGCATCACTGGGATCCAATTTGTCGCTCGTTGCGGCCGATACACCGGGGCGAGCTCAGCAGGGTCGTTCAGTCACACTGCGGGAGACACTAGGCCCGGAGGGTTCAGCCGCTGTGTGGCCGTCGCCTTTACAGTCAGTACCGAGAGACGTCAGCTCACGGTTTGACCGAACAGGTGCGGCGCCACATCAGTCTGTCACTGAGTTGTCATTGCTGGCAGTCGCAGCGTGGACAGCTGGACACACCCCAGCTCTGTCCCCACCTGCTGATATACTCAACACAACAAGCCAAGAGAGGACAAATACCTCTACTGTGACCTCTTCACTCTCCTCAATCTTAGGAACCCGCCCAACACGGAGCGAGCAGATATTTCACTCTCCCTTGTCCTCTTTTTCCTCTACTTCTACTCTTTTCCATTTTACACTTAGTCCACTCTCTCATCTGCCCAATCCACCGCCCGCTGTCTCTCTGGAGACCCTTCGGGTCCCAGCGTTTGTCGATGCGACCCGGAGCGAGCCCCCCGGCACTCCCCACTCATCTCCCTCCCCTGTTCCAGTAGGGGAAGCCCCTCTCGTTGTATCTCCTCCCCTCTCACTGATAGAGACATCTGGCGCACACAGCGCCAGCACGGCCTCACGCGGAGAAACACACAGGAGGACACGCGCGCCTCTGCAGAGCTCAAACACACACGCCACCAGCCTAGCTGTCACACGGGTCACCGGAGCACACGCGCATCCCGCGGGTTCAATCACTGTGAGCCCGCAGGCGCGCTATGATGATGTAACCCTGCACCCCTTTTCAGATCCCTCAGATCCCTCTGTCGCGGTGCCAACTCGCACGCCAGCGCTCCGCAGCAGTTTGGCATCAGGCCTCGGCGCCTCCAGCCCCCAGCATGATTCAGGGCCGGGATATTCAGACACTTTAAACTTGGTGGTCTCACATAGCGGGGGCGTGCACTCGCGCATTCCATCACGTGCTCAGACGCCCACAGAGACACTGGCGGTCACGCAGAGTCACGCACGCGCACAGACGGTCACGGTTCGTCCCACACAGACGCTAGCGCCGAGTCCCACACACGCATGGCCTGTAGACGTCACGCACGCGCCGGCGCGCACAGGCAGCCCCACGCACACAGACACACACGCTCGAGGAGGTCAGGCAAACGCGGACGGGACCCTCATCCGGGGGTCTAGTTTGAGTCACAGTACAAGGCCAGACCCACGTGCTGAACACACAACACACACTCCCCACGCTGCAAACGCACACGCGGTCGAGTCAACACAGACCGACATGCATGCTGGTGGGATTGCAGAGCTGGCGCAGCCGGGGTCCCATTTCACCTCGTTTGCTCTCACTCCCTCCCTCCACACTCCCTCTGTCCTCTCTCCTCTCCTCTATTCCTCCCTCAGCCCCTTCCTCACCCCTCCTCGTCCCCTTGCTCCGTCCTCTCCTGCTCTCCATCACTCTACTCCCTCCCTCCCTCTCATCCGTCCTACCATCTCTCCCTACACAACCTCTTTTTTTCCTCATCCTCTCTCGGCGTCCACACCTCTCTCTCCCTCTCCTCTCCCCCCTCCCCTCTCCGCCACGTCGGCAGCGGCGGTGCCACCGGCAGGAGTTGCCGCCTCGTCGCCCGCTCAACCCACTGCCGCATATCTGCCGCCCTCAGCACCCCTAGCCGCCCAGTCAGAACCTGCCCTGTCATCCCTCACGTCCCCGATCGCCGAGACGTCCCTCCCACAGTACCCCGGAGTCGGCGTCCAATTAGGGCCCGTTCGCTCACCCCACGGGATGCCAACCGGCCAACCGCAATCGCTGCAGCCGTCCCCGGTTGCCCCTTTCGGCCAATCGGGGTCCTTCGTTTATGTTGACGCAGAGATGGCGGAAGGTTCCCAGAGGGAAGAGACTGCGTCAGGCCCTGTTGTTGTCACTCCTCCCATACAGTCAGCAACGACCTCAAGTAACCTCACCGCAGCAGACAACAACACGAACTTTGACCCCGTGGATGCAGCTGATAAAATACGTTCTGAATTGGATCCCGGCGGGTCCTCCCCCTCCGTTATAGGACCGGCTGCCTCAGCAGCTAATCTGACCCACAATGACGCCATGGAGAAAAGTGAAACGTCCTCACTTGCCCTTAACCCTTATGTTACCGGCCCCGCCGGACCATCGGAAACACCCCGCTCGCCTGTTGTCGGCTCGAGTCTACAAGCTGCGGCCGGCCCCGCATACGCGCGACCCCCGCCTCACCCACGTTTACCTCCAACTCCGACCTACCCCGGTTCTGAGCCGAGTCAGATTCCTTCCTCCGTAATGCGTACACCACCTGCCAGTGCAGCGGTTAATCTAAACTCCACACGTGCTGCTGCGGCTGCTGGCCAAAACATCCCCCTCCTCCTCCTCCTCCTCCTCCTCACTACCCCAACCTACACATCCCCTAGTAGCATCGCTGCCCCAGATCCGGGCTCTGTTTCTGGGTCACCGCAGCCAGCTGGCGTGCTCCCCTGGAGAGACAGCCACACCGGTGATCTGCATGGCCCCGAATACGTAAGCGCCCCCGTCTCTGTGCCTGGCCGATTAAACGCCACGGCGGCCGAGACGCCCCGAGAGTTAACCACGGCGACAATTGCACCGTCAATCACCACAGCGAGGGCGGAGGCGATTGCGGCGAGCAGCAATCGGACATCGCCGCAGAGCACAGCGTCCGTGAGCAATGCCCCGTTGTCAGATCCCAGCGGGAGTCTCGCCGCGGCCAAAACACCCGGCGGGGGTCCGAATTCAACCCTTTCAAAGCTGCACAGCTTGAGCGCCGGTCCAATCATGTCACATCACAGTGGGAAGCAGAGTTTAGGGGGGACATTGGAGCAGGGCGGTGACACCGGCGACACGCGTCCAGGCCACCACGGTAATGACGATCTCAGAGAAAGACAAGGGGACGCCCCAAGCCCCTTCCCTACGCGGCCACATCATCATCACCATCGGACCGTCAACGGCCACCATGTTGTGCCCACAAAGGGCACAACGCCATTTACCATTGCGCCGTTCAAAGCAATTTCGCCCTCGGTCAGTGGTGGCCTCAAAAAGGCCACGGTGCGGCCTGCCCACGGAGCCACGGCCACGACTTTGGCCACCAAGCCCGCCACGTTGCCACCATGCCAATGTAAACCCCGCTTTCATATTACATGTCTGTGTGGACTGGCATCAGGGAACAGTATGTCATGCAGTAACACCAACAGTAGAAGTAGAGAGATAAGAACTCCCGTATTGGAGTGGAATGACTGTAGTGCACTGCAAGAAATGTTCATCTTTAACTTGTCATTTCAAATGTGTATTTAGTCTTTTTTTTCTTCTTTCTTTAACCCATTAAGACCTGAGGCCGATTCTACAAATGCCTTCTAAACCAGTACTTCTACAAATTAATAGCAGATGTACAAGCTCGCAGCACGGCACGAAGTGACGTGCTGTGAGCTTGTATATCTGCTTGTATATCTGCTAAAAATCTAAAATGACACAGATGCTTTCCCGGTTTTAATGGGCTAAACAGAGTCAAACGAGTTTGTCAATATGCTGATGCTTGTTTCCGACGCAAATCAACCTTCAACTCAAGTCTCTTGAATTAAGTGACTGAAAGATATTTGATTATTTTGACGCTTGATTTGAGAATGTGCAGCGGAGCAAAAATCCCTTTGGGAGGATTTGTTTCTTACATTTCTTTTCAGATAAATGAAATTTCACAGTTGAATGCTATATTAAATGACATGTGGGAGGTGGAATTATTCTTGCAGTGCTGTAGTTTGAGTAGCTGGTTGTCTTCAGTAGGTGCCGTATAGTAGACCTTGTTTGACTTCTGTCGACACTGTAGTGTTTGTTGTTGGCTGTCAATCGGGTGAAGGGGTTGTTGTTTATACTCTGGTTGTTGATTGGTTGGTTGTGATTGCGGGCCGGGGTTTAGAACACTAACATGGAGTGTAGTTGTCCAATCAATGATGAACTAGAGTACCTGGTGTACTACTTATTCTATTCTGGTATTCTAGCGTATGTGGGATATTATCTATGCATTCATCACGTCTCTCCTCTCTCTCTCTCTGCTGTCAGATTCCCCTCTCTTTATGTCTGTCTCTCTCTCTCTGTCTCTGTATGTCTCTCTGTCTCTCTGTCTCTCTGTCTCTCTCTCTCTCTCTCTCTCTCTCTCTCTCTCTCTCTCTCTCTCTCTCTCTCTCTCTCTCTCTCTCTCTCTCTCACTCTCCTGTGTCTGTCTACTCCTTCCCTCATCTCTCTCCTCTCATGCTCATTCCATACATACCGTACATCTCTCATAAATAGAATCACATTTTCCAACATTAAACAATGTTCAATATACACTCCCTTTCTTTCGCCCCTCTACCTGCTCTCTCTCTCTCTCTCTCTCTCTCTCTCTCTCTCTCTCTCTCTCTCTCTCTCTCTCTCTCTCTCTCTCTCTCGCTCTCGCACACTCTCTGACTCTATATATCTCAATCCACTGAGCTCCTCGGGAGACGTCCTGCTCTGTTGCTTTTTACAATTCATCGCAGAGTGAAAAACATAAACCCCACCTCAATAAAAAAAAAAACATTATGACCGACTGACCCTCGTAGAGTAAAAAATATCCAATCTGCTGTTTTAATCTCCTGACGAGATGTGGACTGTTAGATGCTAGATGGCCCAAACTTCAACAAAAAAGAAAGTTACGAACGACTCCAATGAAAGTCTGAAGACATCTGCAGGAGGCTCCCACGAGAGCTGATGGAGGAGAGATTATAGGACGGTGCAGGAGACTGTGACCGACTATTCTGACTAACCTCAACTATAGACAGTGGACTGACACCTAGTGGCCACTGTGAGGCATAGCAGGAGATTTAACAAAACATGCAAACATGAAATGCACCACATCCTCAGCACATAATGGGCACAATGCATTCCGTTTGTGCATTTTAAATGCTACATTATTCAACAAAAGATTATTATACTACCCTATAAATGGCTTCTCTATTGGTGTTTTGTTTTACAAAGGCCTGTGAGTAAAAGGAGCCTTGTAAATGTTAGACTCCAGCACATTTGCAAGTCAACTTTGAAGTAATCTCCATTTCATTAACATTGCAATTTGGCTTTTTTTTTAGGGTAGTAGAGTAAACTGGGACAGCATTGTTTGATGTTGCAAACATTCACACACACTGATGAGTCATTTACGACCAAATTTGTGTCTACTTTGAAATTACACGTTAAAGGAGCAGAGATATTGTCCCTGTCTGTATGTGTACATACTGGAAGTGTATGCAGTGTCTATTTTAGTAAATCTCATCCTACTCTTGTAAATGTCATTCATGTTGAAATGGTGTGGGAAAAACACGACTGTACTTTAAATTGGCCAGGTATTGGTAATTCACCCGTTTGAAAATCACTGCTGTGTTTACCGTATCTAAAGTTACTGTATTATTACTCTAAGTACAAGCCATTCAAACTCTCCATTAAAAAATGAATATGCCAGGGAAAATCGTTACTTACGAGTGCTGCATTTCAACTAAAATTTGAGCTTGAAAGACTCACTACAGTGAGTTTTAGATAACACTGTCAAAAGAAATGTATTCTGTAACTTGTATTGAATAGGGACAAAATGTAAACAAACGCAAAATCGTTGGACTACAGTATGTTGATAATGGACAATGGTATGGTCCGTTAATGCCAACCATTGCGGAGTCCCAACTTTTTATTCTATAAATGCTTTAACTACATGCTTACTTAAATCACACTTTTGCTCCATATAAAAGTTCCACCATAGCCGTTTTGTGTTAAAGGCCCAGTCAGTGATACAGACATTAAACAAAAATGTGTTCCTCGATTGGGTCTTTTAACAGTTTGGTTCTACTGACCAAACTGGTTATACGGAGCGTGAAGCTCGGTACTTCTAGAATGGCTGCCACTGCATGTTGTGCTGTAAATTAGCATAATTATGTTGACAGATTAAGCTACATGGGTGTGTTGAATGTCACACAGTATTTTTTGTGACACGTTAAACAACTCCAGCAGGTTCTCAACTCCAGCCCTTGGGGAAATACACTATACTGCTAGTTTTCTCTTTCGCTTATTTTTTGGGCTTCGTTCAAATGAATGCAATTTTGCATCCACCTGGCCGTTCCAGATGTCTAATCAGATGCTAATGAAAACCAGCAGGCGTTCTCGGAATTATGGGTCTCCACGGGTCAGGAGTGAAGAGCCACAGCGTTGTACACACAACATGCTGTAGGGCTACACGACAGAATTATTTACTTAAGTAAAAGTACCAATACTGCAATATAGAAATACTCTGTTACAAGTAAAAGTCCAGAATTCAAAATTGACTTCAGTAAAAGTACTAAAGTATGGGCATCAAAATGTACTTAAAGTATAAAAAGTTAAAGTACAACAATGTTTGAAAATAGCAGATCTACAAGCTCACAACGCGTCATGATGCGACGTGTTGTGAGCTTGTAGATTGGCTATTTTCAATTAGCCTAGGTATGAAATAGGGCTAGGGAGGTTAATGTATGTTTTATAACATAATAATTTATATCTGCGAAGTAACTAGTAACTAAAGTTTTCAAATGATTGTAGTGGAGTAAAAGTACAATATTTGCCTCTGAGATGTAGTGGAGTAGAAGTAAAAGTATTGGAAATTGGAAATACTCAAGTAAAGTACAAATACCTCAAAATTTTACTTAAGTACAGTACTTAAGTACATGCACGTAGTTACTTTCCTCCACTGCATGTATACTTGGCCGATCTACAAACCCACAATGCGTTGCACTGTGAGTGTGTAGACCTGCAATCCTAAGTGCATGACACACCGCACGCAACGAAGTGCATCACAACAGGCCCTTAGGAGGACATGACACGTTCCACATGATGCCATTCTCCAAAATGCCTGCTCTCTCTCTCTTTCTCTCTCTCTCTCTCAGCCCCCCTCCCCTCCCCCCTCTCCTCCTCTCCATTCTTATCTGTAAGGCAGCAGATTTTTGCCCACATCATTTTTTACAGAATAAAATTGGATTTCTTTTGCACGACTCAATCACCCTTATAGCTCCACCATTTATCTCCTGCTATGTCGCACGGAAGAAGGCAGAAAAAAAAGAGAAAAGAAACCCTGTTCTCCGTTTAACAGCCACGTGTCAAATCGCAACTGATGTCTTATTCTTCTCCGTCTCTCCCCATCTCTCTCTCTCTCTCTCTCTGCTGTGGCAGAGGGTCTTTTCTACAGGCTCTCGTTTGAGGTGGACGACGAGGGCTCGGAGCTGACGGAGGCAGACGTGGAGCAGGCCGTGGTTCAGTGGGTGAGACATTTTTTGCATCACTGTATTGAACCAGTGGCTCTCAAAACGTTCCACTGTCAAGGAAAACCCACCCAAATTGATATGTACTTGGCCCGCGAACCTCCCCGTTTGAAAAGAGATTGTGCTAGAGAGACCCCCTATCAGATTAGGTTTGTGTTGTCAAATTGTCCTAAATTATTCCAAAATAGCCGATCTATTAAGCTCACAACGTGATAAGATGACATGGATACATTAACACATTGCATGCCATTCGCGTAGATCTACGCGAACCTAAAAAAAGCCGCAGCATGCCAATCGCGTAGCCTACGCGAAGTGGTCTGTTTTTTTCTTTCTCTCTCGCAGTGACACATTTCATTGTAGCACTCTCTCGCAGTGACACATTTCATTGTAGCACTCTCTCGCAGTGACACATTTCATTGTAGCACTCTCTCGCAGTGACACATTTCATTGTAGCACTCTCTCGCAGTGACACATTTCATTGTAGCACTCTCTCGCAGTGACACATTTCATTGTAGCACTCTCTCGCAGTGACACATTTCATTGTAGCACTCTCGCAGTGACACATTTCATTGTAGCACTCTCTCGCAGTGACACATTTCATTGTAGCACTCCTCTCGCAGTGACACATTTCATTGTAGCACTCTCTCGCAGTGACACATTTCATTGTAGCACTCTCGCAGTGACACATTTCATTGTAGCACTCTCTCGCAGTGACACATTTCATTGTAGCACTCTCTCGCAGTGACACATTTCATTGTAGCACTCTCTCGCAGTGACACATTTCATTGTAGCACACCCCGGATACGGAAATGACATCAATCGAAGGTATTTAGCGAGGTCTGTGGCGAGGTGAAAAAAACTAAAATAAACAATAAATCGCTGGCAGTGGGTGAGTACATTATGATATTAAACTCTGGGATGGAATGTGTTAACACTGGGGATTTTACTGTGTACAGTACATACGCCAGTGGAAAACCAACCGTAATTCCATAATCGATGTAATGATTTATTACATTTTTTTTCTTGCAGTTGAACCAGACATTCCAGAACTGGACCCACGCTGTTCATGTCGACTTCATCAGGTGATGAAAATGTCCTCGGTTTTACTTCTTTGCCGATTTATTTCATAGTATAATAACCTTGGAATAGACACAAATTTGCACCGTAGCGACACAAGGGTGGACGCGATGCAAATTGTTGCATCATTCATGCGTGTATCCGTGCAAGTTTAAATACTCCAATTGAAATTCCTATGCGAGTAACGTGATCTGAAAAGTGTGAAACGCATCATAAGAACGCTTGCATCTGGACCTATTTATACACCAGGCCTATAGGGTTGCAAGAGCCGAGGAGCTTCACTGTCTACCGCACATTGCTTTTCTGTCTGGATGAAAAGGCAGTCATTGATTGAAAAAGTGGGTGCTTATAGTAATCTCTCTGCTTTCCACTCTCCTCTCTATACAGTGTCCAGCCCGGCCTAGTGGATAGGAGCATCAGCACCAGGTTCTTTTCATGTTCTTTTATACTGTATACCATTGTGAGCTCAAGCCCGCTGTGCGACCCGAAATCAGCCAATCTAATAAGCGTTGTGAGCTTATTAGATCGGCTGATTTTGGTCTGTGACGCCATCGTATGGCATAAATAGTATATATATATATTTTTTGTATAATGACACTTTGACAAGTGGCAAGTTCTGGGCTGAATTGGAGGAAAAAAAACAATTTTGAATCGGAAAAAATCGGAATCATGACCCCAAGAATCGGAATCGAATCGTGAGATAGCAGAAGATTCACAGCCTAATAAATAGAGTATGGAAGTCCACTCCCACTACTCCTGTGGATCACGGCGTTATTTTTTGTATTGGAAATCCCATTGGCAAATCTTGTTGTGTCATATAAGAACTGTGTTCCAAAAATAAACAAAACACCCTGGCAATTTTGTCAGGTATGTGACTCTGTGTTGTTTATGATATTGAGTTACATTTGATAACGTCTGTGTTTGGAGAAAAGAAAAAAAACTCTTTGGATTTTCACCGTCAGTATCCATGTGTGACTCAGTCCAGTGGTTTGAGACACAAGTAGCCCATGGTCATTTTTCAGCTTTTTTTTTTTTACAGATTATGAAAGTGCACTAGTGCGGAATGTAAGCTTTCAAATGACATGTCATTCATTGAAATGGGAACATATGTGAAGAAGATATGCTCATTTGAATCTTGTTAACCTATAAAGTCCAAGCTGAGAAAATCCCTTCAAGGAATTAGCACTTCTAGCACCTCTCAGAGCCTGGTAATGGGCGTGAACAATGGGTAACAACGCCTAGCCACTCCTCCTAATCACTCCCCCATTATCACCTTTCAGTCAGCTGTCAACTCTATAGTATAGAACCTTGATGCAACACAATTCAAAGGTTGCCCACTGTTTACAATTGCCGGGGTGGTTTGTTTATTTTTGGAACACAGTTCTTACATGCCACTAGGGTGTGCCGATACACTAATTTCACGAAACGATACGATACGATATTGGGCTCACAACTTCGATACGATTTCGATACGATACGATACGCACTTTTTTATTATGAAAATATATGGGGGAGAAAAAAATCAAATGCAAAACAAATAATTCTGTTTTTGCATTATTCAGACATGCAAACTTGTAGCTTTTCAGCTACAATAGCCGTTTTGAATCCAAATAGGGCAATAGTGTGACACCTGACCCGAAAAAAAACAACATGTTGTCACCCTTTTTCACCTCGGGGCTGTTTGCATGCCTGATTATTATTATTGTAAAAAAAAAAAAAAAAAACGAAAACGTATCGCGATATATCGCGGGACGATATATCGGCACACCCCTACATGCCACGATCTAAGATTCCCCTATGGGAGTACCAATACAAAAAAATACGCCGTGAACCAGTGGTATAGCGCCCTCTAGCGGCAGTGATATTAGACTTTGGTGCTCTATTAGGCATTACTATGAAATGTATACACTTTGACTGAACTATACATAATCTCCTCTCCTCTCCTCTCCTCTCCTCCGTAGCTATACATGCCAGGCTCTGTTAGTCGATCGATTCACCACCAACGAGAGTCTAGGGGAAGCGGCCGTGTCGTCCAGGCTGTCTAACAGTGACGCGTCCATGAGCTCCGGGCTGCTCATTCACTACAGCTCCATCGATGTCAAGTCTATAGGTAAGAGAGAGCATGGAGAAACACGCCGCATGAGAAAAACTAACGGCAACGCAGTAGGTTTCTGTTTTGAGGGTTACAAAGAGAGATTTTTCCCTTTGTGAATTTAATTGTTTTTGTACTGTTATCTGCAAGGCAAGTTTAGACAAAAAAAAGCATTAAGACATCAAGACAGCAAAATAAACACATCATTAAAGGATTAAAGAAAGCATTAAAGAAACATTAATAAACCAGAAAAATAAGAGTTACTGTACAGTGCACAAGAATGATAAAATAAAGAAATCTCAATCAAATGCAGCAACAAACAGAAAATGATTTTTTGCTTTGATTTAAAATAACTATCAGTTATAGTGGAACCTGCAGTTTTCCGGGAGTTTCTTCCAGATGTGTGCTGCATGAAAACTGTTCTCAGTTCTGACTCTGAGGACAGGAAGCAGACTTTGTTTCAGATGTCTTGAGAGGTCTGGATGGTTCTTGATGTGCCACAAGATCACACATGTATTTTGGCCTTAAACGAGGCTCGACACGGACACATTGAACCATCTCCTAAACCCTGACGTCTCTATTTTGGGCAATGTCTTCAAAGACACACAAAAAAGTTCCCTGTGTGTTTGCTTATAGGAGCTTTATGTTCAAACAAAGTTGTGTGTGTGTGTGTGGTGTACAGAGCACTGTCCAGAGGAGAGCTCACTGTAGGAGCTCAATGTTAAAACAAAGTTGTGTGTGTGTGTGTGTGTGTGTGTGTGTGTGTGGGGGGGGGGGGGGTGTACAGAGCACTGTCCAGTGGAGAGCGTACTGCACTACAGCTGGCCTGAGACCAGACCTACGGTCACCCAGTACCTGCCCTGCTTCCCCAACAAGGACCAGAGAGCCAGCAGGACCTGGTAACACACGCACACACACACACACACACACACACACACACCACACACACACACACACACACACACACACACACACACACACACACACACACACACACACACACACACACACACACACACAGTTGTTACGACGAAGGCACATACAAGCGCATAGACATTTGGCTCACTTTCCAGGGAGCCAACATGCACAATAGGTTCTATGCACAGCCATAAGGGGTCCATTTGGAACCTCCTCAAGGAACCATGAGGGTCCCTGGACCACACATTGAGACCCACTGGTGTAGCAGAGTGTTTCCAGTGAGCCAACATGCACAATATCAGCACCGCCTGACTCTGTTTGATCAGAATGGAACAGAGCCTTCATTAGAATCATTAGTAACACATTGGCATGTCTTTCCAATGTGACTGCTGTGCATAGAGCCAATATCAGCACCCTGACTATGTTTGACCAAAATGGAACAGATGGAACAATAATTAGCATAATTGGTAACACCTGTGAAGGAAGGAAGGAAGGAAGGAAGGAGGAAGGCCCGATTTCTTTCCAACATGGCTACTGTGCATAGAGCCTATTACCAAAGA
>NC_137616.1:40478479-40638479 GCF_963280865.1 Gymnoscopelus braueri | reverse complement strand
CCAGAGATTTTTCATTGGAAAAAAAAAAAGTACTCAGGAGCCGAGATTTTTATTTTAAGTTAACAAGGAAGTGGATGGGAGTCTAGATCTTCGAAAAATCATATCTCCTTGGTCTTTGGGTCAAATTTGAAGATTTTTTTTTTTAAGATTTGAAGATCTTTTTAATTTATTTTTTTATTATGTT
Source organism: Gymnoscopelus braueri (assembly GCF_963280865.1). Lineage (NCBI taxonomy): Eukaryota > Metazoa > Chordata > Actinopteri > Myctophiformes > Myctophidae > Gymnoscopelus > Gymnoscopelus braueri. Next base: position 40,638,295 of record NC_137616.1, on the reverse strand, counting down.
TTTTTACATCAGTGGCAGTATTGGTAAACGGGAATAATTACGTCAATTACGTCAGAGGCAGTGAATGAGTTAAGAGGTGTCTGCTCTCTGACAGTATGTGCAATGTGGCCCTCTGGAGTGAGAGTGGAAACATAGTGGCCCTCTCCATCATCAAAGTTGCCCACCCCTGGTGTAGTGTGTACTAGAAGTTCCCCCCTAACTTGCACCACCAGTTTAAAAATGCATGTGAAGTGCACAGTGACTAGTTATCTAGCCTGGAGAGACCAGACGAATCTGCCAGAGCAAAAACAAAGAAATAGCCCTGGCAGTGATTTATCTTTCAGTTATAAAGAGACTGAGCTAACAGGGACGTTTTTGTTCTTGTTCAGTTTATGTCTGGTATTTATTCAGTTTGGGAAACCACCATCTCTTATTTAGCTCGTTAGCTCAAGTTGGCCGGCTCAGAGCCATCTCACTGGCACAGGGCGGCTGGTGGAATCTAACAGGGACTAGGCATCAATGTCTCAGTCGAACCCCACATTATTTCCAGTGCAGTCCATTTTGAGAGCGAGTTGCTCCCCTTGCGTAATATTGCTTAATGGTTTATCCAGATTAGCATCTTTATTCGGAACACTTAGTGTTTTGTTGATGTCCCGGGGAGAGCACTTTACTAAACGTAAACGATGTTTATATTTGGTTTATATATGGGAAAAAGAAGAAGAAAAAAGGTAGATTGCTGAATTCCTCCTTCGGCAAAGCAAAGTTGGCAATTTATCTAAGTAGGAAAGAAAAAATGGGTGTGACTGTTTGAAGTTTTCAAGAATTTAGTTTGAGCACGGGTATTCTTTGAATATAAATACTATGAAAAAATGGGGGACTTGGATGTGTTTAAAAATATATATGGGACTAAGAAGGTGTACCTTTTTCTACAAAAGATATGGGAATCACTTTTGTAGATGTGTTGTAAATGGTGTGGTGTTGTGTTGCAGTCTGTGATTGATTGTTTGAATGAACTAATGTACCAAACTTTCTTATGAATAAACGAGTGGTCTCTCTCTCTCTCTCTCTCTCTCTCTCTCTCTCTCTCTCTCTCTCTCTCTCTCTCTCTCTCTCTCTCTCTCTCTCTCTCTCTCTCTCTCTCCCTCTATCTCTCTCTCTCTCTCCCTCAGAGCTCTTAAGACCGTAGAGGAGCTGATACAGAAGCTAGAGTTCGACGGCCCGTCGGTCACCATCAGCTCCAGACACCTGGCCCTGGGCGCGCTGGCCCTCAACACCAGCATATTTAACGGGACCTCGTTCAGCGCCTTCATCCCTCCTAATACCACCGACCCCCAGGTAGGATGGATGTTAGCTTTGTGCAGACAGCTCTGCACGCTGTATTAGTTCCCTTAAGTGCAATTTATTGGCACATTCCACAAGTGATGTTTGAGGCTAATATGCTCTTTATACTTTAGACTCCGCTCCGCTTGTGGATGTTCCAGTAAATTGCACTCAAGGGAGCCGCAGTGTGTGGACCTTCTATTTTCTGTTTTCTATTGGCCCAGCACCTCCTTTAACCACTTAAGGCCTCAGGCAAAGGACTTCTAGAGAGAGCCGAGATTTTAGTTTAAAGACCAAAGGAGATCTGGCTTTTAGTACCAGAGCTCCAACTGCTACACTGCCCTTGGTCTCTTGCTTTAAATCCCTGCTTAAAACGCACTTTTATAGGTTAGCTCTCAGTGCTAACTCCTACTAATTGTTACTTCTCGTTTTTGGTTGGTTTTGTGTAACCTGCCTCTTGTATAAAGCACTTTGTGACACCATTTTGTAGACCTGACCTCGAGGGAGTCAGATTTTCTTTTTTGTTGCATGATTCGACTGAGAGATTTACCTACTTTTTCATATTAATTAACTAATAGTTTGCCTAAAATAGGATATATACAGTATCATGATTTATTGGGAGAAACCAAGCAAGTATATGTCTTTTTTTTTTGTTGCATGATTCGGCTGAGATATGGCAGTCGAATCAGACTGATTCGACTGCCGTATCTCAGCCGAATCATGTCAAAATGATTCGACTACCAGTCGACTTATAGGCAACATTTGGCCAATCAGATTCGACTTTATACATTCTTAAGGTCCTTACACACCGGGGCGATTTTTTTCATGCGAATAATACGTTTTTTTTAAAAACCTTATAAAGTCAATGCAAGCTTCCACACCAGTTTCGCGGAGCGAAAAAAGCGTCTTTTAATTATTCGGAACGAGTCCGAATTTTGCGTATATTCGCATATTCGCCGGTGTGTAACCGCCTTTAGTCGGGGACAGGCTACAATTTTGAAAGGTGCTACATGAATAGAGTGTTAGTATTATCATACTTCATTTTACGACCAAAACTCCAAAAAAGCTGATCTACAAGCTCTCTCCTCTCCTCCCCATCTCCCTGTAGATTGACTTTGAGTCGGAGCGGGTCAACCCTCTGGCTCAGGTGACTCTGCCGGCCACGCTCCTCTCCAACCTGACGCTGACTGAGGCCGACAAGGCCACCGTGTCCCGGATCAACTTCATGTTCTTCAGCAAGACCAACCTCTTCCAGGTCGGTTTCAAAGTCCCTCCCTTCAGGGGCTACATTTTACAAAAATCTGGATGCTGTCTTTCACCTGAGGTGGGTTAGGGTTAGAGCGGAGTTGGAGACCCAGGAGCGACTATAATTATGGAAATGGCACCGCCGCTTCTGGTCTTGCCAAGGACCCCCAAAATGATATGTATTTGGCCACGGACCCCCATCTGAAAATGTTTTGGGCCATGGACCCCCAGAAGAAAAGATTTAATTTTTTTTCTTTTTTTTAATTCAAACGCTTTCAAGATTTTTCTAAAATGTTCAAAAATAGCAGATGTACAAGCTCGCAGTTCGGCACTAAGTGACGCGCTGTGAGCTTGTACATATATGTATATATGCTATTTTTGAGAACCACTGTTCTAAACCACTGTTCTAAATCTTTTTCTACAAATTTCTTTTTTTTTAAACTTTAATATAGGGCTTAAGTGGTTAGCAGCTAGCCTGGTAAACCCTCCCTCCGGAAATCTCATTTGTAATTTATTTCAGGAGTGAGTCTGGCCTGATCGCCCATTCTGCAATATTGGCTGTGGGCTGGAGTTGGGCGGGAGTAATACCGTTGACTGACAACCCCTTCAGCCAATGATCGTTGTCCCCCTTCAGCCAATCAGCAGTGCATTTTTACCACCTCCAGACTAATGTGACGCAACGGGACTTTTGAGACGGCCATGCCCAAAATAGGTTGCCTTATTCGGATACATGCGTGTCACTGCCCGCCCCTGCCGGTTCTCTGATTATTATTTTTTTAAATAGGCTCTGTCATTATTAATTGACCACATATATGAAGTTAAACAACTAAATTCTATCCAAGCGATATCTTAAAAGTAAATTCCGTGCCTCAAAAAAGAAGTTTGAGAGCGTTTTAAAACCGAAAGTAAAAAGTTTAACTGCCCACAGAAAACAATGGCGGCTCGTTCCATTTTTGTCGGCTGCACTCGGTTCCATTCGGGCTCACTCGAACTTGCCACCTGATTGGCCAACTTGCACTGTCAATCACAGAACGATGAGCGACGACGCTAATAGGCTCGTCCATTTGGTGAACGGGCTAGAAACGCCCAGACAAGCCTTCAGGCCAGACTCCTTCCTGAAATCAAATGGAAATGAGATTTTCCGGAGGGAGGGGCTTTACCAGGCTAGTTAGCAGCTATTTGAAGAGGTTGTCAGCCAGAATTCAGCCTCTTTTTAGGGGTGTTTTGGGGGTGTTCACAGGTTACAAACGTTTCTTCTACAGGTTTTCCATCACGCAGCTCCTTATTATCTCCACCAGGAGAGTGCGACTATGCTTTTTGGACTGTATAAATATTACCCCCACACACACACACACACACACACACATGCACGCACGCACGCACGCACGCACGCATGCACGCACACACACACACACACACACACACACACACACACACACACACACACACACACACACACACACACACACACACACACACACACACACACACACACACACACACACACACACACACACACACACACACACACACAGCCAAGACAATTAGAGGCAGACAGACGATGGCGATATAGGCTATAAGACAAAATACACAATGATAAGTACAGTCCATTTAAATTGTGGCTCTAAGCCATCTCATCTTACCAAGCACAGAGGGTCCAAAGCCATGGAGCTCTCTGTGCTCTGAATGAAGAGCAACTGTTGCTGAAATTCAACTGCATTTGAGAGCGTCAGATTTGAATATGTTTTTACATATAGATGACCTATTATGGATCCGGGCAAGGATGAACTTCATATTCATATACCGGGCAGTAGTCAAGTATTCATATCCGCTATTGGCCACGAGGAGCTCCTGTGGCATGTTATCCCAGTTAAATGTGTCAATCGCTGTCTTGTTAATTGTGTGTGTTCTCTTGTTTATTTTAGTATTTTACTGAGTGTACAGCACTTTGGTTCAACACTGTTGTTTTTAAATGTGCTCTATAAACAAAGTGGATTGGATTGGATTGGAAATGCCTTGCTCAAGGGTGCTGCTCTGCTCACAAGGGTGCTTTTCATGTAAGATATACACTAGGCGCCCATTCTTCATGGGCATTCACACAAACACTTGAAGTCACAACATTGAACAATAATAATATTTCTGTCTAAACAATACTGAAGCAGTCTCAATGTTGCACATTTTTGAAGGCCAATTAATCTTAATTAATTGTAAATTGCACATTCATTTTCCATTTGCATTTGCATCCCCGGGTATGGACTAGAAATGATAATTAATAGATAATTAATAATAATGAATATTATTTATTTTTAATGCACATTTATCCCAACCAGTGTGGTACAGACAGACTGCAAATAAAGATGTATTTTTGACAGAAGCAGCAATTTGATTCAGTATAGAGTAAATAAATGGTAAAAGACCAGGAGGGGTGTTTATTATTAAAAGATTTCTTACCTCTTAAGAAGACTTCAAGGCTGGGTGCAATCCTAATCTGGTTTGCTACGGCATTGAAATGGAGATTACTGGTTAATATACACATTAAAACCCTTAGTGTTAGTTGTAACATTTGTAAACCTCTAAAAAGAGTACGGTGTACTGAATAATATACTTGTTGAGAGTATATTTTATAATTACGCTTTTTAATAAAACCCTTGGTTTATTAATAGTTTCTTCTTCTTCTTCTTCTTCTTCTTCTTCTTCTTCTTCTTCTTCTTCTTCTTCTTCTTCTTCTTCTTCTTCTTCTTCTTCTTCTTCTTCTTCTTCTTCTTCTTCTTCTTCTTCTTCTTCTTCTTCTTCTTCTTCTATACTCTCCAACATTCTGTAGAGTACTGCTTTTAGTTGTTGTTCTTGTCAGTAACCAGCTCAGTGGCCTTACAGTATGTTTAGAGTGTATGCTCTGAGACTGGGAGGTCACGTTGTTGCAGGGTTCAATCCCTGCTCGAGTCATGCCAAAGATATCAAAATGGTAGCCTCTGCTACTAGTGTCTTGTCCAGGGGGGTGTACGTGTACTTCAAGCTGCCTCACGCTACAGAAACAGGAGATAGGCTCCTGCCCCTATGGCGGGCCCGGCGCCACGGGGGTGCCTGAGGGGGCCTGGCACCCTCAGTTTATGTTTTAAAATTATTATTTTTTTGGAAATGTATTTTTTGAATTTTTTTATAATATTTTTTTTGATAAAAAAATCGGTAAAATCAGGCAAAAATAAGAATTAAATAACATAACCCTAACCCTAAAACCGAAATAAAGTAACAAAAAAACGCCCCAAAACTGCCAAAATCCACCCAATAACCGCAAATTATCGTACGGGTCGGGACGCATGCACGCGCGCTTCACGCACTGGTGTGTGCACCCTCACAATTTTCAACTGCACCCTTAGTCATTTCATCCTGGCAGGCCTGCCCTATGGGCCACATCATGGCTTGGGAATCGTTGGATCCCAAGGCTACTTATTTAATAATGTCACCTTAAAAACCAAAACCCACACTTGGCAGTAACGATGTGTTGTTGTTTGTTGTGTGTGTGTGTGTGTGTGTGTTTGTTTGTTGTGTGTGTGTCAGAACGAGCAGGACGGTCTGAATCTGAACAGCTACGTTGTGGCCAGCAGCGTTGGGAACATCTCCATCAGAAACCTGAAGGACCCCGTGGAGATCGAGATAGCACACCTCTTCTACCAGGTACACTACCACACGCACACACACACACACACGCGCACACGCACACACGCACACACACACACACACACACACACACACACACACACAGACACACAGACACACACACACGTGGTAATTTAACATTTAACATCCTCTCCTCCAAATGTTTTGAGCGCTCGAATCTCTTCCTATTTTTTAAGCTTTTTCATGTCCATTGAAACCAGAGCATTTGGTTTATTTATTTATTTAAACACATAGTTCTATGTATGTATTCGTTTAATCAACCTAAATGGACTCTGAATATGTTGCTGTGTTAACATAAACTTGAAGTACATGTTTTCCTGTGTCTTTTCAGGCCTCCCCGAGTCCCATCTGTATGTTCTGGGATTTCTCCATGAAGGGTCAGTTCATGTCCATGTACTTGTATTATCAGAGTCTGTCTCATTTTTCGCACATAATAATGCTCAGGCGTTATTTATTTTCCTTAGGCTTTGTAGAACATTCAACATGACATTTTTTCAGTGACACACAAGGACCCAAAACTATTTGTATAATACATTGTGGTGGGTGGTAGTAGGGGTTGAGTAAAAAGAAGGAATTATGTTTTAAAGTAATACCTCTTCATGACCACTAGATGGTGCTGGAGGCTGGAATAGAGAAGGCTGCAGAGTGGCTCCGGACTCCAACAGCAACAAAACCATTTGCCTCTGTGACCACCTCACACACTTTGGTATCCTCATGGTAAGATGTGTGTGTGTGTGTGTGTGTGTGTGTGTGTGTGTGTGCGTGTGCGTGTGCATATGCGTGTGCGTGTGCAGTGCTACCTGGTAGACAGGTAGTACTGCCTGAAGCTCATACTGTGCAATGAGCTTCAAGTGCACTTATATAATACATTATGATATGATATGACATGATATGTTGTAGCTTGTAGGAGCCAAGATGTCTCCGCTAGGCCTGACAGCAATTGTTTTGGTTACAGCCTGTCTTGCTCTGGTACAATTTGTCCTTGTATCAACTAATATAACTATTAAAACAAAAGAAAAGGAAGCGCTGCCTGGGTTCAATCACAGTGGCTCAAAACAGGTGCTCTTCAGTGGAACAGGCATAGGCATAGACGCGAGGGAACCCAAAGTTCTGCTTGTGGTGCAGGATAATTCCTTTTAACAGGTCGTTCATGAAAGTCCTTGCGGTCTTGTTTCCAATGAGAACCTGTGAGCAATTGGGGTTAAGAGTCTTGCTCAGGGACAAATTTCATATCATCGGCACATATGCTGGGATAGCCTGGAATCGAACTTGGGGCAACCAGGGCCAGCTGGTTCCCTAGGCGGGCTCACTAACCACTCAGCTATGGCCGCCCCAGGGAAAAAAATATTGAGTCACACTAATAAATTATTATTCTTTTTCACCTGAAGACGGAGTGCCTCAGTATTTATTTCCCCTACAGTCTGCCTCACCACAAGCAGAACTTTGGGTTCCTTTGCTAATATAACTATTAGTTTGACCACTGATATACTATAACCACTGATTTAACTCAGGGAATGTACAATGTAACTAATTACATTTGTTGGTACATTCTAAATAGATAAATGGTCACTCGTACATTTGACTGTGTGTATCAATTTTTTATTTATTTTTTGGGGGCTTTTTATGCCTTTATTTAGAGGGATAGTGAAAGTAGGCTGACAGGAAATGGGGAGAGAGATGGGGGGTGACACTCAGCAAAGGTCATCGGGAACGCGACACACTGTCAGGCTGGCATCGCAGCTTAGGGTGCCTGGACCGCCACGCTACGGCCCAGGCCCATGACTGTGTGTATCTGATGCAATAATGCACTACATCTAAACATTCCCAGGTGCTCCCAGAATGCTCCAGACACACTTGTTGTGGTGATCTTTAAGCTTCGCAAACAAAAACATCCTAGATGATGTTTTTGTTGTCTTGATTGATGACATTGGCTGTGTATTTGGACTTGGCGCGCGTGTTTGAAATATCAGACGCTACTTACAAACATGGGTGTAATATTTGTTAGTCTTGGTCGTGTACATAAATAACACCGTGAGTGGTCCAGAGTATCGCCGGCTCGATGAAGAGGAAAGGACAAGTGGCGTCCTAAATACTGCTGTCCTAGCATATTAAAAAATCTCTCTCTGTTTCGTGTGCATACTTTCGACTCTCTCTCTCTCTCTCTCTCTCTCTCTCTCTCTCTCTCTCTCTCTCTCTCTCATATAATCCAGGACATCTCGGGGGCGTCGGCTCAGATAGACCAGAAGAACACCAAGATTCTAACCTTCATCACGTACATCGGCTGTGGGATCTCCGCCATCTTCTCGGCCGCTACGCTGCTCACCTACATCGCCTTCGAGTGAGACCGACCTCTAGTTCTTAACATTTTTGTCTTCAACTTCTGTTTGTTCCTTTCGTAGCGTGTGGTTGTTTTAATTAGATTTTCAAGCCTAGGCGGCTTTCTTCGCCCTATAAGGTCACCTGTTTGGTCACTGGAGACGATGTCGTGTGGTGCCGGTGTCGCACACCGGAAATACCAGATCTGCAAGCCCGCAACGTGTTGTGTCGCGATGTGTTGTGAGCTTGTTCTGCTACTTAAGGTGTACGACACAGCGCGTAACTATGTATGATTATGGTTTATCGTCTGTCGGGTGGAAACCTCATATGTCCAAAAGTGTTGCTTTTCAGGATTCAAATTCAAAAGCATCAAAAGTAGCAGATCTACAAGCTCGAAACGCGGCGCGAAGCGTGACGCTGTAGTATGATCAAGTAGGGCGAAAAAACACAAAAAGTAAAAAATATGGAGATAAGAGGTTTCTGCCCGACAGCAACGATATGAGAATTCCTCTACTCTCCACAGCTAGTGTGTAGGTGCCTTTGAGCAAGTAATTCATTAATTCCCCTTCCATCCCAAACAGGAAGTTGCGTCGGGACTACCCGTCCAAGATCCTGATGAACCTCAGCACGTCCCTGTTGTTCCTCAACATGGTCTTCCTATTGGACGGCTGGCTGGCCAGTCTGGACACCGATTGGCTGTGCGTGGCCGTGGCCTTCTTCCTGCACTACTTCCTGCTGACCTCCTTCACCTGGATGGGCCTGGAGTCCATCCACATGTACATCGCTCTGGTCAAGGTGTTCAACACCTACATACGGCGCTACATCCTCAAGTTCTGCATCGTCGGCTGGGGTGAGTGCTGCCGGGTGGACGAAGAGCGCCATCTAGCGTAAACACTGAAAACACCAAGACACGTCAAACACGTCATTAGCAGTGAACTTTTACTGTTTAGGCTGTATCGTTGTCAAGTTATTCACGGTGTAAAGTTATCATTACAATTTAGGCATTTAGCAGACATATTTAGATGATATATCTGCACATGTGCAGCAGCATTCAAAATGTAGACATGGTGAATGTGCTCATCATGGAGTCCTGTGCTTGTTGTGTGTTGCGCTGCTGCAGGTGTCCCAGCTCTGATCGTGGGGATCGTGGTGGCGGTGGACAAAAACTCCTACGGCAGACAGGAGTACGGCAGAGGCAGAGGAGGAGAGACGGAACAGGGGTCCTCGGAGTTGTAAGTCTATAATGGAGGAGAAAAAAAGTCATGGTTTGGGAAAAGGCAGCATGGAATGAAATTGGAGAAAATAATAAAACCTGGGCACTTCAGGAGAGACTACTCAGATAAAATATACTGGAGCGCTCGACTGGTCTGCACGTGTTTTATTGTTTTGCAATGAAAGAATTAACCCATTGATACCTGGAACGCATCTGTGTCACTTTAGATGTCTTTGGCTATTCAAAAATAGCAGATATACAAGCTCATAGCGCGGCACCGAGTGCCGCGCTACGAGCTTGTATATATGCTATTTTTGAAAAATCGTGAAAATTATTTTTTTTATATTTTTTTCCGAAAAATTGTTAGGATTTAGATTTTTTTTGACGCAGCCTCAGGTCTTAAAGGGATACTTCACTTTAGGGCCGGGGAAACATTTAAAAAATATATTAAAAATAAATGAAAAAAGTTATGGAAAATTCATGGCCCCCTCACGCATTAGAGTGTCCTACTAATGCGTGAGGGGGCCATGAATTTTCCATAACTTTTTTCATTTATTTTTAATATATTTTTTAAATGTTTCCCCGGCCCGAAAGTGAAGTATCCCTTTAATGGGTTAAACTGGTCAGAGCATGTGCGACTTGTGACAATTGTGTTGCGTTGGCGACTGGACACCGATTCAACCACAGACTCGGAGTGGTGGAATTCTCTTAGTTTAGGGGGCAGTGAAAAGACCTTGACCCTCCCTGTGGTCGAGTCGGTGTCCAGTCACAATGGCACGTCATCAAAACAAGCCGTAACCTGTGTGCATGGTGGCATGTGTCCCGTTGCAGCTGCTGGATCCAGAGTGCGGCGGTGTTCTACTCCACCTGCGTGGGCTACTTCTGCCTGGTGTTCCTCATGAACGTGGCCATGTTCATAGTGGTCATGCTGCAGATCTGCGGACGCAACGGCAAGCGCAGCAACCGCACGCTACGAGAAGAGGTGTGTGTTATCTAGCACAATGGTTCCCAAATTATTTTGGGAGGTCCCCACATGATTAGCTTTATGTCCATTGTTTTCTCACTCAACTGTAAACAAACCAGTATAAGTGTATACACATACAGGGTATTTGCATGTTTCTAAAGTTACAATTTAACCCTTTAAGACCTGAGAAGATTCTAGAAATGTCTTCTAAATCCTAATTTTTTTTTGAAAGAAAAACCCAAATTTTTTTCCCTCGATTTTTCAAAAATAGCAGATCTACAAGCTCGTAGCGCGGCACTCGGTGCCGCGCTATGAGCTTGTATATCTGCTATTTTTGAATAGCCTAAAGAAATCTAAAAGTGACACAGATGCGTTCCAGGTATTAATGGGTTAATACCAATCTAATACCAAATTGGCCAAATTGTCAAATATTACAGAAGATAGAGGCAAACATTGTTAAAATAGCAGATCTACAAGCTCACAACACCTCGCAGTGCGAGGCGTTGTGAGCTTGTAGTTTGGCTATTTTCGCAATATTTATCTGTGGAACCGAGTCAAACTAAATGTAATGCCTACAATTGCAAGTGCTTGTCAGGGTGGGGTCCCCAGTTCAAGTATGATTATTTTGGGGGGTCGCGGCCTGAAAAGTTTTGGAACCCTTGATCTAGCACACGAAGGGCCGCCAAAAGGACAGATAGCTAGATAGCTAGATAGATAGATACCGCTAGTTTTAATCATAAAGGCCATATCGGGGCCGCAGCCAGAGCCTGTGGCTATTTGGAGGTTCTTGGCGTAGAGAAGTTTGGGAACCCAGGTGTTCTAGGGAACATTTTTATCAATGTGTCAAAACGTAGCATGTGTTTCTCATGCTTGCATGCATTGTACCAGCGTTCCTTCACACCGCCACGCTCAGCATTCCAAAACCTTATCTTAACTTTATCCTCAGGAGAAATGCGGTCAAATCAACTTTCCACAAGTAATTACACGTGTCTTTTTTTGTGTGCATATTCTTATCACACTTGCCGATTTCATATTCCGTTTATTTCATAGGTGGACTGATTCCATATTCTTTTCCACACATAATAATGTGAATGACATGACAGGCTTTTCCATAGCGTCTCTGTCGGGTGGAAACTATTACTTTTCAGGATTCAAATAAAAAAACAGCAAAAGTAGCAGATCTACAAGCTGGAAACGCGTCGCTTCGCGCCGCGTTTCCAGCTTGTAGATCTGCTACTTTTGATACTTTAGTTTAGTGCAGTGCTGTAGTATGATCAAGTAGGGCGTTAATTTACGAGAAAAAAAACGCAAAAAGTTTGAATATGGAGATAAGAGGTTTACATTGTATTCCATCCATGTGAACACCAGGTGCTCAGGAACCTGCGGAGTGTGGTCAGCCTGACCTTCTTGCTGGGGATGACCTGGGGCTTTGCTCTGTTCGCCTGGGGACCGGTCAACCTCGCCTTCATGTACCTGTTCTCCATCTTCAACTCACTGCAAGGTAGTTGTTGTTACTGTCTGTCTGTCTGTCTGTTTGTTTGAAGACCGAAGTCTGAAATCGCTGCCGCTAGAGGGCGGTATCCCCCCCCAGGGTCACGGCATTACTTTTTGTATTGGATTTCCCATAGGGGAATCTTAGATCGTGTCATAAAAGAACTGCGTTCCAAAAATAATAACAGCATCACCGGGCTGATTTGTTTATTTTTTGGAACACAGTTCTTTTATGACGCAATCTAAGATTTGCCTATCGGGAAATCCAATATAATAAATAACGCGGTGACCCAGGGGGTAGTGGGAGTGACGTCAGAACTTTGGTTCTCCATTACCACTTAATACTTTTAGTCACAATTATAAAGGAATGCATCTCTTATGGCCAACTCTGTCTCGTAGGTTCGTTTATCTTATTGTTTGTTTGAAAAAAAAAATCTAACACGCCAATGACTTCAACATAAGATACTTTAACTCTTTGACTGCCAGAGTATTTTCATAAAGTACTCCCCCAGTGCCAGCAATTTTCGTGTTTTTTTATTTTTATATTTTTAATTCTTTTCATGAAAATAATTTAAAGACACATAATTTAAAGGCACAGCACAAATCCGCCACTAGAGAGCAGCACATGACAGCTTGATCAGGTTGTTGGGTCACTGTCACCCTTCTTGGGAGATTAGACAGGGAAAAACATGAAAACGGATGTGACGTAGTCCCAGATTGCCTGATCGGCCAAAATTACGATGTGATACACGACGGCGATGACTGATCGTCACCCAGACCATAGATTATAGAAGAGAACCTGTCCGTTTGTCTGTTATACTGTGTGAAAAACCGTTTGTTTTCGGGGAAAAAAATCAAAAACCGGAAACGGAATCCAGGTCATGAAACCGGATGCAGATGTGGTTGAAGTAAGTGGAACTTGAAAATAACATTGAATATTAAGCAGCATAGCGCAATCAGAGATTAAACAATGAACGCGCGCCCTGGCCGTCGAACGCGTCGACGGCCAACTGGACAAAGTAGCACTTGACGCGTTATCGCGTCGTCCGCAGTCAAAGAGTTAAGAGACTCCATTCTGAATAAATGAGGGAAATGATATTACTTTTTTTTGTGAAAATCATGAATATTGTACAACCCAAACAAAATGTTATTAAGGGCTGACTGTCTGTGTTTCTGTCTGTCTGTCTGTCTGTCTGTCTGTCTGTCTGTCTGTCTGTCTGTCTGTCTGTCTGTCTGTCTGTCTGTCTGTCTCTCTGGTAGGTTTGTTTATCTTCGTGTTCCACTGCGCTATGAAGGAGAACGTGCAGAAACAATGGAGGAGGTACCTCTGCTGCGGACGCTTCCGATTGGCTGACAACTCAGGTCTGTCTGTCTGTCCGTCCGTCGGTCTCCTCTCTCATGGGCACTGTAGATGTTGAACCTCAGATCAGTTTATTTGACTTATTTATTTGACAGTGTTGACGTGGAGTTGAAATGTGCACCATGGAATCCATCCAGACACCCCCCAAGTAACATAGAGCAAGGCTTTATTATTAAAACATAAACCCTGGGCTGTCTCTCCTGTAGCGTTGGAACTAATGAAACCTTAAACACTGAGCCACCTCAACCAACTGTGTTGTCCTCAGATCTGATTACCATTTTATATTAACTGTACCTTGTCATAACCGGAGATCCAGTGCAAATGGGTTGGCAGAGGAGTATAAAGTAAACATTTGGTTCACGTTGCAGAGAAAAAAGTGTCCCAAATGTGACTCAGTTCCGAACGGTACGAACAGCAACAAATGTCATGGAATCTGATATTTTACATTCAGAAAGGCTCATCGAGCTTGTGTTCCCAGCAGTGCAGTTTGACGGGGCAGATACAGAAGAAATCAATGTCCATGTCCTGAGATTTTGAATGAAACCTGGTCCTACAGTCAGATTGTCCGCATCAGGGTCTTGCCACTCCTGCTTCCTTCCAATCTAGCAGACATGGCTGCGCATTTAATGAAGATAAAACCATGGGTCTTTTTCCCACCCTTATCGTCATATTTCCAGTAATGGAAAAACAAAAAAAGCTGCGCTTGAATCTGTCGTTAGCAGCGTTAAGAACCTGTGCACATTGGCTACAAGTGGCCGTGCCATCAGATCAGGAAGCAGGCCGCGCTTTACCCAATCAAATGTAGTGGGCGGGATTTACATGTGTGCTGCTCGTTCCCCACTGGAAACAAACCGAAACTCATTTAACAATAGCGTCCTCGGAGTCGACAAAACCACGGAAAGTTAGTAACATTTTAACTTGCTCTTTCATCATAGAAACAAGTGGGCTTATATATATACCAAAACGATCCATGTTCTTTGGGAGAAGTGGTGTTAGTGTTCCGTGGAGAAATATTGTTAGTGGGAATGAAAACATAGTCGCACCACCGGAAGTGAAAGGCTGAAGGCAGACCAAAACCATGGTTTCCCTGAGCACAGGTCCAGCGTACAGCTCAGCCCAGAGCCAAATGAACATGAAGCGCTGTTTTTCCGTTTTATGGGTTTTATGGGTTCCCAGATTGTATTTCCAGTGGTGTAAAGTAACTAAGTACATTTACTCAAGTACTGTACTTTTACTTTACTAGAGTATTTCCAATGTTCAATATTTCTACAGAGATAAATATTATACTTTTACTCCACTACAATTATTTGAAAACTTTAGTTACTAGTTACTTTGCAGATATAAATTATTATATTATAAAGCATACATTAGCCACTTTATCCACCGCGATCTACAAGCTCGTAGATCTGCTATTTTCAAACATTTTAGTACTTTTACTTTTGGTACTTTAAGTACATTTTGATACCAATACTTTTGTACTTTTACTCAAGTAAATGTTGGATTCCGGATGTTTACTTGTAACAGAGTCCTTCTACATTGCAGTATTGATACTTTTACTTAAGGAAAACATTTGAGTACTTTTTCCACCACTGCACATTTGCAGCAGGCCTTCCTTCAGCACACATCACGTCGGTGCTGAGGATCATTCAGTGGCACATGCATTGATGAACATAACATAATGATTTATGAGTCAGTGAAGGATTATTGGCAGGAAATGTCATTCAATAAGGGAGGAAAGAGAGTTAGTCATGGAGGGAGGGGGAGGTGATGAGCAGCAGATGAATGGAGGAGTCAGAGTCAGTGAGTCACTGAGCGCGGGATAGAGGGCCTCATTCAGACAAAGATATTCAGAAGTTGAGTGAGTCAGTCAGTTGATTCAGTACAAATGGAACCACTCTCGAAGTTCAATTACATAAATTACACTTTTTTACACTTTAAAGGTTTAATGACATTCACTTTTACACCACATTCAAAGTCTTTGTCCTGGTCCTTCAAAAGTGTACAAAAAGTTTTAAGTGAAAATTCCATTCCAGTGATCCATGGCAGGTGTTTTTCTCTCACATTTCTAAAGCCTTTTCAACTGCAATGAAAAAAGAAATCTTTGCCTGCGGGTGTCGCTGGTGAGGGATTTTGCCTGTCAATCATCGCCTCTGCTCCGCCCCCCCCAAAGGAAAGGATAGGGGAGGGGAGGGGCGAGGAGGAGAGTGGGCGGGATTAATCGACTGTGACCTCACTGTCGAAGGGCCAAGCTCAGATTACTTTTCAGCCTAATTATTCAGAAAACCCCAGACCACAGAAAATCCACTGAATGTTCTAAGTTCAGTTTTTTTGGGTGTAATTGAGGTCATAAAACCCCAAATAAAACATTGAAAATAAAAAAGGTGAAAATGAATGTCATGATACCTTTAAGATAAATAGCTGTATATTCCGATTACTACTATAGAGTATCCCCGTCTCTTCAGCTCTTTAGTAAACAGAAAATGAATGTTCAGATCAGGATACAGATCAGGAAAGAGAACTCATACAGGATACAGGATTAAAAAAAAGTTTTTGTTTAATAAAGACCCCAGTTTCTGAAAAAAAAAACACTCAATAGCAATGCTTACTATCAGAATATAGAGCTTGAACTTTTTAACAAAAAACTTTGTGACATGATGGTGGTTACTGGCTGAAAACATTATCAAAGTGGCTGTGAGTAAACTTCTACCCAATGGGATCCCTCACAAAACATGCGTTCACTACAGGATGAGTTGATAGAAGGAAGAAAGACAGTGGCAGGGGGCTTGAGGCTGAGGGTCCACACCATGCCAATGTCATTTCACTTGAATTGGCCAATCTAGCCTGTCGTGCAAAGACAGTGTTTATTACTGCGATGGAGGCCGTTCTCCTCCCGACGTATTTATCCTGCAGTGTATCCTGCCATAGTTCTGCAGTGCAGACAACTCTTTTTTTGGAAGACGATATAAGAGAACTAAATTAGTTGGCAGCAGTGGTTCCCAAATTATTTGTGGAGTCCCCAGATGATTAGCTTAATGTGCAACATTGTTTTCTCACCCAACAGTAAACAAACCGACATACAGTGTAAGTGAATACAGCAGGGGTCTTCAACAGGGGGTCCGGGACCCCTAGGGGGTCCTCAGAGTTACTACAGAGGGTCCGCCAAATATTTGTGTGATAGGAACTTAGTTTTAGTGTTTTTTTTACATGAACCAATTCAACCCTATAGCATCCCTATTCTGAGTGGAACATTAGACGAAAATAGCAGGTCTACAAGCTCACCTCGTGCTTGTGTGAGCTGCTTTTTGACGAAGAGGTTTGGAGTAGAAGAGGTCAAGGCCAAAATTGAGGGTTTAAGTTAAATGTATGAACATACACATTATCATGAATCCAACATAGTGTGTAGAATAAACAAAAAGATGAATTGACACAACACTGATGATAGTGCTGTCAAACAAGTCTATGAAACTATCTATGAAATCTATGAACAAGTTTAAGTTAAGAAAGAGGTAAACATTGTGAAAATAGACGATCTACAAGCTACCGTACAGTACCACACAACTGCTTGATCCGACCCCCTAAAACAAACGATTCCTCTCGGTGAGGAGAAATAATGATGAGTCAGCAGCGTGTTAACGTGTGTTTCTCTTGCCCTTCATCCTCCAGACTGGAGCAAGACGGCCACCAACAACACTAAGAAGGTGAGCTCAGACAACCTGGGAAAGTCTCTGTCGTCCAGCTCCTTTGGCTCCAGCACGGCCAACTGGACGTCCAAGGCCAAGGCCACGCTCAACCCCTTCACCAAACGCCACAGCAACACAGGTGAGACCACACACACACACACACACACGCCGACCTACAGGAGCACAGCGTCAAATCAGTAGTGTTCATTTCACCGCATGAACCCGATCATTCCTATTCTGGAGGCGAACATTCTACGAAAATACAAGATCTACAAGCTCCACAATTCTTTGCGATGTGTTATTTTTGGTGTAGAGGGGGAAAAAGGAAGGGGAAAAGTGTAGAGCCCTGGGGGACCCCGGTCAACTAAGTATATAGGGTTTAAGTGGTTATGGGAAAGTATTGTCTGGTCCCCTGGGGAAGTGGAATAGACTTTTACCGCTTTACCCAGCAGGTGGTTGCTCAGATGGCTCAGATGAGCGAACAGGGGAGCTGTTAGGGGTTAAGTAGCCTGGGGGGTTAAGTGGTTATTTGGCAAACGTAGATCGCATTTGAAGTGGGCATTTGAAGACGCCTACGAAATGGCGACAGGTCTTGCCGTGCTTCTGTGACGTAATGGGCCTTCAAATGCAGCCTGGAAGTGCGTGGACCCCTGAATTGGGGACACAGCTACACAGTATGATTTTAAAGGTCAGCCAATGGCTACATCTGAATGGCTTAGCGATTTGTCACGTTGGCCTGTTACTGATGAATATCGGCATATCCAGTTTTCCAAGACTACAATCATAACTCCTTATTGAGCCATCAACCTCTAAAAGAAGTGATTGTGCCTCCCGGATATCTGGACGATGAAAGCTTGGAGGCTCTGTTCAGACATTTTAGTGTTTTTTGTTCCATTTTATTCCTGGCCAAGCGTCCTGCTGGGCCTGTCGTCCCTCATTCAAGCCACTTAATTTTCACTCAAGCACGCACGCACGCACAGGCAGACACGCATGCACGCACACATTAGTTGTGAGTTCATGTGTGTTTGTCTGTACAGGCGCCACAACAACATCTTCTGCTGATAAGTATAGTCACATTTTTTGCATTGTTTAACCAACTTGAATGAACATCAAAGTCAGTCAATATCCCATCCAAGTTTCAATGGAACTCACTCAAAAGGTTACTCTGCTCTTTGGGGACTCTGCATGCGGTCATGCTTATTGTTCAAGTTTGACCTCTTACTTTAATGTTCTCCATTAGTTCCCACTTTTACAAAGTAATTATGTTATTTCCTCTGACGTACACAGAGGTCTCACTGTTACAACAACATGTGTAATTTGCTCTGACGTTCTGTTTATGTATGTACTTCTGTGTTTGCCGTGTAGAGAGCTCTTCCGTCCATTAGCGAGGGAGAGAGAGAGGAGGTCCAGTGGAGGTAAAAAGCTGATTGGCTGATTGACTTCCTGCTTCTCACGCCGTGTGTTGTGATCCACCGTGTTTCCAAAAAAAAACTGTTTATGGTCAATGCTGGGCTTGGATTTTCTGACACATCAGTAATGATTCGGGGGGGGGAGGGGTGTTTGCATTTCAATATTTTAAAACAAATTGTTTTGTCACATGCTTCACATTTCTGAAGCCCAGTCCACACCAATGATTCGCAATGCAACGAGTTTCAACTTGCAACAGAATCCCCACACTGCGCCGACCTGCAACGGGGGAAATTCAGACCGCTGCAATTTCTCTCTGCAATGGTTTCATTGCAATACGAAACCGTTGCTGCAATGTACCATATTGCGACGGTTCCGTTGCATCGCGGCTCATTGGTGTGGCCTGCCCTGGGCTTTAAGACCGACATTGACCACGAAACGTTTGGAAAACCAGCCAGTGATCTGTGTTGTGATTGGCCCCCTGTGATTGTCCACTGTGATGTCATACAGGGCATTCCCATCTTCTGTTTTTTTTTTAACAACATGAGATGACCTGAGTGGGAAGAGCTCCATGTTTTACCCCAAAAGTGGTACAAAGACTAAAAGACTCCACCCACTCAGACTACTCCTGGATGAGTAAACAAGCACGTCCCCAATTGACTGGCTTCACGCTAACCCCCTGCCATCCTTATCCTTAACTTGATGTTCCTCCCAAATACATAAAACAATGACAGGCTAATAATAAATCTGGTTGTCATTAGATTTAATAACTGATAATTATCAGTGTGTGCTCTTTGTTTGAAGTTAACACAAAATGTTGAGGATAACACTGGCACATCTTGAGTGTTTCTGAGAACAAGGCCAAGTGTGGTTTTTTTTGCGTGGGATAGCGTGCCTTGAAGTGTGTGGATGTTTTGGGGGATTTTTTTTTTGCTTGGATCAAGATATGAGAGAGTCGTGGAATGGAACTCCCATTGAGAAAAAGGAATCTCTGTCCCGTGTTAATTCACATTGTCCAAAATGTTTGCATGCAATCCTGCACTCACAAGATACGTTTCAGAGCTTTTTTTAATGTACCACAGCAGCTGTCATAAGGATAAGTTTATGTCCCTCAGGCCTGCAGCAGTTTAAAACGCTGACGAAGGCCTGCGGGGGCCGAAACGTGTCTGTTCCACGTTAATTTCACAGCTTAGCCTGATTTACATGATTGAATGCATGAGTCATTAATCTAATCTTGATTCTGCTTAGTTAGCTGGGATTTAGTGACCACATGAAAGTTAAATCATGTTTGTATTGTACAGTTTTAAGAGTTCTGAAAATAGTTACATGTGTGAAATATTTCAATCCAAAATATGCGGTAGTAAAATGTATTTCTAAAATGAGTCTATGTTAGTGCTTCAACAAGGTGTCGGAAATTAGCCGGATAGTCTTTCACCGCAATTTGGAGTTTGTTGGCATTCACGCATTTTACAGTTCATTGGGTTATCCAAATAATTATAATGTTTATTTCAGGACACATTTAAGCACAAATGTAAGCTTCTATTTCTGCTCAATGACCATATTATAATCCCTGATGACTACAAACATACAACTGTACTTAGGGTCCATTTTTGAGGATTTTACTGTGTGTGAGTTATAAACAAAAACGTAGGGAGACCACTTGTAGTACATCAAACAATTGGCTTTCGAGAACATCTCTTCTTCAGGGCAGAAATGAAGTGAGTTAACATGGTAGCGGAGGTTCCTTTATCCTTGGGTATGTTTTCGTTTTTTTCCCCCCTCTAAAACTCTCTGGCGCAAACAGTTTGCTCTGCCTGTCCCGCTGTCAGCCTCTCAACTGCAAAAACAGAGACCCGCGTGCAGTCGAACCGGGCCATTATTGTTGTCACAAGTGCCGACTTTGAGCGAAAGCAGGCAGTTTTCACATTGTATCAGCGAGGCAGGCAGCAAATTGGTTTGGACCACATGGGTTATGGGGGGGGAAATTGCTTGTCGATGTTGCTGGACGTCACACTGCACCACTGATGTTTGCTCTCTCCCTGGGAGGAGCTTTGTTTTGCTGCACTCACTGCTAGACCACACAGAGCATTATGGCTTGCACTGCAGAACTCCTACAGTATGTGATGCTGTGTGTGTGTGTGTGTGTGTGTGTGTGTGTGTGTGTGTGTGTGTGTGTGTGTGTGTGTGTGTGTGTGTGTGTGTGTGTGTGTGTGTGTCTGTGTGTGTGTCTGTGTCTGTGTGTGTGTGTGTGTGCGTGTGCGTGTGTGAGAACGTTGAGAACGGATGTTGAGAACGGACGTTGAGAACGGACGTTGAGCAACCGTGCTCCAAGGTTTATGTCCAGTTTGGCAGGAACGACTGTGTTGAATGCCCAGCTATATAGTCCATAAACATCATTCCCACACATCTGTTGGTCCAGGTGTCTACTCATGCTCGACGGCCACAACACAAATTCTAAAAACCCTAATGGCAACAGAATAACAACATAAGTCTCTCCCAGCTATTGGGGAAAAAAATAACAATCGTTTGGCAGGAACTGTTGTTCTGAATGCCGAGCTGTAGTATATTCACACACATCTTTAGACCTCGTCCAGGTGTCTGTTCATCCTTGGAAATAAATAAACCTAAAGACAACAGAATAACAACATTAGTCTTACCCTGCTATGTGAAAAATGCAATAGTGATAGCCTACTGTATAAGCGATGATAAGGGCTTTGTTACTTTCGTAACTTCTTTCTTTGACAAAATTCAAAATAGGTTATGCGCATAAACGATTTAATTTAGCATTTTCAGCTTTGTTTTACCAGCAAATTGTGAAGTTAACCAGGCATGTAATGGAGGCCCTAAATACTATTTAAGATATATATATATATATATATATATATATATATATTATATACAAAAATAAAACAAAATATAATGGCAATGACGGTCCATTTTTTGCAGTACATTATTTTTCAATATGGATATGAAATATTGGTATTATTTTGTACTTGCCATTCACAGTGGCACCGTTAATTGCCTCTTGTATCACCAATCTTTGAGAAGCCATTGCACTCTTTACCGAATCATTTAAGAATATTACAATCGAATCTTATATGCTATATAGGAAAATCCAGGCTGCTGTTTTGCGATCTATGTCTTTGTTTTATTGTTCCGCTGCCTGCGGTATCTCCTACTCTCTGTCTCTGTCAGAGCACAGGTGCACAGTGTGTTTCTATGCCAGACGTGTCCACTGTCTATTAATTCCAGATGTATGAAATGATTGAATTACTGCACAGAAATGCCTGGGTGGGTGTGGCAGTGCGGCTTCACAAGTGTCATAAAGTGAAAATTCCCCTTTATTTTCCCCCATCATACAACAACAACAGCAGCAGGTCACTATAGAAGTCCTGGCGTCAGAGCCATGCTCCGTGGGTCATGGGAGTGTTTTCCTTATCCAAAATCCCATAGTCTTTCAACTCACATCATATAAGATCAAGGGAAAAACAACTCTGTGACCCCGGGAAGTCTCGGAAGTGGCGTCAGACTTCGGTACTCTGTAGTGCTTACTGCTTACAGCTCTGGATACTCTATTTTGAATTAGGACATTATTTGACTTTTTTGGACAACATCTGTATTTTTAAGCACTTTCAACCCTTAATTTGGGCATATTATGAGCGAAAATGTTGAAAAGTATTCATTGGGTTGGAGGGGTTCTTTGCGAATTTGATGCCCGCTTGGACCAGGTCAACTGGCATAGCGGATAGACATTAGGGGTGTTGGACAAAATGTATGTAAATCGCGATTCCTATTATCAATGATTCTGAATCGATTTACAATTTCGAAAAATCAATTTATAAAATATATATAAAATAAAACATATTTTTTTTAAATTTGGGCATGTTATTATAAGCGAAAATGTTGAAAAGTATTCATTGGGTTGGAGGGGTTCTTTGCGAATTTGATGCCCGCTTGGACCAGGTCAACTGGCATAGCGGATAGAAATTAGGGGTGTTGGACAAAATGTATGTAAATCGCGATTCCTATTATGAATCGATTTACAATTTCGAAAAATCGATTTATAAAATATATATTAAAAAAAAAATCACTAACTCCAGTCACTTTCACTTCCGCACAGCAGAGGGAAGGTGTGTGTGTGTGTCATTGTCCAGCTGACGCTCGTAGGCGCTCGTTAATGTTACTTGCATCAAGGCAATTATGTTGCGTTTCTGCATCAAATAGAACTGCACCTAATCTAAGATTCCATTAAAGCCAAACATTCTTACAAGCGACCCTCTCTGGTATAATATAATGTGTTGTTTGAGCTGTTGGTAATAACTAGGCTACACTTGGTTGTTAAAGTCCAGATGACAACAATATGTTGTGAATTAAAATATATACAACTGATTGGGAATAATTTTTAAATGAGGATCAATCAATCGTGAGATAGCAGGAGATTCACAACCCTAATAGACATCCTCAAAATCACACAAACCCACTTTAAGTTATGTTTGACTATTTCACTTTGATATGCTAATGCATTCCTCAAGCTGGAATTTTTTATCAGTATTATTTTGCATGTTTTATTCATGTATTCTAACGCACATGTTGAAACACTTTACAGAACTGTTAGAGAACTGAGCATATTGAAGGCATACTGTATATCTCCATGCGTACTGTAGGTTTCTCCTTCATAAAAGGCTTACTGACTCTGTACCTCCCACACGAGGACATCCGCTTTCTCTTGGTAGAAGTTATGTTTCCGAGGACACTTTCCGTGACACTGTGAAAATGAACCACTTTCAACCTGCGGTCCCTATTTTGGGCATGTAGTGTTGAGCGTATAGATCAGCTTTTTTTCTATTTTTACTATTAGTCGTACAGCAAAGTATATAAGGCTTTAAGCAGCGAAAAGTAATGAAAAGCGTTGATTGGACGTGACTGAATCCACCCTGCAACATACCCACTGACAATATATTGAGCCTAATCCAAACCATCTCGCCCCTTTTACGCAAGTTCTCTGTCTTTCTGAAAATACCAAAGGTTCTCCGCCTTTTCCTGAAAACACTAAAATGTCTCTGCTTTTCTCCATTCTTGAAAATACCATAAGTCCACTAAGTACACAAAAAAATTGGACTCTATACCCCACGCGCCACACTGTAAGACTGCACTTCACACCAGCTCGTCTGTTTCCCCAAACCAGGGCCCTTCTGTGATCCATGTGTTTGTAGGTATTGTGAAATACTGGGGAACGTAAGTGCTTATGGCACTGAGATAAGAGAGTAATCATAATTTGACATTTTGCATGGGGAAACTCCACCAAATGGGGTGAGACGTCTTCCTCTGGGAGTTAGGAGGAGAGTAATCAGTAACGTCAGAATAATAAGTAAGGAAATAAAATCATGGAAAATGAAAGAGAGCCGTGACTGGAGCGCACGCCAGTGAGAGGCAGGGTCTGACCCTATCAGTTATTGGAAGTACTCCGATTTTGCTTTACTTAGGGCGTAAGTTAAAGTACCAAATGTTTTCAGAATAGCAGATCTGCAAGCTCACATCACGTTGCGATGCAGCTATTCAATCGTCTATTTAAGTACATCAGAATGGTACTTAAGTGCAGTACTTGAGTAAATTCACTTAGTTACTTTTCATTGTTCTTCATGTCCCAATTGGAGACAGTTTTGGACGTTGTGGAGATATTTTGAGCCTGACAGCATAACAATGTCATTCCTCATTGGATTAATACAGCTACAAGATCAAAGATAACACAAAAGAACAGTGATTATTGGTTTCCTTGCTGCCGAGACATGAC
This sequence comes from Gymnoscopelus braueri, assembly GCF_963280865.1. NCBI lineage: Eukaryota > Metazoa > Chordata > Actinopteri > Myctophiformes > Myctophidae > Gymnoscopelus > Gymnoscopelus braueri. Next base: position 40,613,854 of record NC_137616.1, on the reverse strand, counting down.
ATGCTTGAAAGGAAACCCCATGAATAACAACCCAATGCGATCATTGCTCGTCTGAAGTAACACGCTAAGTTATCTCTTTATCACAGAAGAGGTAGCCAGTCAAACATGAGATGTTAGGCTTGGCTCAAATTGCGTCACAGTATTTTTTACGATCGCCGTGGCTCAGTTTTCATAGAAGTTTCAATGTACTAAATTTTTTATCAAAGCCAAAATGTTTAATCAAACGCTCTGAAGAAGCCCCTTATAGATAGACTATTAAAACAAATTGATACTTCTATTCCTCTCCATCATAGATGCAGATATTAGTTACTTTTCAGATTTAGTTTTTTTTAAATCCAATCACCTTTATTTAATTTTTTTTGTGTTTTAATATTCTTCAATTATGCCTGGAAAATATATTTTAAAAGATCAAAGTGTTGACTATTAAACCATATAATGGGCCAACCTTCCACTTTTTTTTTTTTTAGATGTCAACTTCATAACATGGCATAGGCTATCTGACGGAGTTGACATCTGACAGTCTGACAGAGTTGACAAAATGTTTTATTTTTCATTCCACAGCACAGTCGTAGTGAAGAGACCATTTTTTCCCACAAGTTGCTTAGAGTTCTTTTAATGCTAATAGAATTACACCTTTTTTTATTTTTACAATTTCTTTTTATCCCACGATTTTTATAACCCTTTTTCACCCGGTGCCAATTATCTAAGTGATCCTGGGCGCTTCACTCCCCCCGCCAGCCTAGGGAGCCCAGAGCCGAGCTCATGCCTCCTTCAATGCAACCAACTGACCTTTATCACCTGACAGGGGGGAGTTTTAGGACGTAGCGCGTGGAAGGAACACGTTATTCCAACCAGTTCCTTTCCCCTCCATCAGGCGCCCCGGCTGTCATGGGGGACGCTGTATAGCGACCAGGATTACTACATGTTTTTGTGAGGGTATTACCTATCCTAGGAGACACTGGGAGAACATGCAAACTCCACACAGAGAGGCCTTTCGCAAACCCCACCTAGGGTATGGGCGCTAGGGTATAACACATAAAATAAAAAATATGTTTAAACATTTTTTAAACATATTTTTTATTGTGTTTGGATTTAGAAGGACTGACAGAGTTGACATGTTATGGTTGGGCAAATGTTATATTTTTGTTCATTCCACAGCACATTTACAATTTATTTTTCCAAGTTGCTTAGAGTTATTTTAATGCTAATAGAATTACACATTAAAACATATTTTTTATTTAGTTTGGATTTAGAAGGACTGACGGAGTTGACATGTTATGGTTGGGCACACCAGACAAGCTACGCGTTGGTAGCTACTTTTGATGCTTTTGTGTGATGCTGTAGTGTGATCAAGTTGGGCCATTCTAATACAAAAAGTTAGAATATGGAAATAATAAGTTTCTGCCCGTACGTCTTCCACCGCTGCTAAGAACCTTAAAAAGTAAGAAGGCAAGACAGTCGATTCGGCACGGTGCTGTTTTACTGTCGAACGAAACGATTCTTTTGACGTTTTATTGAACGCGACTCGAGCCAAAGGCGGAGAGAGATCAGATCAACTACAAGACATCAACCCATAGCTGGAAGGGCCAATGAAATCCCACGGCTTAGCGAGTTCCTATTCTCTTCTCCCCCCCCTCACTTTGTTTCCTTTTCATCTTCACCTCCTTGTTACAAACATTTCTGCCCACAGGGAAGCCATGCACATTCCTACTAAATTCCCCCCTTTTTGCACCAGCTTTTTTTTCAGACTGCCACATCAATTCTTCCATGACTCCTCCGGTCTGTGTTGTGTTGTGTTGTGGCCAGAGCCACCTGCTGGGTGCGTTCTAATGACAGAGTGCCGACAGGATACAGTAAAAGCCTCATTTCGCGCGACGGTGTTGTAGGTCGGGCTATTTTTGAAGTGTGACACCGTCGTGCGACGAAGTATGAATTGGGCTTAACCCATTAAGACCTGAAGCCGATTCTACAAATGTCTACTAAATCCCAACAGTTTTCTAAACAAATTATGTTGCTATATCAGTGGTTCTCAAACTTTTTCATAATTGTCCAGGACCCCCAAAATTATATGTATTTGGCCGCGGACCTCCATCTCAAAATATTTGGTTCCAGGGACCCCCCAGAAGCAACACATTTGCACACATTTTCTAAATTTTTCAAAAATAGCTCTGAGCTTGTATATCTTTTGATTTGATTTGATAAACTTTATTTTGAACTTACAGATAAAATAAAACAAGAACCAAGAACAATGAAAGCCACAATATAGAAATAAAATACAAATGAAATAAACTAAAAACATTTAAAATGCGATCATTGATCATCCCCAACATGTTCAAAAAGGAGTAGGATGAAGCAAAACTTATTTACTCCTACCCCTGTCTTATTTAACATTCATAATCCATATAAACAATTACAAATGTAACATATCATATAAATCATATGATATCTCTATCTATCTATCTATCTATCTATCTATCTATCTACCTACCTATACCTATCTATATACATCTTATCTCTATATAATATATATATCTAATACATATAGCTCTATACATAACCCATATGTACCCATACCCACTTGCTTTTTTATTTTATTTTTTTAAATAAGTTAATTAATGAATACAATCAACCCACCCCTTCCTCCACTCTATAACAGCTAATGATGTCCTTTTTATACATCCTCTTAAATTGTGCTATATTAGTGCTTTGTTTGAGTTCTAAATCCAAACCATTCCATAATCTGACCCCACAGATTGTGATACACTGACTCTTTCTAGTGGTGTGTACAAGAAGTTGCTTTAGGTTAAGCTCCCCTCTTAAATTATAACCCCCCTCTCTGTCGGAAAACATATTCTGTATATTCCCCGGTAGTACATTATTTCTTGCTTTATACATCATTTGAGCTGTTTTGAATTTTACCATGTCCATGAATTTCAAAGCATTTAACTGTAAAAAAAAGAGAGTTGGTGTGTTCCTGATATCCTACATTGTTCACAATCCTTATTGCCCTCTTTTGCAGTATGACCAATGGTTGTAAGTTACTTTTGTAGGTATTACCCCAAATCTCCACACAATAATTCAGATATGGCAAAACCAGTGAACAATTTAGAATGAATCTTGCTTTTCCCAGTATAGAAACGCTTCTTGCCAGCTTAGCTCTTATATATGAAATATGGGGTTTCCAGCTGATTTTGTGTTCTAGCATTACACCAAGAAATTTAATTTCGTATTTCGTATAACTTTCTATCTTTATATCATCTATCATCACAGTTGCTTGTGTGTCAATTTCCTTATTTCCAAAAAACATGATCTTTGTTTTCTTCAAATTTAATGACAGTTTGTTTTTGTCAAACCACCGTTTCAATTTGTTCATTTCTGATGTGATCACCTTCAAAAGCAGCTGCAGATTGTCCCCAGAACAGAAAATATTCGTGTCATCGGCAAATAAAACAAATTTTAAAATATTTGATACTTTGCAGATGTCATTTATGTAAAGTATGAACAGTTTTGGGCCCAAAATTGAACCCTGAGGAACCCCACACGTGATGTCCATGAGTGTTGACTTGTGCTCACCTAACTTTACAAATTGCTGCCTGCCCATCAAATAGCTTCTCATCCAGTTCAGCACTACCCCTCTAATACCATACCTTTCCAATTTATCTAATAATATATCATGATTAATTGTATCAAAGGCTTTTTTTAAATCTATAAATATTCCTATAGCATACTTTTTTTTATCTATACAATTAGTGATCTCTTCAATTAATTCCATTAGTGCTAAAGATGTACTTCTGTTTCCTCTGAAGCCATATTGACTGTCAGTCAGCAGTTTGCAGTTTTCATATCTGCTATTTTTGAATAGCCAAAGCGTAAAATAATGCCTTTTCTCACACTGTCTGTCAGTTATGTAACATAAGAGATTTAAATAGGTTTAAATAGGATTAAACCTGACTTAGGCCAAACGATTTGATGATTTTCTCCAGACTCCAATCACAAAAACATAAAAATTGCCTATTTTGGCCTATAAGTCACACTGGGGAGATAGGCCATTATTATTTATTATACTAAAAGGGGAGGGAACAGCATGATCCTTTTCAATTAGGAGATAGGCGATTTGACCAGAGGTGGTCAGTGTCATGAGGAGCTGACTTAGGCAAAAATATCATTTTCCTCCAAAAATTACTCAGGCCATTAGTTTACGAAGGTGACGATATTTCCCATCGAAAACTAAAACCGTAAGCACAAAGCAGTAATATTATGAAGCGCTTTGTTTGTACTCTCTGTACTTTTGTGTTTGCTTGGATGGCGAGCACTGCTGTTCCGCTTATTTAACTATTTATTGAAGACGGTGTCCAGGGCACGTCATGGACTTAATTGGAATGGTACAGTATGGTTGCTTCATGTTTTTTCAGGGTTCTTTTTTGCTGGAGGGGATCCATGCACGCCTCTGCTTTTGATATCCTCCCTCTCTGGTCATTCATTTCTATCGCCAGTGGGGTTATGTTTTATCCCTGCTTTCTGGTCAGGCTGAATTAAATGTATATACAACTGAAACAAACTGTGAAAACACCAAAATACAGTGAGAGGGCAATGCGTTTCTGCAGGTAAACACCACCACACTACTCCAGTGACTGATAACTGATTTACATGGGGTGCAAATCCAAATGTCTATGCCTGATATGTCAGATTGACACCCCTGCCCTAAAGGTAAAACATTTTTGAATAGAAATAATAATGACTTCCAACATAACACAGACGCCCTCAAGTAAGTAGTAGCCTTGGGAACCAACTGGGAACCAACTGTCCCCGAGCCATGTGGCTCATGGGGCAGGAGCCTATCTCCTGTTTCTGTAGCGTGAGGCAGCTTCATGTTTAGACCACTTATTTGTTTACCAACATTGAGACTGGACGCACAGGTGATTGTTTCATGCAATCAATTCCCAACATATTGTTTCGGGGTGCGCTGGTTTCAGTTCATTCAACCTCATCCTGTGTGTTGGCTATAGTGAGGCGCGTCCTAGCGAGACATGACAGAATGGGTTTCATTTGGTGCCGGCCTGCGCGCACATACTGGTTCTTATCAGTGTGACGTCGTCTGTTAAGGGGTCTATAAGTACACCCCCTGGGCAAGACGCAGAGTCACAGGGTCTTACCCCCAATCCAACCCTTGATGCTGAGCGCCAAGCAGGGAGGCACTGGGTCCCTTATTATATAGTCTTTGGTATGACCCGGCCGGGAGATTGAACCCTGACCTCCCAATCTCAGGGCGGATACTCTAACCTCAAAGCCACTGAGCTGACTGAAGCCCTCGAGGTCCAACAAAAAAAAAACAATAAAACGATGATCAAAAAACTCTCACAGTAAAACAGTCTCCCGTGTCTTCAAAGTTTTCAGGTATAGACATGATTGATCGCTGGATGGAGTATAGAGAATGAATGATCCAAATATGCGTTTTATTTGTTTGACTGGCGGTGGTGGGTGAGAGAGGTTCTATCTCTGGCAGGAGGATACAGACTAAAACCATCCGAACCCAGTTGGCAGAACACAAGACAGCCTACACACACACACACACACACACACACACACACACACACACAGACACACAGGCACGCGCAAATGTATGCATGCAGGCGCGCACACATTTGTATTACTATTCTTGTGAGGACATCAACATTTTAGGACAACTATTTTACGAATGCTATTTTTTAGCATTTTTAACTGTAAGCCTAAAGCCGAAGAATTGCAGATCTACAAGCTCACAACGTGTCGCAGCACGACACGTTGTGAGCTTGTAGATCTGCAATTTTTCGGTGCATGACACTGGTGCGCAACTAAGTATAAATAATTGTATAACTCTTAATTCCGACCCTTAACACATTGCATGCCAGTCGCGTAGATCTACGCGAACCTATTTAAAGCCGCAGCGTGCCAGTCGCGTAGATCTACGCGAACCGCCGATTCCCATGTTAAGTGCCCCAGGTGCACTTTCCGAATTTTTTTGATCCATTTCCGTTTCCGGTTTCCGGTCGGAAACGGAATTATTCGGGTTCCGGTTTTTTCGATCGTATCCGCTTCCTGTCTGGGATCCTGTTTAAAACTCGATTTTCTCTGGTTGTTGTTTTTCTCCTCGCTGATCACTGTTTACCGTTGATCGGCTGTAGCTTCAAGATGGCGGCACGGATTTGGAAACTGTTTTCGCTCGCCGTTTCTCACGGATCCGCTGTGTGTTTAGAACCAAATGAACGCGCACTTTTAACTTATTTAGCGAGGTCTGTGGCGACATGAAAAAAACTAAAAAACAACAATAAAACGCTGGCACTGGTGAGTACATTATGAGATTAAACTCTGGCATGGAATGTGTTAATCTAACCTCTAAGTATCTCTAAAAATCTATTTTCAACCATAAAAGAACCATTATCTTGTGAGGAACCAGGAAAATGGTCCTCACAACGTCTATTTCTCAAATTATACTATACTTGTGGGGACTTGTGGTCCTCACAAGTATAGTAATAGTAATACACACACACACACACACACACACACACACACACACACACACACACACACACACACACACACACACACACACACACACACAGAGACACCCAGGTATCCAGATATTGAGCAAGAGTGTCCTCTCCATGAAATCGATCCCTGCGCCTGATCTAATCTTTACACATTTTTCACTTTAATTTCCTGTTTGTATCTAGTGAAACAAATACGACAGGAAAACTGGATAAAGTCGATAAACATTTTTCGATGCCCAGAGGCAGAGAGTGATGGAGATATTGGCATAGGGAGTGCATTGCTGGCTTTTAAGTGATATTGAATTTAATACCCCCCTGTCATGCAACCCATCCGGTTTATTATTTTCCCTTTCAACTATTGGCAAACAGTCAGCGTTCCGTTCACAAAGAACAAATACATTATTTTCAGTCAAGTTGATCAACCTTGCCCTCAGTGGCGGAAGGTAACTAAGTACATTTACTCAAGTACTGTACTTAAAGTACAGTAAATTTACAATTTAAAAAAACACAAAGGTTTGGCGGACCCCCTATAGTAGCCCTGAGGACCCCCTGTTGAAGACCTCTGCACTAGATCCCTGGGAGATGGAATGCTGAGGTGGAGCGCCACACCTCCCATCAGCTCCCAGTACTTATCGCACGACTTGCCGCACCCAAACCGTGCTACACACCATCGCTGGGTTGGTGATACCAGGGTTTGAACCCAGGACCTTGTGGTCCAAAAAGGCAAGAGCTCTACCGACTGAGCTACCCGGACACAATAGAACAGTGGTCTTCAACCTTTTTCATGCCAAGGACTCCTAAATTGATATACCTTCGGCCGCGGACCCCCATCTGAAAATGTTTTGTGCCAGGGACCCCCAGAAGCAAAGATTTGAGTTAAAAATGTTCGCTTTAAAAAATATATATAGTCTAAGATATGCACACATTTTCAAGATTTTTCAAAAATAGCAGATCTACAAGCTCATAGTGCGGCATAGATCTTGTAGATCTGCTATTTTTGAATAGCCAAAGCTAAGTGGTTAAAATGATTGTGACGCTATGTTAACTAATTTCACTTGGGACCCCCCAAGGACCCCCCCAAGGACCACTGGTGGTCCCCGGACCACTGGTTGAGAACCACTGCAATAGAAGGATAGAAAAGGCTGCGAATCGCGCCTATAAAGTAAATAAGAACAGCTTCACAGTATGTCTTGGGCTTACAATCATAGTCTCGTCCTTCTATAAAACCCACCATTAAGTGTTCTTAACCAGGAGTGAAACGAGCCAGGCTCTTTGCTAAAACACACAAAATGAATGTTGAACATACTGTATAAGTTGATTACATTTTCAGAATAACAGTGTGTGTGGTTTGATTCAATGCATATTCAGGCCTGCAGTTCCACCCCGTCCTGCTATCGACTCAGCATGGGATCCTGTACTGTAAAAGCACTGGGAGTTATTATAACAAACAGTCATTATGGCACATACAGTAATGAAGTACATTTACTAAAGTACTACATTGTATTTTTACTTTACGCAGCACTATAGTATTAAACTTAACTGTTCTACCCCAGAATTTAACCCGGGTCTCCTGCGCAAGTGCTGAAATCTTTATAACTGAGCTAATAGAGCCTGCTTGCTTGGTTAGGGGAATTGACTTTTGACCTTCTTGTCAAACCAGAAACAGGATCATGTCAAAGGTCGCGTCCAACCTAGACACAGGAGCTAAATATCTCAATAGAAGAGTTGGGAGACCAAATGCAACCACCCCAATTGGATAAGTTATATTGTATTAACATACAAATTGGACATACATATATATATATATATATATATATATATATATATATATATATATATATATATATATATATATATATATATATATATATATATATATATATTTATTTACATAATACTAATTATTAATGTAATTAATTATTAATGACATCTCTGAGGCAAATATTGTACTTTTTACTCCACTACAATTATTTGACAGGTTCAGTTAATAGTTACTTTGCAGATTAAGATGATTATTACAAAGCATACATTAACCTATTTCATACTTTGGCTATTCAAAAGCAGCCATTCTCTAAGCTCATAATGTGTCGCAATGTGACACGTTGTGAGCATGTAGATCGTCTATGTTTGAAAAAGTTTGACACAATTTGTGAAACTATATAACAGAAAGAAAAATGTGTAGTTTTAATTGTGATACTGTAATACTTTTAATTGGGGTGGTTGTATTTTGTCTCCCTCTCTTCTATTGAGACATTTAGATCGTGTCAAAGATAGACACAGGATCTGACACGAATTTTGACCTGATGGTCAAGATTAAATTCATCCCCCGAGCTCAATGGTAAAAAATGACAGCACTTGTGCAGGAAACCGACTTCAAATCCAGGGTAGAAGAAGAACGTTACATAGTGCTGCTTGAAGTACTTTTACTTAAGAGTACTTGTTCTACCTCTGGGAAACGGAGGGGGCATGTGCACTCTTATCTGAGAAAAATCATGACTTGAGGTTTGGTGTTTGTCTTTGTCTTTGTAAGGTTGGAGTGGAAGTTCACATTACATTGCATGTATGTATGTGTTGGGCGAGCCTCGTAATCCATGAAAACTATTAGCAGACCCATGTCAAATTAGTGAAAACAGATATGCAGCAGCGAGAAAACCAGCTTTATTTGTTGTACTTACTTTTGCTTGAGAAAATGACGTGGGATGCCAAATTACCTACAGCAGCATTGGGGCTGTTTACCATGTACGATTTCTATGTACGATAATAATGCCGGTGATTTACATATAGCATACATTTTATATGGATGGTATATATACCAACTATCAAGACCAGACCATTTCTGGTTCATTGAACTCCTACCTAAGAAAGCATAACAACATAGTTATTTCTAAAATGTCTAAAGATTAAAATGTTCCCAAGATTTATACTTAGTTGCGCACCAGTGTTGAGCACCAAAAATAGCGGATCTACAAGTGACGTGTTGTGAGCTTGTAGATCTGCTATTGTTGGTGCACGGCATCGCACATGTAGCAAGCCCTTAACAGTCATTATTTAATTTAAAGCTTTTTTTTCCCCCACACTACACATATTGGTTGAAAATTTTTTTATGGAATTATAAAATATTATCTACATTTTGGATATTTTAAGATACAATGTAATTTATTTATTAAAAAAAAAAATTACATTTGAAAACACGGACCACTGAGAAACAGTGAGTGAGTTGCACAGGTGAACAAAAAAAAATCTTTCCCCCCAAAATCCGACAATTATTCCTTGTTCCTCCTGAAATGGTGAGTCAGCCTTCTCACCATTTCCCCAAAACGCTCAACAATTTGCAGCAACGCAGCAAGCATGCAGTAAATTGTGTGACTGAGAGTTATGGGATCCTTGTAATATACTGCAAGAAGTTTGAGAACCACTGGTGTGGCCACGTCATTTTTCTTGTTGCTTTTTAACCCTTTTTCTCCCAAATTTAGTCGTTATGCCATGTAATTCCTCCCCACACACATTTATGTGTTGTCACTGCTGCTGTATCCTACTGGCTCACCTGCCAGTGAGGAGCCCCCACCGGGAGAGGACGTAGGGCCTTCGTCCTACTCCTCCCGCCCAACACTCCCTGCTGACAGGTGCCGCCTCAGCCCGTAGGAGTATGTGCAATGACAAATATCCCCCTCCCCGAACAAGGGCATTTGTGTTCGTATAGACGTTCGACAAAGCGGGATTCCACCACGGTGGATTTTAACCCACAACCTCCGTGGTGGTGGTCTGCAGGCACTTTACCACTGCGCCACCTGAATGCTTCGGATCTATGTTTCATGGCTGTGTCACGGCTCACCCCCCCTCCCCCTTGTCCCCCCCCTGTCCCCCTCTCTCTCTGCAGGTAAAGGCTACTCCAACCAGACGGCGTCCAAGAGCGTCTCCACCTCTTCGTCGTCGTCGGAGGCGGAGCCCCCCTCCTCGTCCTCCTCCTCGTCCATCCTGCCGGTCAGCCAGGTGATCGACAAGGTGAAGGGCTACTGCTCCACGCGCTCCGACAACTTCTACAAGAACATCATCATGTCCGACAGCTTCAGCCACAGCACCAAGTTCTAGAAGTAGACCTACATGTACCACCAGCACCACCACGTCCCTGATGCTGTACCGACCACCCACCCACCCACCCTGGCCTCCTCTATCTTTACCAGCCATGTTTAACAAACTCTATCTATCCCCAGCGGTTCCCAACCTTATTGCGGATCAGGGGCTTCCCCCACTTGGAAAAACCCCGAAATCGTTTTAATGATCTGCAGTGCACAATCGATTGTGTTCTGGTTTGGATCACATGGAACATGGTATATTTTAAGGATCCCTGCATGGCAAATAAGATGTATATGCCTTTAATACATTAGAAATATAAATAGTTCATCTTTTACTCAAGGGGAACAATGCCCGTCGCAAGTTGATGATGTCATTTGTCCACATGTGGTTCAGTAAAAAACAATCATACTTAACCTAAAATAAAAACAAAAAAAAACAACTTAATATTTCCTAAGGATAACATGAGCATCAAAACTATATTTTAAATATGTTTTTATTAGCACATGCATTCCATACATTCCATCATCAACTTGTGACAGGGATCGTTTTAAGTTCCTATTTGTCGTAACCACAATCAAAAGAGAGAAAATACCAAGACATACATTAGTGATTTTTGCCAATTATTTGGGGGCCCCACTTGCAATATCCTCACAGGTTGGGAATCGCTGCCACGTCCTAGATTCCCCCCCACCCCCCCCCCCCCAGCCGTGGCACCGATTTGGAGAACCCCTCGCCACGTTCGGACCCACCCGCTGAGCTCTGGAGAACCTCTCTGCCACTTATACATGTTTAGAACTCTCTCTCCTCAGTCTTCTGTGAGCCTTAATGTTTACTTTGACGTTTATACGGCCATGTGTGTCGCTCGACAAAAATGACGTAAACATTACAACTGAAAAGTGTCGACGCGAGGCGCGGCCGTGCGACAAAGTATGGCTGTGACTTTTTTCCACGTTGATCTCGAACGCCCCACCCCTCTCCTTTCCTTTGCCCACTCATTTCCTGCCTCCGGAAACGTTGGATGGAGAGCTGGGTTCCAGAAGCTGTTTCCCCCCCTTTCGCCAGAGTTCTAGAATACGTCCTGCCTTCGTTCCTGTCACACTCCTCCGGTAACCTCTGGTTTTTCGAAGCAGGGGAATCGAATCCGGGTTCGTGTGCGACGCATTATAGTTTAGGATGCTCAACGTCCAATCACATGCCTCGATGCACAGCTCAATGCACAGTAGTTGCTTTGTACTGTATACACCAAGTGCCTGGGAAAAAAACTGTTATTCTGTCACGCTCCTGCATGTACAGCACAAAGCGTTCTGAACACGCCGGGACATCGATAAGAAAATGTGACGTAATGGATAAACCTAAAGAAGAGAAAGTCATTTAAATATCACGAAGGCTGACAATGCTCTCTCTACACTGTAAACAAACTATGTCAAACAAGAGACGAATGTCAATATAAGGAAAATGTACAGTAAAAATTCATCATGTGAAAATCCTAAGTCGGCTCTTATAACCGAGGTATAAGAGGTTTATCGAGGACACCCAGGACGGTTCCGAAGGAAGTGGACGCGATTCTACTGTCATATCTCGCCGGACAATCAGCTGACCGATGAAACGAGAGAAAGGAGATAATAAAAGGGAAGGATAAACACGAGGGTGCGGGCTGGGGGAGTTTGGGAGACCCCTGCTAAGGGGGGGGGGGGGGGTAAATGTTTAAGCGACCGGGTTTTGAAATACTGTGATGTTAATGTTAACTGTATGCGTGTATGTGTGGATCTACGGTATATACTGTGTAAATATTGACGCTCTATTCTATGTGCCTTTCTTTTCTACAGCCCTCGTTACAGTACAGTATATGTGTGCAGGCCGGGTTGGGTTTTGTGTTATGCCCTTGCGTGTGTGTGTGTGTGTGTGTGTGTGTGTGTGTGTGTGTGTGTGTGTGTGTGTGTGTGTGTGTGTGTGTGTGTGTGTGTGAGTGTGAGTGTGTGTGAGAGAGAGGTCCTGGGGAGGTCAATGAGACTGTACATACAAACCCAGACATTCTTCTCTGCACGGGCCATGCGAACCATAGGGGTCTGCTGCCCTCGTGACCCCGCAAAGCAACTATACTTCACGGGAGAAATTAAGGGCTTTTCACGCGGGGAGAGAGACTATAGGCACATGTTGATCTATACGCACATGTGATCTATGCACGTGTGGATCTATGCACGTGTGGATCTATGCACGTGTGGAGATATGCACGTGTGGATCGATATGCAAGTGTGGATCGATATGCACGTGTGGATCGATATGCACATGTGGAGATATGCACGTGTGGATCGATATGCACGTGTGGATCCACGGGGTCGCGCTGCACCCTTCACGTGAATAAATACGCTATATGTGTCGCGTAAAGCAAGTTCTCAAACTTTTTCGTGTCAAGGACCCTCGAATTGATATATATTTGGCTGCGGACCCCCATCTGAAAATGTTTCAGAAGAGAAACAGAGAAGATTTATGTTTATTTTTTTTAATCTAAATTATTCAAAACATTCCAAACATTTTCAATATTTTTCAAATATTTTCAAAAATAGCATATATACAAGCTTGTAGATCTGCTATTTTTGAATAGCCAACATATAAGTGGATAAAGTGGTTATAATGATTATGATGCTGTATTAACACATTTTACTGGAGACCCCCTGGTACCCCCCCAAGGACCCCTGGTGGTCCCCGGGACCCTACTTTGAGAACCAATGGCGTAAGAATTCGAGACAATTTAACTCGTGACGCGGGCAGGTGCACGTTAAGCGGAATCACGCCTGCTTTTTCGCCATGCCTGGTCAGATTGGTCATGCCTCCCCTTCCCTCCCCCTCCCCTTCCCGTGTGAACATGCCTTTATGGTATAGGGTTAAGGGAAATATACCAATAGAATAGAATGGAATACTCACTGAGAAGCAGCTATTAGGCCAAAAGCATCTTGCTGTGGAATAAGAACGCTGTGACATTCACTTCCGGATGCCTGTCTTAAGGCTGCAATGCATAACTTGTTTGTTTTAGTGAATAAAACATCACTTTCAGCAATCTGTATGGTAGAGTTATGTTAATGCAATACGGTAACTAACACAACTGCGGTGGTTGTAGTTGGTTGTACCTGCTCTTCAACAGACCTCGACAGTGAGTCTCTGGAAGTTAAAATCCACGTAAATATTCTGCATCGAGGGTTTTGTTATTAATTTCTGCTAAATCCTATATCCCCGAGGGATGTTTACATCGTTGAAAATCATTAATCAGCCGCAGTTATATTATGTTACATCACTATTGACAATATAAAAACCGTACAATAACAAAGATGAAAGTCAAGAAGAAGCAAGCTAAACTGTTGTTAGATGGAAAGTATTGGACAGGTATGCACAATGGTTGTCTGGCTAGTCCCTTCAATATTAAAATATGTACACAGTTTTGTACCTTTGCAAAAAAAAAATGCGTTTTCCAATTATTTATTGAACCCGAAATAAATGTTTTATGGTCACAATTAATATCACCACCGATGGATGACTCGGAACCAGACTTTAATTCATTTAAATTCACTTCCAGAGATAAGCATTCAAACAGTAAACCTGTCACTGTTGAGCTCTATTGAGACATTTATATCCACAGGTATTGCATGAAGTGGAATTGCACGAAACTCAACATGCAATGTATCCTCAGCTGCTCAAAACAGGCTTTCTGTAGTAGCACAGCAACGGAAATGTCACCTGCTCGCTCCTGTGTTGCACGTGAGCGTTACGGATTGCAGCTTTAAATAATTAGAACCATAGGTTAAGATAAAGTACAGTAAGTCAACTTCTGACGAGTCAGATTTACAGCCCTGAGTGAAAGGTAATCTTCTCTAATAGACGGTCTTAAGTGGTTTTCTGAGAAGATGTATGTTCTGGGTGGCACGGTGAAGCAGTCGGTTTACTCAAGCCCACTAAATGCCTTTGTTTTTCCAAGTGACTTACGGCTAACACCAGGGGTTCTCTAAAGTGGGGTCCGGGGACCCCCAGGGGTCCTTGAGGGGGTTCAAGCGGGGGTCTCCAGCTAAATTAGTGAATATGGCATCAATATCAGTTTAACCACTTTAACCCCCACTTTTATTCAAGCTCACAACGCGTCACACTGTGAAATATTTTTAGACACAATCTTTTCAGATGAGGGTCTGCGGCCGAGTACATCTATATATGGGGGGTCGTTGACATGAAAATGTTTGAGAACCACTGGTTAATATACACACCTCTTAAACCTGTAAGCACCAATAGTCTTAAGCGTGAAGGCTTACGCTTTGTGAAGTTCACTTTATTTGTGAAACTCACTTTATGTTCATCTTTTGATGTTTCTTATCGTCTCTGTCGGGTGGAAAACCTCATATTACGTCCAAAACTGTTACTTTTCAGGATTCAATTTCAAAAATAGCAGATCGACGAGCTCAAAATACGCTGCATTGCGCCGCGTTTCGAGCTTGTGGATCTGTGACTTGGTACTTTTGTGTGATGCTGTAGTTAAGTATGATCAAGTAGGGTGTTAATTTACGGGAGAAAAAAAACACAAAAAGTAAGAATATGGAGATAGGAGGTTTCTGCCCAACAGCAACTTTATCCTACAAAAGAATAGTTTTTATTTAGTTTTTACCACGGCAACATCGCAAGATGAAATCAGTACTTTATCATTACCAGAGAGGTTGTCAAGATGATGATGATGGTGATTATTATTATTGTTATTATTATTATTTTTATTATTATTATGCCTATACTTCTTAACTGTCTGTTAGGCTTCCAAATGCACTACTACTGACAATCTGAACTCTCGAACACACATTTTTGGCGCTCAGTCCAAACGTTTGGATCCCTGTGTTTTATTTTATTTTATAGGAATCTGTTTAATCTCATGTTCATTTTGGATGAGGTCATTTTGGATTACCTAATGCTAGCATTTATATGATATATTAATCCCATCACCGATTTGATATGTTTTGTCTTTTTATTTTCCCAACAAGGGACATACACAAAGCATTATTTTGTTCATAAAAAAAGGTCTTGTAACAATAATTAAGTGAGCTGTTCTTTATGTGGCAATCATGTTGTGGTCCACTGCTTCTCAACGTCCGGTCCGCGGACCACCAACGGGTCTGTAACTCAGAGAGTGTGCAAATGGAACCAAATGGACCATTTGGTTCCAATTGCACACTCTCAGAGTTAAATTAACACTGAGAATATTAACAGTGTTGACTGCGGTCCCAAAGCAGTAGTAAGGGTTCATTTGGACGCCGTGGTGGGCCTAGGACCGCTGTGTTTGGTCTTCGTCTACCCGATACACACACTCCTAGCAGAGATCACGGTGGTCTTTCTAATTACTGTCTCCAAAGAGCTACGCATATTTTTGATAGTGTTTTTAATATATCTAAGCTCGTATTATTAAGCTACAGTATAGAACAATCCTGTCATTTTCACGATGTGGTTGTTAGTCTTTTTTGTATTTATTTCTGGATGTACAGATTCTCTCTTATCTTCTCTTATCATGTCCAATTCTTAAGATGCTCTCAGCCTTCTATAGATATACGAACGCGATGATGGATAGTCATATTTTATCCAGAGGGGTGAAGCATTGGATCCATGGAGACACAGACCATCTTGATTCACTTTTTTGGCCTGCGTTGGGCACAGACAGTACGGCAGCAGGTACGCAAAAACATACGGAGATCATATATTTCCTTTGAGAGGTATAATACTTGGACCAGAAACAAAGATATCTGCCCATGGCGCAGCACACACACACACACACACACACGCACACACACACACACACACACACACACACACACACACGCACACACACAGCCAGTCAGACAAACAGGCAGCCAGGGATGGACAATAACAAAGCACATTTTGAGTACTGTACTCAAGTACATAAGTATCTGTACTTTACTTGAGTATTTTGTATCTCTGGATACTCATGACTTTAACATTTCAAAGACCAATATTATACGTTTGTCTCCACTACATTTCTAGGAAGGGAAAGAAAAAGTACATTGTGAATTAACCACTTAAGCCCCATTTCAAATATAGTGAAGATAGCAGATCTGCAAGCTATAGTGGCACATTGTGAGCTTGTAGGTCTACTATTTTCACAATTGATATTTTTTTGGAAGGAACATCTTTGATTTGGAGGGGAAAGGTCTACATTTTCATACAGCAATTCATGGCTATCAAAAACAAAATATACTTTGTAAATTGTAAACTTTTGAATACTAAAGTACTAAAAGCAAGTATTTTGGCATTAATACAGCACAGACCATCAATCAGTCAAACAATTACTCAAAATGTTTTAAACATTAAAAATATATAAAACTGAAAAAAGAAAAAAAATCTTTAAAAAAAATCTACAAGCTCACAATGTTGTCGCATCGTACGACGAAGTATAAAATAGGGCTTAAGTGGGTTTATTAATCAATCATATTACATTTAGAGGTATGTCTTGGCAGAGAGGCCCATGGTGTCATCATCAATCCGTCCCGGGGTCCTTAACGCAAGCCCTCGTTAGCTTGGAGTTTGGACCCCCACCCTCTCGCAGCTGTCCTCAGCCTGTCCATTCTCGGCCTTGAACGCCAAAAAACAAACACAAACATTCTCCAAGTCACAGCGGAGCAGCACATACTGTAATGCAGTGATTCTCAACCAGTGGTCCGGGGACCACCAGTGGTCCTTGAGGGGGTTCCAGGGGGTCCCCAGCAAAAGGTGTTAATACATTTTCACCCCTTTATCCATATTGTATACGTTGGCTATTCAAAAATAGCAGATATACAAGCTGTCGTGTCGCGCTGCGAGTTTGTTTATCTGCTATTTTTTTTTTTTTTTTTTTGAAAAATCTTGAATGTGTTTGAATTTTTTTTAACACAAATCTTCTCTTCTGGGGGTCCCTGGCACAACATATTTTCAGATGGGGGTCCGCGGCCAAATGTATTTCAATTTAGGGGTCCTTGGCATGAAAAAAGTTGAAAACTGCTGTAATGTATCGTTCAGTTCAGACCCAAAGAAAAGGCCACCTGGCCCCAGGCTTTTCTCCCCCTCTCTCTCTCTCTCTCTCTCTCTCTCTCTCTCTCTCTCTCTCTCTCTCTCTCTCTCTCTCTCTCTCTCTCTCCCCCTCTCTCTCTCTGGTCCAGACAGAGAGAGAGTTGATGGAGGAATGTTCTTATCCTCCGTCCAAATCCCTCCAGATTTCTAAAGGGAGAGGTAGCTAGCTGTCCACAATCCCTCACAAGATTTCTCAAAAGGGAGAGGTAGCAGAACACCCACCGGAGAATGTCTCCACCTAATAGGAGGGGGTGATGGAGATGTCAAGTATACTGCAGTGGAAGGGGAAGGAGGGGATTACGCGGCCAGATGGCCATGACGAAGGTAAAACCCCTGTCGAAGTGGCCGGGGGTTTTGTTGGCGTTCACACAAGCTCCGTGGCGAGGTTAAGATAGCATCGCCGACACCGGCTACACGGCGGGTGGTATAAAAACGGCCTCAGGAACAGGTTTGTAGGCCTCGGCAGGGTTTTTAAACCCCGGGCTGTGAAAATGAAAGCTTAAAAAGGGATTTACAAGATAACTCCTGTTTATTTCATGTGGTTGTTAGAGCGTTTGTCTCGCCCGGCAGGAGTTAGATCAAGAACAGAGACCCCAAAAACTTGGAATGTAGTCGAGTGTTTTGTTTTTTTTCCCCCGGTATAATCGTCCGACGAACTAAATTTAGCTTGCACCCCTGTTGAGGCGAGATAAATGGGGAGCCGTAAAGACAGCTGTAGCATCGAATCAACCCAGAGATGTTTTGATCCATCTGCTTTTTCTCTGGTTACATAACGTCGCTGTTTGGGGCGGAAAACTTGTATCTCCATGTTTCAGGGCTTTTCTTTTTATGTTTTATTAATGAATGCCCTACTTCAAGTTCCATGTACAGTACAAGTCTCACGCAAAAGCGAGTTTGTAAATATGCTATTTTTGGAAAAAGATATTTAAGTGATTATGTCTGGGTTTTATCAATATTCAGAGGTGGACGAAGTACTCGACCCCAGTACTTGAGTAAAGAGTACAGATACTCCTGGTCAAATTTACTCCACTACAAGTAAAAGTAGCTCAGTCAAAATGTTACTCAAGTAAGTAAATAAGTCATTGCTTTTAAAATATACTTAAGTATTCAAAAGTACATGCTTTGAAAAAATACTTAAAGTACAAGTACATGTAAAAGTACATGCTTTTAAAAATACTTAAAGTACAAGTAAATGTAAAAGCGGGTAGTGTGAGAACAGAAGTGCGTCCAATTGCATTTTAGTATGTCCAATTGCATAAGTATCAAAACAATCTAATACTCAAGTAAAGTACAGATCCTCAGAAGTACAGTACTCAAGTACATTTACTCCGTTACTGTCCAACACTGTAAATATTAAACCAATAGAAAGTATTAAAACGTCCTATTTTCTTCTACCATTCCCTGAAAAGTAACGGTTTTGAACATGCAAGCTTTCCGCCCGACAGAGAGGATAATAACGATGTGGTGTTGAAAAGACCTCATCACAGCTCTAGCTCTCTTCCGGGAAAGAAGGGAGGGGGGTTTATTTTACAGAGGATTACATAGCCTTGGCATGAACCAATAAATGGATCCTCTGTGAGATGATTCTTAATTCATCCATTTATAACACGGAGAGAGTTATAAATGTCTGAGTTTAATTAACACAGTGGATTTTGCTGTGCGTGCGCCTTTTTTGGCACTTCAGGCCTCACACCCCTAGAGTGTCCTCTACGTCTATAGGTTCTCCAGCTTTTTCATTTCAAGGACCCCCAAAATGATATGTATTTGGTCGTGGACCCCCATCTGAAATATTTCGTTCCAGGGACCCCCAGAAGCAAAGATTTGAGTTACAAAATGTTCGCTTAAAATATATATATTTGCACAAAATCTGCAGATCTGCAAAGATTTTTCAAAAATAGTAGATCTGCTGTTTTTGAATGGACAAAGTATAAAAGGTTAAAATCATTGTGACGCTATATTAACACATTTTGCTGGGGACCCCTGGTACCCCCCCCCCCCTCCACCAGGACCCACTTTGAGAACCAATGGGTTATGCAAAATGTGATCCCGGTCTTTCCAATTTTGTATGTATAGTTCCTATTAATTTAAACATTTCTATAGAAACTGTAAACGATCTCCAGTTAGGGGTATCGGAACGCGTATAAATGTACCAAATGAGGTTGCTTTGGGTTATAAGAGATCTTGGCTTTTTGTTGTTTTTTTGTGATATAATTATTGTTATTCTGTAAAACACACATACGTTGTTGTTTTCCACAGTTGTTTGTTTGTCAATCATGTAATTTCTCTGGAAGCTCACTCCCGCAACACTACATTAAAGGGAATTAAAATAAATATGAAATATTCATAGAACAGTGTTTCTCAAGCTTTTTCATGTCAAGGACCCCCCACATTGATATGTATTTGGCTGCGGACCCCCATCTGAAAAGGTTTTGGGCCAGGGACCCCCAGAAGAGATTATTTATGTAAAAAAAAAAAAAAAAAGGCGATAGTCAATAGATGGAGAATCCATTGCTTCTTTATAGGTGAACTGTCATCATCCTAAGCAGCTCATAATACAGTTTATATTGGCTATGGCTTTGTGTAGCTACTTCCTCTAATAGACAGACCCCCTTCATCAAAGCAAACTGGCCCCCACACTTGCATTGCATTGAAATGTTTTAAAAACTTTTTAAGTGCCCACTGCATTTACGCTATTATTTAGGGCTGAAGAAGTGATCAATGTATGTTTTGTATTAATAATAAAAATCTACAAAGTAACTAGTAACTAATTCCTGAGTAAAAGTACAATATTTGCCTCTGAGATGTAATGGAGTGGAAGTAAAAGTACTGAATATTGGCAAATACTCCAGTAAAGTCAAAATACCTCAACATTGTACTTAAGTACAACGCTGCATGATAGGCGCAACTACAAATCAACATTGAGCTGGCCTGTACTTCATCAACATCATCATCATGTTTTGGTTTCACCGTTTCCCCTCCAGTTCTTCTCTTCTCACATTGTACTGCTCCGTTCCATGGAAGAAAAACCTAATTCTTGCCATTAAAGCTGCACTACAGCTTTTCCTCTTCCATCCCCGATTTGAACCCGGTTTCCTGCGCAAGTGCTGACATTTTTTACCATTGAGCTACTAGAGCCTGCCTGCCTGCTCAGGGGATAAATAGAAATCTTGACTTGAGCAGGCTTAAAACTTCCACAGACGAGGCCTACATATTACTCTTAAATGCTTCAGGAATCACTTAACTATTTCTTTCATGGAGATGTTTGTATGTTTTGGCTTGTCAGTATGATTCTACTCTTGGGGAATGCTCCCAGCTGTTGCAGCTATACACAGCATAACATGAAACATATACTGCATATTTTACAACGTAAGGAGCGTTGCATACTCTATGCAACTGAAACTCATTCAGTGTGCATATAGGCCTACACAGTAAAGACCTCAGTGTTCATGTATCCATCATTTGTAACTCTGGAAGCGTAATAATGTAACCAAATGGACCCAGTACATTTGAGTTAACCCATTAAGATCTGGAACGATCTTTTTAGATTTCTTTGGCTATTCAAAAATAGCAGATATACAAGCTCATAGCGCAGCACCGAGTGCCGCGCTATGAGCTTGTAGATCTGCTATTTTTGAAAAAATCTTGATTTTTTTTTTTTTTTTTTTTTCAAAAAAACTTTTAGAAAACATTTTTAAGAATCGCCTCAGGTCTTAATGGGTTAAACTAGCACTCAGGATTTTACTGTGTACTAATAGAGCGGAACAAAAGCAGGTGGAGGCTGGGGTGGAGGAGGGGGTTTTGCAGCAGAATTGCAGTACAAGACGATTGCCTTCATGCGGCCTTCCCTGCAAGTATAGCAAGAGATGATGCGAGACCCAACTTGCGTGACCAAATATCGCCACACAATCTGTCTGGACAGTGGACATGGTCAAGACCAGGGCACTGGACCGTGAAGGGGGACGCCAGAGCCTGTCAGTGCTTTAGATCAACGTCGAGGGGCTCACCGCCGTCAGCACGTCAGCACAGAGAGAGCCAATGTGACCGTGACCGTCGAGGCGTCTTAACCCATTCAGACCGGGGACGCATCTGTGTCATTTTAAGATTTATTTTGGCTATTTTTTAAAAAATCGTGAAAAATTTGTGCAAATCTTTGAATCTGAATCTTGAATGAAGCGAATATTTGTAACTCAAATCGTTGCATTTTGGGAATACTACAAATGTCTTCTAAAAAATCCTAACTCAAACCTTTTTCACGTCAAGGACCACCCAAAATGTTGTTCCAGGGACCCCCCCCCCCCCCCCCCCCAGAAGCGAAGATTTGAGTTAAAAATGTTCGCTTCAAAAGTATATATACATTCAAAGATTTGCACACATTTTCATGATTTAAAAAATAAAATAGCAGATCTACAAGCTCTTAGCGCGGCACTCGGTGCCGCGCCAAGAGCGCTTAACTCTTAACTAATCGGTTAACTCACTGCAGTGAAAGTAGTGGGAGACGCAGGCTGACATACAGTAACTGTCAGCTGACACAGCAGAGAATACAATTGCTGTAAATCGTGGTGTATTTGTCTCCAGACATAACTTAGTAAACCACTCAACCATCAACAGGTGTACCGTTGAGTGGCTTCTGACTTGTAATTTAACATTAGCCAATGTGGTATGGGAGAACATTGGCTGGAAGGAGACGAGGAAAGAATAATAATAATCATAATAAATATATGTACTGGTACTGAAAGGAGAGGAAGACCAAAGTCAACTGTCAATCATACAATAAAGAAATGAGGTGGTTTCATCAATACACACACACACACACACATGCACGTACGCACGCACGCACGCACGCACACAAATAAGGATGAAGAAAATGGACTATGGCAGTGACGGGAAAGAATGGATGTCTTTCCAAACCACAGTATTTATCCAGATTATACATGGATTAAAATGTCAAGGGTCCAGTGGAGGTTAAGCCAGAGAATCCCAATTGTGTGTGTGTGTGTGTGTGTGTGTGTGTGTGTGTGTGTGTGTGTGTGTGTGTGTGTGTGTGTGTGTGTGTGTGTGTGTGTGTGTGTGTGTGTGTGTGAGTGTGAGAGACACCAATCCATCACTGTATGAATATTATGATGATTTGAGAGCCATTAACTTGTGTAACATGTGCATATCTTGTGAACTGTGACGCCAGTGGTCCTCAGAGCTTCCAGTATTTAAGAGGTTTTTGTGGAGTTGAGTTTCACTGAATGTGTTTGTCTCAGTTGTGTCGTGTCTTGAAGGTATAATAAAGTAGTATTTGTCAGTTGTGTTTTGTAAATACAACATTTAATGTTGGCCCACACACACACCTACTGGGTCATAAGTTGGGTTTGATTCCCAAACGGGCCTACTATGGGCGCAGAACCAGGGGCCCAAAAGCGTAGATATGCCTCCTTTTTAAGTCACACATGTATCTTTATGTTTCTTGTCACAGAAGCGAGAGTGGGGCAGCAGTGGCTGTTTGGGAAACGGAACTGTCCAGGTTTGATCCCCAACTCCCCCAGTGTTAGGCATAGGTGACTGGTCTATCTGGCCGCGCGTCTCACTGCCACCTATAGCCTGGCACGCACACTACAGCCTTTTCAATCACTTTGGCGTCTCCGTGTAAATAAAAAGTGAGAACGCAACGGCACTTTGTCATTTTTCTGATCGTTACCATGTAAGCGTGGCCTTAGAGACAGATCTGATCCCCTAACTGCTCCTGGTGAGTAGGTTGGTGCCTTGCGTGGTTTTCCACTGCTGTGAATGAGTGAATGCAATGCTCATTATTTCACCTGGGAGAGACTGAATAGAACCGTGGCTCCTTCACTTGGAAAGGAGCAACTCAGTCTCCTGAGCATCTCTACGGAGGTCCTCGCTGCACGTCCAACTGGGAGGAAGCCCCGGGGCAAACCAAGGACCATGGGGCCTTGGAATGCCTTGGGATCCCCCAGGATGAAGTGGCTAATGTTGCCTGGGAAAAAGAAGTCTGGAGCTCTCTGCTGGAACTGTTGCCCCACGACCGACCGGGATAAGTCACTGAATTAAACTATACAGGAACCCCAATCTAAACTGTACAATCCACATTGGCCAAACTTTGCGTGACCTTTGTGAAGCTGACATCATCAGTTTCAAGAACATTCCTGGCATACGCCGTGGGGCGGCGTATGCCAGGAATGTTCTTGAAATGTTTACGTTTTTCCATGGGAAAACCGTGGGGCGGCTGTTACGAACATTCAGGGCATACTTAGAAACAATAGCCTATATATGGAGATCCCTATAGATGGAGACAATAGACCTGCAAAGTCGTCATAGAGACCCAAACGTGCCATATGTACGGAGTCTGACATCGGCGAACCCTTCCCAGAAACTCCATGTATAGACATAACCATCACGTCCAGGGCTGACGTCTTGATCCCATATTTGGCCATAACTAACTAACTAACTAATCGGCAGCTCCATATATGGAGACGTCTGACACTATCTGACATCATCATAGTGATGTCAGGACCGCAAGCCAGTATTATAAAGAGAGGCTCGAAACCTCTCAGAAGGGCATGTCCTAAAGAGATTCCGAGATACTTTGCTACCTACAGAGAGAGAAGCATCGAGGAGAAACCAGTAATAATACTCTCATCATCGGCACTAGACTCAGTCTTAACCCTTCCAGAGTGACCAACATTGGCCCAAGCAGGATTAGATCGTCAGACAACCCAGTGCACTCAGCGACGCTCGAACGACTGGCTGGCCGTACAAACCAGCTAGGCCTCTCAGTGGCTCTTGAGCCCGGTTCTAAACAATCAGCCGATTATCAGTGTTACAAGCAAAAAAGGACAACAGATTGTCATACACCGCCTGGCTGATACGTGTGGGTAATTTCACAGTGTGGTCATTTGCAATTGCTAGTTTCCTGTTTCTTCATTTTTTGGATATTAAGTAAGGACTTTCTGCTCCCTGTGTCAGTGAAGTCTGCTTTTGGATCCTTCCACCTATCCCTGGGACAGCTACTGCTAGCGTGCACTCAATTATTTTACACTGCAAGAAAGACTTGACCAATCCAATTACATCCACGGTGGGGCTGGCGTGTAAGACATGTTGTGCTGGACTGTGCATCTGAAAGGACCAACTCTGAAATACGGTCATGCTGCTGTGACAGTGGGATGCAAGGTGTACAGCTTTGGCAATGACTGCTCTCAGATCAAGGACGGTGGGATTGATGTCCACGTCTTCAACACTGTGTCTTTACGCTGGAAGAAGTTACCCCCATGGGCAACTGGAAGAGAACGTCCCCTTGAGGTTCCCTCCAGGCGCCTGTTCCACACAGCTGTGCTGATACAGGATATGATCTACATCTGGGGGGGGAATCCTTACAGCAACATACTTTATGCATTTGATGTCGACACCCACAGATGGTTCAAGCCTGTGGTTTCTGGCACAGTTCCAGAGGAGAGGTTGTACCACTCAGCCTGTGTATTGGGTAGGGTCATGTATATCTATGGAGGGTTTATCTATGAGACTGGATTCACTAATGACATCTACAAGTTGGACACCATCACAATGATCTGGACTTTAATTAACACCAGGGGCACCACAGCCCCTAGTGTCCACTCGCACACTGCCACCATTATCGGGACAAAGATGTATGTATTTGGGGGAATAACACGTTCCCTCAAATACCCCTGTCCACGTGGAGACAGACGTTCCCACCATATCAGAACGTTTGACACAGAGACCAACTGCTGGCTGAGCACACCTTCTGCACAGCTTATTTCAGAAGAACGCAGAGTCCAGTCAGCCTTTACCTACAACGGAGAGCTGTACACATTTGGGGGCCTGAGAGTCAACTCTTTCAACAATGACCTGTGGAAATTCAGTCCAGAGACCTTCTCCTGGAAGAAGATTGAAACCTCCTGGAAGACGGTTGAGTCCAAGGGGAAAGGCCCTTGGTCTATATTTGACATGACCTGTTCCATGGTGGGAGATTGTGCCATCCTCTTTGGAGTTGGTGACGTGTATGTCTTAGACTTAAGTCCCAGTCTGAAGATGTTATGTAAGCTAGCAGTTATTCAGCACGGTCTGGACCAGTCTGAACTCCCACGCGACATCCGATGGGAACTGGCAACCATGACTACCAGCAGCGAAAGAAAAAGTTCCCCCTCCCCCCAAAAAAATTTAAAACACAAAAAGCGCATCCACTAAATAAAACAGAAATGGGCACTCAGTTAGGAGCAAATTGAGGGTACAGTAAACATTTATATTGATACAACTCTGATATATATATTTTTTATATCAGGCGATATATGTATTCTTTAATAAAATAAAATAAAAACTCCAGATAAAAATTTGTTTTCTGAAAGAGTAAAAATGATCTACGGCTATTTTCATGATTCTTATAACGTAAGTGAGTGAGTGTTAACTCCAGCTAACACCCTTTACGTCTGTGTGTTGATTAAAAAAATATTGAACCAATGAAAAGTATCAAAAAGCGCTTCCTGCAAAACCAGCTAAGTCCATTGGATCCTCAAACCTTCTGCTAAACCAGCTAAGTCCACCAAAGGGGGGGTGGAGTTAGCTGGTTTTGCTGACTCCAGGCTCCACCCCCTTTTGACCTCCAACCTCATTGTAAGCATGGAGGTCCATTTAGCTGTACTTATCAATGATGAACAAAACCTCCTAACTCCACTTTTCTTTTCTTTTTTTTTCCGAAAAATGGACATTTTTGATCTTTAGCTGTTTGCTGCCGTACAGCAGAAATATGGTACTTTAGAGGAGCTGAGTTCATGTGATAGCGGCCCATCCAGTCTGTGTGGAGAAATCCCCACAAAAGTGCAAAACAACAACAACAACATGCACAACATAATTTATGGTCCGAATTTATTGAGAGGGATAGGCTATCCTCTCAATAAATTATGACCATAAATTATGAATTACGAAAATCTATGCGGCATCTCAAGGGGCCATCCTGAATAGCCCCTTGCGATATGCAGCGTCTCATTTTCGAGGGGGGGGGGGGGGGTCCTAGTATGTCACTCTGTGACATAATAATAGGACCCCCTTCTGAGTGCTGCTGACGCCGTTTGACCTGACTGGAACACAACCTTAACCCTTTAAGACCCCGGGAACGCATCTGTGTCATTTTTAGATTCCTTTGGCTATTCAAAAATCATGAAAATGTGTGCAAATCTTTTAATATAAATATTTTTTAAGCAAACATTTGTAACTCAAATCTTCCCTGGAACAAAATATTTTTGAGATATTTTTTATTTTCTATATTTTTATTCTTTATATTTGTTGTTTTCAAAAAACTCTTAGGATTTAGACATTTATTTTTAGAATTGGCCTCAGGTCTTAATGGGTTAATTAGTAACACCTGTGTTTACCCTAACCCTAACCCTTTGTCAAAATGGCTGCTGTGGAAAAGGTCTGTTGAGAGCAAACAATTGGCATGGCTACCCGAGGCTAATTGAGAGCAAGCTGACCAATGCTGGACTTTGATGATATTATGGATTTCACACAAAGCAGAGCCAGGGGGGAAAAAAAGGCATTGCATAAGGTAAGACTATTTTATCATGAATTTAGGCTTAAAAAGTGTTTGTTATATACAGTATGACACTATAGCTTGCTGTCAATAGTTTTTGGACTTTGTTTTTGTTAAGATTACAGGTGTCTTAATCTAATACTGCTATTTGTGGTTGAGAGAGGCCTATTTTGTTAATGTACTGTTGGCTTTAACAGATTGTTCCTGTGTTCTGTAGCTACATCCAGTGTTGTTGAGATTACAGGGGAAGGTAGTTCCAGTCATTGTACTGTTGGCTTTGAGTGTTCCCTAGCCTATACAGTGGTGGAAAAAGTACTCGAACGTTTTACTTAAGTGAAAGTATCAATACTGCAATGTAGAAGTACTCTTGTTTACAAGTAAAAGTCCGGAATTCAACATTTACTTGAGTAAGCACAAAGTACAAAAGTATTGGGAGCAAAATGTACTTAAAGTACCAAAAGTAAAAGTACTAAAATGTTTGAAAATAGCAGATCTACGAGATCACAACGCGTCGCACCGCGTTGTGATCTTGTAGATCTGCTATTTTCAAATAGCCTAGGTATGAAATGGGGCTAAAGTGGTTAATATGTTTTATAATGTAATAATTGATATCTGCAAAGAAACTAGTAGCTTAAGTTTTTTAAATAATTGTAGTGTAAAAAGTACAATATTTTCCTCTGAGATGTAGTTGGAGTAGAAGTAAAAGCATAGACAATTGGAAACACTCCAGGTAAACTAAAAGTACCTCAAAATTGTACTTAAGTACAGCACTTGAGTAAATGTACTTGGGTTACTTTACACCACTGTCCCTACACAGCCCCCATCTGTTACCTCGCCCGTAGCGCGGTGGTGCAGAGGTCACACATGGGGCTAAGTGTTCCTGTGTGCTGTAAATCCACGTTGAAATGCAGTTTGAAATATCGTGCTGTTGGCTGCAAGTCCGTTCATCTTAACCCATTAAGACCGGGAACGCATCTGTTATTTTTTAGATTAGTTTGGCTATTCAAAAATAGCAGATCTACAAGCTCGTAGTGCGGCAGCTATTTTTGGAAAATCGTGAAAATGTGTGGAAATATTTGAATATATAATTTTTTTAAATTTATGTTGCTATAATCAGTGGTTATACAAACTTTTTCTTGTCAAAGACCCCCAAGATTATATGTATTTGTCTGCGGACCCCCATCTCTCAAAATATGTTGTTCCAGGGTCCGCCCCCCCCCCCCCCCCCCCCCCGAAGCAAAGATTTGAGTTACAAATGTTCGCTTAAAAAAAAATATATATATATATATATACAAAGATTTGCATTGCAAACATTTTCACGATTTTTCAAAAAATAGCAGATCTACAAGCTCGTAGATCTGGTATTTTTGAATGGCCCAAATAAATGTTAAAATGGCACACAGATGCGTTGCCGGCCTAGAAGGGTTAAGTTGCCAGGGAAAGCGCGGGGCCCTTTCACATGTCCGTGCCCAGAGGCCCATCGTCTCATGATCCATATGGTCATAAGTGATGGGAGGGATTTGAAGAAAATCCTACTTTTCTCCCTGTAAAAATAACCCCACCTCATTCACCTGTCTCTCTGCTTTCATCTGCACTACTTAAAGCTGATTTAAGAGCAGAAAACAACATGGAGAACTGCCTCTGGATTGACTGTGTTATGCTCGGTGTATTTCAAGGAAAGGCCAAGCGTCCCTAATGTTTTGTACTCTCTCCAGCGATGGAAAAAAGTATTCAAATTCTTTACTTAAGTAAATGTATCAATACTGTAATCATGTAGAAACACTCTGTTACAAGTAAAAGTCCGGTAATCACAATTTACTTGAGTAAAAGTACAAAAGTATCGGTATCAAAATATACTATATAAATGTATGTATGTATATATATACTGTAATATACACAAGTAAAAGTACTCATTATGCAGAATGTCCCCATTTCACAAGTTTTCAAATGTATAAAAATCTTTTGAAAATAGCAGATCTACAAGCTCACAATGCGTCTCATTGTGAGCTTGTAATGCACTGTAATATACTTTGTGTACTGTAATGTACTTTTTCCCTTTCCTACACATGTAGTGGAGTCAAAAGTACAATATTTGTCTTTGAAATGTAGTGGAGTGAAAGTCATACATATCCAAAAATACAAATTACTCAAGTAAAGTACTGATGCTCGAAAAAAATTGTAACAGTCCACCATTGATCCTCAGTGATTATAAGAAACAACTAGTTAATTGAAAAATATAAGAAACAAACTAGTTCATTGAAAAATATCTCTCTCATAACTAGCCATAGTCACCAGACACAGGACACAGGTTAAAAGGTGCAATCCATAACTTTTGTTTTGGAGAATAAAACCAATCCACGTTATGCATACCTTTCAACAATCAACATTAGGAGATTTTCTGGTGGTGGGGATTGACTTAGTATTCACTGACTTATTCACTGACTTAGTATTCACTTAGTATTCACTGACTTAGTATTCACATAGTATTCACTGACTTAGTATTCACTGACTTAGTATTCACTTAGTATTCACTGACTTAGTATTCACTTACTTAGTATTCACTGACTTAGTATTCACTTAGAATTCACTGACTTGGTATTCACTGACTTAGTATTCACTAGTATTCACTTAGAATTCACTGACTTAGTATTCACTGACTTAGTATTCACTGACATAGTAATCACATAGTATTCACTGACTTAGTATTCACTTAGAATTCACTGACATAGTATTCACTGACATAGTATTCACTGACTTAGTATTCACTTAGTATTCACCGACTTAGTATTCACTGACATAGTATTCACATAGTATTCACTGACATAGTATTCACTTAGTATTCACTGACTCAGTAAACATTATGGCCCTGGCTGGGGTGTGTAACACCTATGGGGACATGCTAACTTTTAGAGTCTGGGTTGAGTTGTCCAAAATTAAGGATACTTCCAGGAGAAATTACAATTCAGAAGCACAGCAGGACAAACGGTAAAGATTCAGGAGCCTCCTGCTAAATTGGACGAGTTGTGAGCTTGCAGATTGCCTATTTTCAAATAGTCGTATGCATGACCCCTGGGAACCACTGGCTTATAGGGGACCTGGGTTCAACTCCTGGGAAGGATGACTGTTACAGATTATGGCTTTAAATAACGGAACAAAAAAACGCGTTGTCGACCAAACCACTTCTCCCAAGTCCATCATGATTCATCGCGTTCGCAAACCTTTGCCATTAGTCGAGACATCAAGTATAGACCCTGCAAGGCTGTGGCTTGGCAGAGGTCACCACGTGTCATGTCGCTCTTATTTCTCCTGAAGCCACACGAACAATTCAAGCCATTTTATTCAGTGCTTAACTATCGGTAAGCGGTGTAACTCTAATCTTGCCTGGTGTTGCCATGTCTGCTTATTATAAGCGACTTTCGGCTTGTTTTTGTCTAGTCGCATGTAAATATTGGTGGTTGTTGTTTCTAAAGTCTATAGTTGCAATTTTTGGGGGGGATTGCTTCCTAATGTTGTTTAAACCAGTGGTTCGCAAACATTTGTTTGTCAAGGACCCCCAAATCGACATGTATTTGGCTGCGGACTCCCATCTGAAAATATGTTCTGCCATGGAAACCCATACAAGATTTGTGTTTCAATGTTTTACTGTATTCCAGTATTATTCTATATTCCAAAGTTTTCACTTGCAACTCAACACAGTGTGACCTTGTAGATTGGCTATTTTCAAATAGCGGGCGTATAGATGGGTTTCCTGTTTGTAAACATGAGAGGATGATGCGCGCGCAGTGGAGGGATGAGCCTGTAGAGGGCGCTATTACCCGCAGCAGCTCTGGCCATTGTACATTCATAAAAGAAATGGTCTTCACCGGGTTTAATGAAAGTAGATTAAATTATGCAGTTTGTAATATCTTCTTTACTCAATAAAAATGATTTGTCGGGAGTTGGATCTGTTTGTATATAATAGCAGCATTATGCCTATTATGCCTATAATAGCAGCAGTATGCCAATCTAAATCCCGAACAAAACAACAGAGTGAAGGGCGCTTCCGGTTCGTTCTACCCCAAGCATGCGCAGATTGCGCACTCTGCTCTGTGATGACGTCGTGCGGAAACCCATCTATAGGGTGGTATAACTGATTTTAGATGCTATATTAACCTATTTTTCTGGGGACCCCCTGGGTGCGTGTGCGTGCATGCGTGCACGTACCATCATGCGGCCTAGTCGCTTCTTTTGGGCTCGTTTTCGTAGACCTCGGATGCTTGTTTCTCTCGCAACGCTGGCAACGCTGATCTTGCAACATCCTTTGAGAGAGAGGCTATTATTTCACACACTCACACAAGGCTTCACCCTTTATTGGTTTAGACTCGAAACCAGATGTCTCCTCTCACCACCGGACCCTGTGCTGATCACTAGCACTCACCACTGACGCCTCCCCGAAAAACCAATCCTGATTGTTTGAGCTGGCGCCGTGCTAAAAGATGTGTCTCCTTGGCATCCGTTCACTCTTATGTTAATGAACAGAGGCCAAGCGTGGGTGTCATTCCCATGCTTGCTATCTAACCTGAAAGTATAGGGCTGGGCAATTAAACTGAAAATGATTTCAATACCACTATTTTGTTGCTGTCGGGCGGAAACCTCTTATCTCCATAATATTATAACTGTTAGTGTTTTTTCCGTAAATTAATGCCAATCACAAGCTCGAAACGCGGCGTGAAGTGATGCGTTTAGATTTTTTGCTATTTTTGAATTTAGATTAGTATTGTTTTGGACATATGAGGTTTCCACCCGACAGAGACAATTTAGAACCAACAACCGACTTTAACTTGCTCATGTAGGTGAATCGAATAATGGAGAAAGACGTTTTATTTCTTTTATAATATATTCTATATTCATTTATTATATGTTAACAAATCGTCACGAAACAATTCTAACAGATTTTTTTTTATTTTTATCACCGACTAAATCATTTATGATTAACCACTTAACCTTGTATTATACTTCATTGTACAATGATGCAAAAATTGCGAAAATAGTTATTTTGATCATGTCATTGTCGGCCGAAATCTTCAAAAGATGTTGACTATAAATATAGAAATAGTCACTATGTGTCACGACACATCAAATTACTATATCAATACTTTATCAGGCATTTGATCAGGCCTTAATAATATAGGTCACCCAATCGCCCCATGGAGACTTGAATTCATGGATATTTTTGTGTTTTTGTCGCATTCCTAAACCAATAATTTGATGACCGGCAGCGGTTCCGGTAGGAGACACAAAAAGTCTCCTTTGTATCTCCTACCGGAATCGCTGCCTACCGGTCCGCTGGTCATTAAAAATGTTTTGGGGTGAACTATCCATTTACTAAGGGCTGATAGAACAATATGCTATCTACAAGAGCAAAGATAGGAAACAGATCAGATTACCACTACAGCCCGTAAAGCTATTGAAAGAGTCTTATTATAAATACGCATAGGCATCTGGATTAGTGATGAATACCATTTTGTAATCATGTTGACAACCTGGTTAAAAAAACGTGGCTTTCCTTATAGAAATAGAAGCTGCTTTCCCTTGGTTTAGCAGAAAGAGAATTGTTGAAACTGTATTACTCTCTGTCTTGGATTATGGTGATATATAGACGTGCTGCTCTTAGCACCCTTAAGCCCCTAGAGATGCTATATATCACATGCGCTTAGATTTATTACTGCTGATACCTACAGTACACACACCACTGTAATGTGAGAGGGATGTTGGCCCTCTCTCTCTCTCTCTCTGTGAGATGAGATCAACGCTGTTATTCCGTTTTGTTTACAAACTGCTCCTAAACGGATTACCCATCTTCATTAAATCCATTATAAGTGCTCAATGTAGGAGTCTATCAAATCCAGTCTCAAGATTACATTATGTCCCTCGGGTCAACTGTTAACTAACTCGGAAAAAAGTGACTTAAGTTTTTGTGCCACGCGGCCCTAATCTACAATGCACTTCAATAGTGTGATTTAATCTATATTGAAGTTATAGTGTGCTTTTTAAAATCTGGTTCATATTAGTTTGTCTTTGTTTTACAATTTAGACGTTTAGAAGACTCTCTTATCCAAGTGTGAGGTCGGGAAAAAATCTAAGTAAGTATGCACTCTAGTCTATGAACAACTTGGTTAAAGGGATAGTTCACCCCCAAAAATGTTTTTTTTCCCTATCGATTAGTCACCCCATGGAGACTTGAATTCATGAAGATTTCTTTTTTTCTTTTTGCATTCTAAGCCAATAATTTGATGACAGATAGCGGTTCCGGTAGGAGACACAAAGAATCTCCTTTGTATCCCCTACCGGAACCGCTGCCTACTGGTCCGCTGGTCATCAAATTATTGGCTTAGGAATGTGACAAACTAAAAAACATAATGGATGAAATGGGTAAAAAAAATGGGGTGACTAATCGATAGAAAAGATTTTTGGGGGGGATGAACTATCCCTTTAATAGTGTGTAGGGAGAACCATAGTGCCTCAAAGAAACTAGGATACCAAGTAAACAATGAACCTTGCCTCTGTCTAAACAACATGCTATCTAAATAACATTCTTAAAAAATGAATCTATGTAACGAAAAAAAAACATGAACATCATGTGACCAAAATGTATCCGCACCGCATACATGGAGAGAGAAGTGCAAGGGTGTGAGGTGGAGTCTGAAGAGGAGGTCTGCAGTTCTGACTGCAATGAGGAGGTACAGTGTATGTCCAAAACTGTTACTTTTCAGGATTCAAATTCAAAAACGGCAAAAGTAGCAGATCTACAAGCTCAAAACGCGGCACGAAGCGCCGCGTTTCGAGCTTGTAGATCTGCTACTTTTGATGCTTTTGTGTGATGCTGTATGATCAAGCAGGATTTTAATTCCGCGAAAAAACACAAGAAGTTAGAATATGGAGATGAGAGTTTTTTCTGCCCGACAACAACGATATATATAACTGTCCAACCTGAGATTCCTCTGTACACACTGGAATTCCAGTGGTCGTTCCAGTTCAACCCCAAAACTCTAAGGTATGCAAACTGTTAAGGCTAGACTATCATACTGTATAGTGAAAGAAGTGTGAGAAACGTCTGGGCATCAACATGGCTGTTACATTGTGACACCCTGTGGCTCTTCACAGTGCCACTGATTGAACCTTGCTGGTCCACAAGGGTCCATGACAGGCAAATCTAACCCGAAGAGCTTGCACGATTATCACTGGAAGAATGAGGCATCCATGACCAATGAGAATTAATATATATCGTTGCTGTCGGGCAGAAACTTTCCCCCCCCCCCCCCCCGTAAATTAATGCCCTACTTGATCATACTACAACGTCACACAAAAGTATCCGAAATAGCAGATCTGCAAGCTCGAAACGCGGCGCGAAGCGGCTCGTTTTGAGCGTGTAGATCTGCTATTTTTGCTATTTTTGACTTTAAATCCTGAAAAGTAACAGTTTTGGACATAAGAGACAATATCACATCTCTCGTTGCCCTTTTTTGGGAGAACCATATGAAATGCACATGGGACAGGGCACACATAGGGGAACATACGTAGAATAGACAATTGTTTTAGCTGTTTATGTGATAATGTCTTCTGCTCTCGCAGGAGGCAAGAATCTTGACACTTCTGCTGAAAGATGCTGTGTTTTAAAGAGAGCCTGTATGTTTCCTGTATGTTTTGAATTGTTCACGATGGGAGCACCGCATATATTTTTTTTAAAAGACCAGCGGTGCTGAGCGTCTTTATGTCACTGTGCGATCATGTTTGGTGTTTATAACTGGCCACAGAGTTGAAATATTTTCAGCTGCGGGCGTTTGAAAGCGTTTTGTGACAAATACTGTAAATCCCATTTACACGTCATGATCTTATATGCTCTAACCTCTACACTAGGGCGGCTTTACTGCAAAACACTCAAATGTTGCAATCACATCACTCAGCCTGTATTCAGCCCTTCAGGGTCAAACACATATAAGCAATACTATGGAATATCAGTTTTCCCTAACACTGGCAGCATTTAGGACGTGATTACACTTATTTATAACTATCACACCGAATAAAAAAAGACCACTGGATGGACTAACAGTGGGCTTACAGACAGTTAAGTAGCAAGGCTTTCAGAATAAGCCAGTAAAGTCTGTATCTCATGTTTAGTAGCATGCCCAGATGTTCAGGAGCAGTCAACCTCCAACATTACTGTACTACACCATAAGCATAATTCAGCCTTACGGTCTTTACACATGTGGAGAAGCAAATATTCGCTGATGCATTCGTCACTTCCCCGGTGTGTAGAAAAGCCTGGTCGCGACATAATGCAGTATATAGGGGCGGGACTTCCTTCCTATGTATTTCCCCCGGATTTTTTTTTGTGATTTTCGACCAATCACAACACTCACAGATTTATAAAGCCTCAACATAATTTCCTTGGGCGGTACTTCCACCAAATTCCGGTCAGTTTTTAGACACTCAACCGGCTAGGTCTTGCCCGGCGTGTATAGCTAGCTCTCCACAAAACAGACTTCTACAGATTACAACAGACTGGCAGTCGCTATATGGTGCTGAAAATAGCCTATGGCTTGATGTCTGTTTCAACAACAAGCCCGCTGCTATCCGACATTCGAAAGCAAGCTCGTCTGCTTTCGAAGCTTCCCTACAACTTGAGCCCCGATGTGACAATGTACCCATCGCCCATTCAACAGCAGATTTAGGGCAACAGACACTTTACAACACTTACCGCCGCCAACGTCGATGCGGTGAAGAGCTACCTTAAAGACCTTTACTGAGGGATCCGGGTCACAATAGACCTTCAAAATAAAAGTTGAGGATGCGGCCACGAGTCCGTCCCGCCCCCCCGAGCAGCCAATTTTGCTGGCTGACCATTTGTGACCTCCTAAAGAGTATGATACCAGAACGTACCCTTTTAACAGCGGTTGTATTTCGACTTAACTGCCAAATAAAAAGTGCAGTCATGAGGCTCGGTTCACCTCAGCGTCCCGTCCCCGCAGCCGCAGCCTTCGAACTCGACCCCTCTCTCTCTCTCTCTCTCTCTCCCTCCTCCCTCCATCTGTTTATCTGTTATCTATCTGCTTAGCGGAATGTCTCCCCCCCCCCCCACGCCCCCACACCTCAACCCCCACCCACCCACTTTATCACTCCTTCCTTCCGACCACACTGTATGTCTACCGTATATAGAGGCTTTTTACGGGACCTGAGGTCTGGGAGACTTGTGGTGGGACCTCATCCCTCCAGACACCGTTCTTACACTGTTAAAAAAAAATCCTCAAGAGTTTAAAAGGTGCTGTGAGTGATATTTTGTTCTTAAAATAAGTGTTACATATACGTTTACATTCTGATAGTAATCGTTACTATAGGCCTACAGGCTGTCTGTTCAGTTACAGGGGTTTCCCTGTCGCTCCAGCTCTTTAGTAAACATTTTCAGGTCAGGATATCAATTTTTGTATCAGAAGATTCGGCGTGAATGCTACATTGTTCCAGTTTCACAAACACATTGTTTTTGTTTTGTTTTGTTTCAGCGCTCCCAATTTCAATTGTTTATCCTGTATCTGCTCCTGATCAAATTTGAATCCCAAACTGAAGTTTTTATTTTCTGTTTACTACAGAGCTGGAGAGACCCCTGTTACAGAACTAACACTCTATAGAAGAAGATGGTAAACCTATTATGGGAAGTTCTGTTTCAGCTTCACCCAGCTGATGGGTGCTCAGAGAGGTTAGACGAGAGCTTCACCCAAACATCTACTTTTCCTATATCATATACTGAAATATAAAACTATTTAACACTATTTTAGCACAGACACACAAAACGTACACCCCCTTTAACCACATGAACCCTAGTATATCTATTCTGGGGTGAACATTTGGCAAAGATTTGCCGATCTACAAGCTGTAGAATGTCTATTTTTGCCGAAGGGATTCTGTGTAAAGGGTGTGTACCTCCCTCCTCTCTTTCATCAATGCTTTGTGGATGAGAATCTTGGCTCAATTTGTTTTTCTTTACGCAGTATTTACAGAATGTGGTTTATTGCACACTGTCAAATTCCCTGGTGTTAATTTAACTAGAGAGTGTGTAAAAAATGTTTTACCCAAGTTGTACACTCTTAGGGCGCGCTCCCACCAAGAGTTGGCTGGCCACTGTTTGCAGAATCTGCCAATGCATTGTCAATGCAAATGCGTTGATTCACGCAAGAGCAGATTTTTCCGCTAGTCGCGCAGACCTTGCGTTTATCTGCTCTCCGCGACTAAGCATAAAACTGCTGGAGGCAGGCGCTGATTTTCTCCCTCTGTCCAATCGGGTGAGTCGAAGGCGGACCGTCTCAAGACTCAGGAAGCAACATGGTGCTCAAGGGCTACGGGGAGGCTCCTGAAAGTGAGTGACAGGCGCGACACTCCCATTTTTTAGAATCCGCTGGCTGCAAAAAACTGTGGCCGCGCACAACCTGCGTTTAACAGCGGCCAGCCAACTCTTGGTGGGAGCGCGCCCTTAAGGCGGTTACACACCGGCGAATATACGCAAAATTCTGACTCGTTCCGAATAATTAAAAGACGCTTTTTTCGCTCCGCGAAACTGGTGTGGAAGCTTGCATTGACTTGAGAAAAAAAAAAGTATTATTCGCATGAAAAAAATCGCCCCGGTGTGTAAGGAGTATAAAGGACCTTTAAGGTCCTTACACACCGGGCAATTTTTTTCATGCAAATACTTTTTTTTAAAAAACCTTATAAAGTCAATGCAAGCTTACATGGAGCGAAAAAGCGTCTTTTAATTATCCGAATTTTGCGTATATTTGCATATTCGCCGGTGTGTAACCGCCTTAAGAGTTAAATTAACAACAGGGATTTTACATTGCATCTCAAGCGTTGAGGGGTAAAGCTTCCAGCACTGTCTGTCTTTTCCTATTGAGAGGAGAGGATCATTTACAATTGAGGCATTTAGCAGACGCTCTTAATCCAGAGCGATTTACAGTAAACAAGATAAACACGAGGTATTAAATCGAATGCATTAGAGATAGTAATCTAGTAATCATCAGCCTAAACAGTATAATATAATTATAAATACAAATCTGTACCATGAAACTATACAAACTTTAGGATGCCAGGTCAACAAATGAACCTGGAATCTGTCTAATAACATGCTATCTAAATTGACATCTACATTTTAACCTTTGCATAAGCCTGCAAGGTCTGGCAAAGTGGAGGGGAGGTCACCGGGTTAAGAATGTTATCCCCGACCCTCACTGAGGAACTGCAGGTGGAAATATCCATTTCTCTTTGTGACACACACACACACACACACACACACACACACACACACACACACACACACACACACACACACACAGAGTTTATTGTGTGTGTAGATACTGAATCTTTCTAGCTTTTCTTCATTTGTTTTCCCTGCTCCGCTGTTCTGTCTCATGGGAGACAGAGGGGAAAAACTGAGCGCTGAATAACAGAATCCTACAAGAGAAACAATTAGACGAGAGGAAAAGGCACGGATAAAAGACAGAAAGAAATGTCTCTAGTATCAGAGTGGGAAGCGCAATTGTTGGGTTGACCACTTAATGGTGAAAATAGATGATCTACATACACCTTTCAAGTGGAAGGTCATGGATTCAAACCTTGCCTGGGGTCGATGTCAGCACGGACATGCGGTCGCAACTGGTTCCTGGTGCCGAATCAAATGTGTTCAGATCTGAGCCAAGTCTCCTGCAGTAGGTGTGTCTGAAGCCGGTCCTGGACAGGGGTCTAAAACACATGATGATGAGTATAAGCATAAAGAGTGCCTCAGTGGAGATCTAGCCAGATTTATCTTTAGTCGTCTGGGATCATGTTTAGAGAACAGAATGCT
This sequence comes from Gymnoscopelus braueri, assembly GCF_963280865.1. Classification (NCBI taxonomy): domain Eukaryota; kingdom Metazoa; phylum Chordata; class Actinopteri; order Myctophiformes; family Myctophidae; genus Gymnoscopelus; species Gymnoscopelus braueri. The sequence continues at coordinate 40,574,763 of NC_137616.1, read as the reverse complement.
TCTGGTCAGAGCTGGCCCATTCTGGTGACAACGACTGAAAATGATCTGATGTGTGTGTTAATAATGACTCATTGCTACGGATAGGATTATCCTTGATTGGTCAGACAAACAATGTTCTAGAACAGCGGTTCTCAACCTTTTGCAGGCTGTGACCCCCCCCAAAATAAGCACTTGGAATGAGGCAGTTGAGGCATTCAATTTAGTTTGACTCGGTTCCACAGATAAGATATTTGGTGTCCCTTTCTGCCAGCACTACATTTCCGACAGCATAAGAAAGAACGTCTGTTCCCTCCCAGTCACTGTGAATTTCCCCCTTTGGACACTTAAAGGACCAATTCACCCATTTTGAACCCATCTTCATATAATTGGTCCTCACTAGTGCTCATTATAAGATGGCATCATTTCTGTCTACTCACTCTTTGAAGAAGGCCCGGGTCCTTGCTTCACGACAAAAGAAATGTGTTCCTTTTTGTGTTTGTTTTTAACAGCTGTATGCGTCACTCTGATGTGCTTTGAGGTTACAATGAAGAGATGAATTACATAAAACAATGCACCTCAATGCAATATCATTGTTTTAATTAGCATACTAATTATCTTGCCAGTTGTCTGATACAGTGTGCTCCACTTATTAGGTCACTGATGAAACACATTGCATATAAATATGGAGTCAAGGCAGATTGTTTCACAATCATAAACATGTAATATTCACTATTTGAGTACATACCTGAATAAATGGAATGCAGGTATGTACTCAAATGGTGAAGATTGTAATTACGATTAATTGGAATAGAGTGAAATGAATGTGCCAACCATTAACATGATGCTGCCTTTTGTAATATGGATTTTTCATCCAAACCAACATGCAGTACAGGTGTAAGTATCATGTGCACGGTATCTGCACATTTCTGAAGTGACAATATAAGGACATTTAGAACCTTTTTAATACTGTGGCCAAATTGTCAAATATTACATAAGAAAAGAGACGAACATTGTGAAAATTGACGATCTACAAGCTTACAACGCCTCGCAGTGGCGTTGTGAGCTTGTAGATCGGCTCTTTTCACAATCTACTGGAGCCGAGTCAAACTAAATGTAATGCCTACAATTCCAAGTGCTTGTCAGGGCGGGGGGTGGGGGGGGTCCTTAGTTCAAATAATCATATTATGATTTTTTTGGGGGGGTCACGTCCTGAAAAGTTTGGGAACCCCTGCATTAGAGAGACTGCTGCGAGAATAAAATGTCACAGGTTCAATCCCAACAATAACTATTGTGCAAAAAAAAAAAAAAGTGCTGCCTGAATCCAGATGTGCATGTTGTTGAGTCTACAGATAAGGTGTGAAGTATATTGGATGTGTCTCCTGTTTGACAGTTGAAAACGTGCTCTAGTCAAAATAGCTGAAATAGCACACACACACACACACACTGTACAAGCACACACACTGTACATGCACACACTCACACTCACATACACACCAATGCTACTTTTACTCTCCTTCACAGTCTAGTTTAGTCTCCTTCACACCTCATCTGTTGATAGACTCAACAACATGCACATCTGGATTCAGGCAGCACTTTAGTTTTTTTTGCACAATAGTTAATGTTGGGATTGAACCTGTGACATTTTATCTTTTCAGGACGCGACCCCCCCAAAAGAATCATATTTGAAACTGGGGACCAAAAAACAACAATGTTTTAAATTGGTTTAAAGTGAATGAAAGCAAGCTATGATTGTGTGCGACATGTTTAAAGTGTTGGACTACCTCCTACCTCCAAACAGACAAGACCTCATGTCTCCCCTACAGTAGCTCCCCTTGTGATCTTGTGTTCCCCCCCCCCGCCCCCCCCCCCCCCCCTCGTGGGGGCTCCGACCCCAGGTTGCAGGGGAACCCATGCAGTCTAGACTGTGTGATGTGGTACAGTATACAGTATGGTGAGGGTCTGCTCCAGACTGCCAAAAACCCAGGACTGTGTGAGAACACACACACACACACACACACACACACACACACACACACACACACACACACACACACACAGAGACACAGACAGCAGCATCCAGTGGTAGTAACCAAGTACATTTACTCAAGTACTGTACTTAAAGTAACATTTTTAGGTACTTTTATTTATTGTATTTCCATTTTTCTATACTTCATATCGTTGCTTATCTTCATATTCAAACTTTTTGTGTTTTCTTTCGTAAATTACTGCCCTACTTGATCATACTACAGCATCACACAAAAGCAGCAAAAGTAGCAGATTCGGAAGCTTGTTTTGTGATACTTCTGATACTTTTGAATTATACTTTGCAGAATTAATTATTCAAAACACATTGACCCCAATAAGCCCTATTTTATACTTCGGCTATTTGAAAATGGCAGATCTACAAGCTCTCGATGGGTCACGATGAAAATCTATTTTCTATAAACTTTTACATATTTTGAAAGATTTTAGTACTTTTAAAGATTTTATGATTATGATTTTAAGAGTATATGTTATAAGTACAATTTTAAATACAGGCCTTTTAGAGTATTTCTACATTCTGGTATTGATACTTTTACTTAAGTAAAGAAACCCAGGACTGTTTGAGAGAGAGAGACACACACACACACACACACACACACACACACACACACACACACACACACACACACACACACACACACACACACACACACACACACACACACACACACACACACACACACACACACACACACACACACACACACACACACACACACACACACACACACACACACACACACACACACATACATCAGACCTACTTCACAGAGACAGAGGGGCGAGGGAGGTGAAGAAGTAATTATACTAAACCAGATGTTACAGTGAACCACCTGGCCAGACGACCACAGCTGTGGTCTGTGGACCACGCAAGTTGAACTGTGAATGTTATGCTCACTGTATTTAGTTGTTTATTTACACATAATATAGAAAATAGCAAATAAATATGTTAATATATATCTATATCTGCTGTCGGGCAGAAACCAGCTGTATGTCCAAAATATCAACTTTTCAGGAAATAAAAACAAAACATGTTTTTAGAACAACACGATTCTGCCTCATCAAAATTGGTATGGTGACTTTGTACATGGTCAGATGCTTGAATGTGTCCTTATATCATTATCCCTTTACCCAAGTACAGCTCAAGTGGAGTTAGGAGGTTTTTGACCATTAATGTGGAGATACAGTAGTGTTTTGTTCCGTCTGACTTCGTCATTCTAATCAATGGGGGGCAAACCAGCTAACTCCACAAGTTGGAGTTGGGTGGTTTGTCTGACAGTTTTGAGGATCCAATGGAGTTGGGAGGTTTAGTCAGAAGCACTTTTTAATACTTTTCGTTGGTTCAATATTTGTAAAAACCCACACGCAGACGTAAAGGGTGTTCAATAGCACTGATTTATAAAGAAAAATAAAGTAGAAAAATGGAGATAGCTGCCCGACAGCAACGATCTTCTCGACAGCAACGAACGTCTCCAGGTTTTCCTCAGAATATGTAGGCCTATGGCACATTAAGAGTCCACTAGGACAGTGGTTCTCCAACTTATTATTTTCAAGGACCCCCATAACTCTGAGAGCGCACAGAGTTCCAAAGTTTGGTTGGTTCCATTTGGTTCCAAAGTTGCTGAATGCACCTGCGAGCCAACACCGACAGACGGCTAATACGGTGCTAGGCCTATGGCTTGATGTCTTTTTCAGCAACAACCCCGCTGCTATCCAACGGTCGAAAGACGTCTTTCGGCGCTTCCCCACAACTTGCGACCCGACGCGACAGTGTCCCCATCACCGCCCATTCAACAGCAGATTTTCGGCAACAACGGACGCTTTCCAACACTTACCGCCGCTGACGTCGGTGCGGTGGAGAGCTACCTTAATGCTGACTTTGTGCCACTAGTCAAGTCAAGGCGTATCTAATATAATCAACATGTGGAAACCCCAGAGGGGGGGACATTGAGGAAGAAAACAACAGATCTTTTTGAATCAGGGAAACGGATACTGTAACCAACAAAGTAATACAAGTGGAAACCCCAAAGGGGAAGATATTTAGGAATTGCTTTGTAAAAGTTGGCCTGTTTCATGAGAGGAAAAAAGAAAGGGAAAAAAACTCTCCTGAAAATCGCATGAGTAATTTTTCGAAACCACATTGTGCCTCTCGTATTTGGTTACTTGTCAGATTTGGTTACCTGCTGTCACTGCAGTGAGGAAAGGTCACAGAATCTGATGAGTAACCAAATGCAGTGTGCAACACTGAACCGTGTAACACTGCACCCTGTTCAGTGGTGGGAAAAAGTACTGACATTTTTTACTTAAGTAAAAGTATCAATACCACAATATAAAAATACTCTGTTACAAGTAAAAGGCCTGAGTTCAAAATGTTACTTGAGTAAAAGTACAAAAGTATTGGCATAAAAATATACCTAAAGTACCAAAAGTAAAAGTACTAAAATGTTTGAAAATAGCAGATCTACAAGCTCACAACGCGCTGTGATGCGACGCGTTGTGAGCTTGTAGATCTGCTATTTTCAAATAGCCTTCATATAAAATATGGCTAAAATAGTTAATGTATGTTTTATAATATAATGATTTGTATCTGCAAAGTAACTAGCAACTAAAGCTTTCAAATAATTGTAGTGGAGTAAAAGTATAATATTTGTCTCTGAGATGCAGTGGAGTAGCAGTAAAAGTATTGAAAATGGGAAATAGTCCAGTAAAAATAACTCAAAAGTGTACTTAAGTACAGTACTTGAGTAAATGTACTTAGTTACTTTACACCACTGACCCTGTCCATGACACAAACTAAACTTAAGTAGATGTTGATGTGATGCCAGGACCCGTACATAAATTGGGACGCTTGAAAGAAGATGGATCTGGCTCAGTCTATAGACCGAATTAAAGATCTGATGACCAACTTTTTTCATCTGGACTCCACAATGGAGAGGCTCAATTACCTGGCAATACTTGCCATTGAGTGTGAACTGGCTAAACAAATGGACTGTAATTGTATTTAAACAATCTGCCAATAGTAAAATATTTTAATGCAACCATCCATTAAAAAAAGAAAAAAATAGACCTTTTAAGTTAAGAAGAAACTTGGCTGTGCTATTTAAAGTTGGGGTATCTCAACTTTTAGGTTGCTTAGTTACTCTAATTAGCTTCTTGAAGTATGACATTGAGAATTGTTGTGGAAATAAAATAGAAAACATCCTGGGATGTTTTCATCACGGATATATATAAAATGAAATATCAGGAGATGAAGTTTCATAAACAGGTGAAGCACATCTGTTCCTGAAACGTCATCTAATGACTCCTTATCAACATTTTGCAACATCCACGTTTTCAATTAGATTTTATATACAAAGGATTGTATAATGCGTTAGGAAACAAGGGCCTTTTTAAATGTTCATCATCCGGGGAATCGCTAAGCCGTGAGATGAATGCCCTTTGGAAACAATGCTCTCCAAGTTTGTTTCCATGTGGGAAATGAGCCATGTGGAAATACTGAGACATTTGAAACGGTAGTAGACCTTTTTCATGTACTCAGTGCTTTGCAATATTGCACTGTATGCAGCAGTCAAATATTCTTTGTAAATAACATGTCTTGGGTGTTTGGATGTCTTCAATGTGGCTGATATCTAATTAAATAAATGGTCAAATGGGCTGATACCGAAATGTTATATTTATATATTACAAGCTCACAACTTGTCAGTAGATTTGCTATTTTCACTATATTTGAAATAGGTTTTTTATTAATAAAATGTAATTTTGTTTAACCTGTGTGGTAGAGTATGTTAATACATATAAGTTATAGTTCTCCCTGCTCTTCTGTTGAGAAATTTAGACCCTGTGTCTAGGTGAGAAATGACCTTTGACACGATCCTGTCTCTGATTTGACACAAATTTTGACCTGAAGGTCAAGATTCTGAGCAAGCAGGCAGGATCTATTAGCTCAATGGTAACAATTTCAGCATTTGCACAGGAGACACACGTTCAAATCTGGGGGAGAAGAGGAAAGTTACATAGTGCAGCTTTACCTTCCTAGAAATGTAGTGTCAAAGTATGTTTTATTACAATTTGGACCTCCGCCGATTATGAAAACAAGGTAATCGAGATTTTGTGCCACTGGCTGCCACTGGCTGCATTCCATTTCACAATGACTGACGGTCTTGTGTGGTATGTGTAATAAATCCGTTCACACCTCAAATATTAGTTTGCTGTGATTTCGTGGCCAATTTCCCAACCACAATCCGCACGCTAGTTGGAATACATTGATTGTGGGGGAGTTGAATTTCTAAGTAGAGAAGAATTGGCTTGATTACGATTTAAGAGTCAAACAGATCATGGTTGTTTTAACTGGAGGAACATGAGACCTGTCTTATGTGCATGTTTGAGCGCATATATGTATGGAGGCAGTACGAACCCAATTGATGGAGTCACCAACATCAGAAGGTCCAAGACCATTCCTTTACCATCTCATTCAGTTATATATATATGCCCCCCCCCCCCCCCCCCCGCCCCTAATAATTTTTCCCTTTTCCCCACATAGCCCCACTGGTGAGACTGTGTGGCTTTAAGGATTTTTGTAGACCTTATTAATCCCACAGGCGAAATTCTGTTATAATGTAGTCGGTTCAAACCATTTTGGTCCGCTAGGGTGTAAGGAGAAGTTACAGCCCCTAGGGGCAGCTAGTGGGACTTTTAGTTTAGTTTTGTGTATAAATGTTATTATTTCAGGAATTCGACTGATGTTCTCACCCAGACCTACAGCACACCCATTGTCTGAAACTGACAGGGGCTCGGTGCTAAAGTACAATCGGTTGTTAAGGCATAAGCTGCTCCCAAACATTCCCACGCTAAGGACACCCAAATAGCCATAGCCTCTGGTTACGGACCCCTAATGTCAAATAGAGAAAAATTATATATATATAAAAAGGAAAAAAAATCTTTTTTGACATGCTCACAATTAAAACAAATTCCCTCTCCTTTCCATTTGGCCCACCTGGCATACCCTGGTACCCCCCACTTTGAAAACCACTGGCCTAATCTCTCTAACCTCGCAATATCCGTATACAGTTCATAGCAAATCTGGCCTACAAGCTTTTCCAGGGTAAATGTGGTCTGAATGTATTGGTCTACGTGTACTTATCTGCTTACAGTCACATTCTTTTAACTGCATGGTGTAAGCATGGCTGCATTACAACTATGTCCCGTGGCCTTGATAAGTGATTGACATGGAATTGTGATGCCTTCGGCCATGAGTCTGTGGTGTTTGTGTTCCATCCTGTTTGCTGCTTTCTGAGTGACTCAGGGATCTGGTATTGTTTTATTCTGACCAGGCCGGACCATAAAGTCACTCCCCCCGACTAGAAAAGTGCGCTTCTCTAAGTGCAGATCTCTGCCAGGCTGGGTTGCCAAATGCCAATCCAGGTCTGTGTCAGTCGTGGGGTGCAGCCATAAGAACATGAGGAAGCTGCGGGGGGGAAATAGAGTTTGTACCACAGGCGATGCAACTTTGGGTAGAAGTAAAAGTACTTTTGGAGGTGCACTCTGTAGAGGCCCCTCAACATGCGATTAAATGTGGTTATGATTGAATGTAGCGTTCATGATATATGCTGTTTTTATGTAAAACAGGCCCCTTCCGCAAACTTGGGAAGGCAATCATAGCCTGTGTGTGTGTGTGTGAGAGAGAGTTTCATAACAGAAAATCTAATTTAAAACGTTTTTTTGTCCGTCCGTCCGTCCGTCCGTCCTTCCCTCCGTCCATCAGTCTGTCTGTCCACCTGTCTGTCTGCCTATAGTATACCTTCCTCTACATTCCTTCCTTTCCATTCCCAGGAATGTTGATCCAGATCTTTAGTCAATATGAGCTGGATTTCCAGGGGGAAATAAAGCTTAGTGCCCAGGCCTTACACCCATTATTCTGCCCACATACAGTGCAATCTTTATCACATACCCAGCCTTTATTTGACCTGGACGATAAGGACAGAGCGATAAGACGTTATCCCATGATAAGCCGCAGATAATAATTTATATTTATCTATCTTTTATATCAACCTGTCTAATTTATTACCAGTCAGCCATGACTCATCCGAGACTCTGCCAAGATGCAGACCCAGTCCAACTGTGTTGGATGGAGTGCACAGGGCTTCAGTGATGGAAGAAGTACTCACATTTTTTACTTGAGTAAAGGTATCAATACCCTATTGTAGAAATAATCTGTTACAAGTCCAGTATTCAAAATTGAGTAAAAGTACAAAAGTATTGGCATCAAAATATACTTAAAGTACTAAAAGTAAAAGTACTCATTATGCAGAATGTGCCATTTCTCATGTTTTGAAATGCATAAAATGTACAAAAGTCCTTTAAAAATAGCAGATCTACAAGCTCACAGCGTTGTGAGCTTGTAGATCAGCTATTTCTAAATTGCCAAAGTATATACATATAGGTCTGAAGTGGTTTTGTAATAATAATAATGAAAATCTACAAAGTAACTAGTAACTAAAGTTTTCAAATAATTATAGTGGATGTAGTGGAGTAGAAGTAAATTTATAGAAAATTGGAAATACTCCAGTGAAGTAAAAATACCTCAAAATTGTATGTTAGTACAGTACTTGAGTAAATGTACTTGTAGTAAATGTGCTTTGTTCCCTGGTGAGGTGCATGGTTTTATCTGCTTCTCCCTGAAATCTGACGGACGGGCGGGCGGGCAGATTAAAAGATGCACGCTACCATTCATTTTCAATGGAAACCAGCGACATGAAGATACAAAGATACATCCAACGTTTGTAGCTGTGGCTCTAGCGACAAAGATACAAAACTACAACTGTAGCTCCAATGTCCGCAAGTTTGATGACGTCAGCGACCGCTTTGAGCAACACAGATACAAAGCGACACAGCGACAAAGATGCAGTGTATTTTTGTAGCTTTGTATCTTTTAATCTGCCCGTGTGAACGTACGTACAGACAGACAGAGCATACGCTATACATTCCATTCGGGTCGGTTCATAATTGTGGTACAATTATGGTGAGCAAGTGGCCTCACATGACGAGTGTGTGATTGACGCGAGTGTCACTGTGACACGAGCATCGTCACTGACACTTTCTAATCTGCATCATGGCCAAGTTCTCTTGGGTGAGTTGACGGATATCCCACACTCTGATCTCTCTGTCAATGGTTGGTTTCATGAGCCAGCGGTTCCCAACCCTTTCTGGATCAGGGCCCACTTGGAAATCTCTGAAAGTGTTGGCGCTCATGGCTGGCGTGTTGGTGTGTTTTTTAGTTTTTTTTTTAGGATGAATTGCACTTTGACCTTCATGCAATTGTAATGCCCGGGATTTGAACCAGTCTGCCGTGCGGGAAGGGACACTAAAGCCAAACATCTCATCCACTAGCCTAAAGGGGAATTTTCCCTTCACTGGGATAGATATTAGGCTTCTGGTCTTCAGGCAGCGGCTCCTCTGAGTCACATTACCACCCGTCAACCAGCAGTGTGCACTGGTGGTAGGATGATGTCATTGGTCCCCGACCAATGACATCATCCATGTGGATTCCGAGCTAATAGAACCTGCATCCCTTCTCTTCTTGGAAAGTTAGCATTCTGAAATGGAAGCTATTTAACTTATATTATATTAACTTATATTTAACTTAAAAATATGTGAAATCTTGTTTGAAATGATGATGCATGATGATGCCACTGAGACACAGTGAGTAGACAAAACGGTACCGTCTTATAATGAATGTTATAGTGAGGACCTATTATGAAGACTGTGACTTGCTCTCCTGAGCACTTCCAGGTGGTGGGTGCACCTGTTCGATAAATAACTAGTTTTTGGTGCAGAACATGTCCAATTACTGTACTGATGACCTGCTGTGTGTGTTAGAATTCCAATCGACTTTATTGTCACATCACAATTTTTTTTCTTGTGTGTGAGCTCTCAACATTGCAGTTACAGTAAGAGTTAGAATAGAGAAAGAAGAGAAGAGAGAATAGAGCAGAACACAGCAGAAGAACAGGTCAAATAACAATAGGCTATAAGGCACAGTGAAGTTAAATGTCCAATATACATAGGGATAGGGTGCGTGGAAAAAAGGAAATGAACTGGATAGGTGGGATGTTTCTCGTCCAGGTGGAAAACATATCCAGCATATAAAAATAGGAGCAGTTTGATCATGTGAAGACATGATCAAAGAATGCTGTGCAGTGTGCTCTGAGCGGCACTGGAATAAGAAGCCTGATGCTTCGATACAATAACAATATGGAATACATTTGGTGCCAGTCGGTCTGCAACAGATATACAGAAATATTGTTTCTGTTATTGTATGGCAGGTAGTGGTGAATGTACCGCAATTCTCATGTCAAAGATACTCCTGGTCAAATATTATTCAACTAGAAGTGAAAGTTGCTGGAGTACTGGAGTACTTGCCCTACATTGAATACTTCACTTACATTTGAATGCTCCACTTCAAAGTACAAATTACAAAGTGCATTCTCTTTTTAATATCGATGCAGTGGTGTATTGAAATATAGGCTTTCCCACCCAAAAAATCCGAAATGTTCAAACATTTAGGGCTTATAAGTGGTCAATAGGAACGAGGGGTAAGCGCGCACATCCTAAAACAATTAATCGGGTGCTGGACAACAATACGTACATGAGAACAAGACCAGGAGACCTGGTTCTGCCAGACCCAAAATGAAGTCCTAGTATGTAACACACCTACAAACCACTTTATAACTGAAGTTCATGAAGTCATGAATAATTCGTGACGAAAGGGGACGTCACAAACTTTTTTTTGGCTGGGGCCGGAGGACAAATGACCCCTGCCCATGTATGGACGAAACAGATACAAAGCCTCATGTAAGCCCGACCCCTTGGGTCTGTCAAAAAGAGGGGAAGTCCGCACACCGTTTGAGCTCCCAGTGGAAGAGTCTTAGTTTATTTAATTTGTTAGGCTAACAAATAAACTAAGACTCCTCCACTGGGAGCTCAAACGGTGTGCGGACTTCCCCTCTTTTTCTCTTATAAGTGGTTATTTCATAGAAATGTAGTGGAGTCAAAAGTACAACATTTGTCTTTCAAATGTGTGTGAAACTCATATGCTTCCAAAAAACAAACCAAGTACTCAAGTAAAGTACAGACAATGACTGAAAATTAACTTAAAGTAAATAAGTTACTGTCCACTACTGATGGCAGGGGATTGATTGTGGGTGGCCATAGCTGAATGGGATAGAGAGCCCACCTGGGAAGAAAAGGGGCCCAGTTTTGAAATGGGTCTAATTATTAAAACTGAGGGGACCAAGAAACTACATCCTTGTCTCACCTCTGTCTTCTCTTCTATCATTCTGTTGGGTCCCCGGGGCAGACATGGGGGGGATCTAAGCTGTGTTTCACTCTACTCTTTAATTATCTCTCTCGGGCATGCTGGCTAAATTACACACAGACACGTGCTAACTGCTACATGCTCTATGCCAGTGGTTCTCAACCTGTGGGTCGGGACCCCCCAATGATTTTGGGGGGGGGGTCCCGTGAAGTGACAATTTAAGGCCTTTAAGACCTGTTTAATACCTCAAAAAAGAAAAGAAAGAAAAAAGACCAATGATCAAAAGTGATCAACACAATATAAAAACTGGCCAAACATTGGCCAAATTGTCAGATAATAAAAATGTTGACGCCTCACAATGCGAGGTGTTGTGAGCTTGTAGATCTGCTGTTTTCACTATGTATCTGTGGTGGTGGAACCACCTTGCTAAACTAAGTCATAACAAGCCTAAGTCATTTTTTGAGGAAAATTATATTTTTGCCTAAGTCAGCTCCTCATGACACTGGCCACCTCTGGTAAAATCACCTACCTCCTAATTGAAAAGGATCATGCTGTTCCCTCCCCTTTTAGTATAATGGCCTAACTCCCTAGTGTGACTTAGGCCAAAATAGGCTTTTTTTTTTGCTTAAGTCACTTGGTTTTGTGACTTAGGCCAAATTATTTACTGATTTAGGCCATTTAAAAAAAATGTTTTGGCCTAAGTCAGATTTAATCCTATCTAAACCTATTAAAATCTCTTATGTTACATAACTGGCAGACAGTGTTATTCTTATTTTAATAGTCATAATTTGTTATAAACATTTTGGGTGAAATAATTAAGAAATAATTATCATATAGTTTTGTTTTGGATCAGTTTTTTATTTTTCCTGAAAAACTTAAAACAATTACATATGCCATTAGTTTAGCAATGTAATGCCTCAACTCCTACATTCGAAGTGCTTATCCTGGTGGGGGGGTCCCCAGTTCAAATATGATTATTTTGGGGGCTTGAAAAGGTTGAGAACCACTGCTCTATGCTGCTATAGCTCTGTCGTTCTTTGCGTTATGGTGTTACCATGCTCTGCGTTACCAAGCTTGTGCTGCTGGGAGCGTACACTAATCCCAACCCTAACCCTAAACCCAAACCTAATCCTCAACTGGAGGGAACAGAGGGCTGAGGTAACATAGGAGTGACCCTGTCCTGCTATATGCTATGCTGTAGATGTTGTTGTGAATGAAGAAGTTCTTGGTCCTAAGATGTGTGTTTGGGGGAAACCCATTGAAGGTTTTTTACTGTAATTGTGTAGATCTGTAGTCCAGATGGACGGATTTACTTTTTTTTTGTTTTTTATCAGTCTCATTAAGCTGCTGGTGTACCACAATGCTCTCTCTTTGGGTAGACTGATAGACGGACAGACAGACAGACAGACAAACAATCAGACAGCTTCCCCTGCACCGGGCCGACCAAAACAGATAAAACGGAAGAAGTCCTCCTTTTCTTTTGAGGTTATTTTTTTTTCTCCTTTTTTTTTTACTCCAGAGTAGTTTGTTCCAGATGACCTCAAAATGCTGACATATTCCCACAGTACTGAGAACTTCATTGTGATAAACCACTTAACCCGATATATTATAACTCTATGCACTCAACCCAGTAAGACCTCGGTTGACGGCTTTAAGAGGCAGCTAAAAACCCATTTCTGTGACCTTGCTTTTAACTGATCTTCTTTTAACTGCCCCCCCCCCACCCACACACACTTTTTTCACTGTTTTTATTTTTCTGTTGACTAGATTTTAACTTACTGTTTTGTCTAACTTGTGTTTTTAACCTGAATGTAAAGCACTTTGAACTGCATTCATGTCTGAAAGGTGCTCTATAAATAAAGATTGCCCTCTAAATCCTAACAGTTTTCTGAAAAAACGAGTGTCGCTATACAGTGGTGCTCAAACCTCTTCATGTCAAGGACCCCCAAAATTATATGTATTTGGCGACGGACCCCCATCTAAACATATTTTGTTCCAGGGACCCCCAGAAGCAAAGATTTGACTTAAAAAATGTTGCTTTAGAAAAAAAATAATATATATATATAGATTTGCACACATTCTCATTATTAAAAAAAATAGCAGATCTACAAGCTATGAGCTATTGGACCATAAATGTATAATTCTATGCTACACTTACAGTGCTCTGTAAGTGTAGCATAGAATCCTCTTTACTGTTACGAATACAATTAAATGTATATTGATGATGTAGTATAGGCTATAAGTATCCTTGTGCAGTAGGTCTATTTGTTTATACAGAGCTTGGGTGACGTTACCAGGCTTCCACTCCTGACATTATAAAACGCTATTTTACTGGATAGCTTCTGTATATGTTGGGGTGGGGCCGATTTAGCCGTTTAGGTAAACACCTATTTCCAAAATGTAGCCTATATAACGTACTTATTTTTTATGAGAATGCCAAATTATAACATAGGCACTGTTTTTCTTTCACATTATTTTAATTTCCAGCATATAAACTGATCTGTCTGCCCTGTGTTTAAGTGCGTGGCTACAGGCCATGTACTGCAGGAGGTGGTGTTTTAGGGTGAGGCAAGGGGCAATTCTTTCACTTTCTCCGCCTAGATTTTCACAGGCTGCTCCGGGATTTAAATGATGGCTTTCCAGCCCTAAGTGAACTTCCTCTAACCCCTGGCTGGCTACGGATGCCCCCATTGCAATACAGTACACCAGCAGTGGTGGATAGTACTGTAACTAAGTACATTTACTCAAGTACTGTACTTAATTACACTTTTGAGGAACTTAAACGTCACTTGAATGTGTCCATTTTGTGATGTTTTATACTTATACTCTACAAAATGTCAGAGGCAAATATTGATATTTTTTAACTCCACACCATATAACTATTTGACAGCTTTAGTCATAGATTTGATTATTATTACAAAACATACATTAACCACCACATGGCCTACTTTATACTTTGGTTAATAGAAAATAGCCGATCTACAAGCCCATGGCGCGTCACATCGTGGCACTTTGACAGCTTGTGTGACAAATTTTGACAAATCTGAATACTTTTGCTTTGGTACTGAAAGTGTATTTTGATGTCATTTTACTCAAGTGACATTTTCAATACAATACAGTTGTAACAAGAGTATTTCTACCTTTGTTGTGTTAATACTTTTAAGCAGAAAATGTAAATACTTTTTCCCACCACTGATCCTACACTTAAATGATATGCGAGAAGGTTTATGGAACTGTTATGGAACATTGGAGTGAGATCAAAATAACAATAAAGTTAAACGCTGTGAACATTTATGCATACTTCAGTCATGTTGACTGTGGAAACGTTTATACTGTCTGTCTATCTGCTTGTCTTTCTTTATGTCTCTGTCTCTCTCTCTCTCTCACACACACACACACACACACACACACACACACACACACACACACACACACACACACACACACACACACACACGTGGGGAACTCCGCTAGGATAGCCCTGGGGGGTGGGAGAGAGAGAGATTGAGGAGAATAGATGCAGAAAGGGCAGTGAGAGACAGCACTGTGTAGATATAGCACATTAGCCACCCCTGCCTCTATTCTCTCCTCCTCTCCTCTCCTAGTCTGTCCTTCAGTGCATTCATCTCCATCTCCATTCACACAGTGACACAGCTTGTGTTCTCTCCTGTGTTCTACAGACCACACACTTTAAAATCCCTCTGCTATCATCTGACTATTTCCGAACACCGGGCTCCAGTTCAGTCTAGTTCTACAATATACCTGGAAGGCAAATACTGTGCATTTCAAAAGCTTCACTTAATTGATTTTTGAAGGCTCAGCTCGGACAACCTTTTCAGCGGGAACCATTTATTTTCCTTTTTTTTGCTCCACGGCATCATCTAGTTCAGAGGGACTTTTGGAGAAGACACCTCAAAGTGTATATTCCAAGGAACCTTTTTGTTGTTGTGTTTAGATTCAATGGGAATTTATTTTTCATGAGAATCGCAAGTTTTAATCTTTTTTCTTTTGCCGCCTCTGGCTAGCTACTGTTAGTTAAACTCACCTGTTTTTATGACTTAAAGAAGGTGATTGTCGGGGGAGTTTCATGTGAAGACTTGAGGTGCTGCTCATATATTTAGTTTGGACTCTTTGAGGTGAAGCTGTGAGCGGGCAGGATAATGGAGCTCACCCACGTCTGTTTCCTCACCGCTGCACTGATGTTAATACAACAGCACCAAGGTAAGAACACCTTTTTTTGGGGGTATAATGTTAAACGAAGGGAAGTAGAAAATGAAGAAATGTATATCAATGTAGAACAGAGCATTTGGTCATTACCAGCTATACTATCATGGGTATTACTTTGAAAGGTTGACTGTACTTTACATGGCAATGTTATGTTTATTTGTCTCATCATATGACGGACACGGCAATAGCCGATCTACATGTTCACAGCGCATCATATAGCTATTTTTGACATTTTGTAAACTTTTGGTAAATGATTTTATATCAATTTTAGTTTATTAAAAAAATCTGTGTTGAAATGGATGAAGAGGTAAGATGAATTCCTGGGATGGCCACATAAAGGGCAATTCACACTCTCACTCCCTCCATTGGAGCATTTTTTGGGAATGAATATGCAGTATACACCTTTATTACTAGGCTATTTTTATTTGATATTTGTCACAGATATATCAGTACCACTGCATTCCTACTGTGCACAACTGTATAACGTTTATTTAAAAAAAAAACTTGCACCATTTGAAAAAAGAGTTACTTTGACAGAATTCACATTTGATATGTTTATCCTTAAATCTTAAGCCCCAAGTCCTAAGCCTAAAACAACGTCTCGCAAAGTCACTTTCTTCAGTATTTCCATACTTGTGAAGCTGTTTGCTTTTCACAAAGATACAGTAAGCAATACCAGTGCACCCTCACTCACCTCACCCCTCATGTGCTGCAAATGCACCAGGAATGCAGTCACATATCTACATTTCATCCTGTGGATCTTAACTGTACGCCTTGTAACGTACAGTTAAGATCCCCCAGGATCAAATGTAAAATGTTAATGTAGCCCGTTAAAGGGTGGCTCAGCCAATTAGTGTGTGCATTAACTACTTGAGGCACATGAGTTGGGGTAACATGCAGCTTACAAACCTCATGTTAATTATCTGGGCTCAAATCTGCTTCAAATCGTGGCTGTCGGGCGGGAACCTCGTATGTTGTGTGTATATGGTTGTGTTAACGCCAGGGATTCGAAACCCCGGTCTCCCGCGAGGAAAGCCAACAACTTGAACACTAGCCTAAAGGGGAGATATTAGCCTTTTGGCCATCTGAGCCACTGTACTACTTCCGTTGTATTTGTATGTTGTGTGTAATGCAGGGGTCTTCAACGTTTTCAGACCAAGGACCCCTTGGCTGAGAGAGGGAGAAGAAGCAGGGACCCCCACTACATAGTGTATAAACTTGTGTTGTAAATTAAACATTTTCATAGATTTCTTAGACGGCTTCATAGACTTTGACAGCACTATCATCAGTGTATGTTCGATATGTGTATTTTCAGACATATAACCACTTGAACCGTCAATATTTAGTCTTTTTTTCCTTCTACACCAAACCTCTTTGCCAAAAATAACAGATCTACATGCTCACAACGCCTCGCACTGCGAGGCGTTGTGAGCATGTAGATCTGCTATGTTTAGCCAATTTTCCACTCAGAATAGGGATGCTGGGGTTCAAGTTGTTCATGTACAAAACATGATCCTATCACACAAAGATTTGGCGGCCCCCCTGTAGTAACTCTGGGGTCCCTGACCCCCTGTTGAAGACCCCTGGTGTAATGGATAGTGGAGTGAACAGTTAAGTGTCATGGGCGCTAGTTAGACAGTTAAACTAATGTCAGTGATGACATTGTGTTGGAACGGTGCATGAAGACGAACGCTCTATGGTGTAACCGTACGTCTGTCTGGCTCACATTGTGTTGGAACAGTGCATGAAGACGAACGCTCCATGGTGTAACCGTACGTCTGTCTGGCTCAGAGAGGATTCGTGTCTCAACCTCGTGATCCGTCTCTGTCATCCTGACATCTCCTCTGCTTTCTCTGGCGGGGTTTCGTTTTGTTGTTGCACGCAATTGCACGTCATTAACCCGTCAAAACCGGGTAGGCGTTTGTGTCGTCGCTAGATTTGAACCACTGTAACCATTATTTTATACTTTGACTATTCAAAGAATAGCAGATCTGCAAGCTCATAGCGCGGCACTCGGTGCCACGCTATGAGCTTGTAGATATTTGACAAATCTTGAAAATGTGTGCAAAGCGATTATTTTTTACTGAAATCTGGTTTGAGCACCACTGATATAGCAACGTTCGTTTCTCAGAATACTATTAGGATTTTGAAGACATCTGAATCGGCCTCAGGACTTAATGGGTTAATTAGCTTGCCTTTATTTCTCTCTCTCTCTCTCTCTCTCTCTCTCTGTCTCTCTCTCTCTCTCTCTCTCTGTGTGTTGCGTTTCCTCTCTCTTCTCAGTCGCTCACATCTGCGGCTTATTAGTGTTGGCTATAGAAAACAGCACTTGTCTAAATCACAGGACCCGACACAACAGTTTGTCTCTTCACAAGCACTTAGTGGACTAAATAAAAGCCAACTGCCTGTATAGTATAGCAGCTTGGAGGCTGCAGCTGGCACTGCGGTCACGCAAGTGGCAAACCTCTGAATATTTTGAATAATATGTCACCTTTTTTTCTCTTAACCGTCACATAACCGTGTCATCATTTCGGAACAACCATTTTCTATGGTGAATGGCCTAAATTCTTCTGCTCGGCAGCCAGCAGGCTAAAGCCACAGCGAAATGCACAGTAGCAGCTTGACTGGAACAGATGGCGTGTATTTAAGTGACTTGTCCAACAGCACTTCATCAGGATTGTGTCAAGAGGAAGGGTAGATCATAGCTTGTTTCCGTCCTATTTCCTATACTGTACATCTACTTCCTGTCTCACCTGTGGTTGGTTATTTTGGATGTTTTGGAGGGAAATGTTCGCATTGTAAATTTGAGACGCGTATGCATGTGCATCGATACTATACACACATACACACACCTCATATAGACATCTCAAATGTGTATGTTTTCCAAATTGACTACGCAGGTGGAGATGAAACAGAAATAGGAGAAAAATAAGGATAACGGGAGGAGAGAATAGAAACCAGAGACCCAATGAAGGAAACGAGAGATGCTACAGACTTTTTGTTTCTGTCTCTCTCTTTTTCTCTCCTGACATAGGAAGTACAAACAGTATTCTAAGAATTGGCTACTGTACAGTGCATTTATCTTAACAAATTAACCACTTAAATCCTATTATTCATTGATTGGGGTCCCCCAAGGGTCAACACATGGTCCCCTCCTTTTTTCCCACTACACCAAATCTCTTTGCCAAAAAAATCGCAGACCCTCAAGCTATATCACTAGCTACTGTACCTCGCAGTGTCTTAATCACGAACTACTTTTTTTTAAAACTTGAAAATGCACAGTATGTATGTAGTAGTTTTTCAGATGGGGGGGGGGGGGGGGGTCCATGGCCAAATAGGCTACATATCAGTTTGGGGGGTCCTTGACATGAGAACATTTGGGAACCACTGACGTAACGGGTGTTGAGAGGTGCACATCCAGCAGTAGACGGGAGGCTCCTGGCCAAGACCAGCTGCGAGGTCATGGATTAGGGATCTGATCTGTGGGGCCTTCGCAGAAAGGCTTTCTCATAACGGCACCACAAATTAAACTTTTGCTTGGCAGACTCTGAGCATCCTCCTCAGTGCGCCTGAACACAGGCTTTCTCTGTTGGAGTTTTTTTTGTTTTTGTCTGCCTACCGGAGCCATTCATTTCTGACAGACACATACCTACATGGGCAGCGGCATGTACACAGATAACACACACACACACACACACGCATGCACACGCTCACACGCACGCAGGAGTTCCTGGTACATGCAAAACATCAGTACAAGCATACTGTATATGCACACTTCCGTTAACATATTAACTTGCACGCAAACACCCCATACACAGCCTATATACACAACAAACTCGCATATCGTTGCTGTGGGGCAGAAACCTCTAATTTCCACATTACTTTTTGTAATGTGACACACACACACACACACACACAGTGCATACCAGAACAGGGTGCATATCACATACCGCCACTTGGGCGGTCTAGAGAACGCAGGAATGTCTGCCGCTGCCCTCTGAGTAATTGAAGGCCCTTATTATTACATAAACAACTGAAACACAACAATAGCACCCAAACACTGAATTTATTAGCCAGAGCTATTTTCCTAAAAACCTAACCAAAATATATTAGAAAGTGGTTGAAAGTGTTTTAACGCCTTGGGAGACAATTAATGATAGCCCTTCTTCAGTCTGGATCCTCTAAAGAGCTAATGCAGAGGTTTCCACTATTTTGGCAAGGACCACCAAATAGCCATATATAGCTATAGCCTCTGACTGACCCCATTAACCCCCCCCCCCTAACTATTATTTAGTGTACTTGTTTAAAGGTAGGGTGTAAGATAGTCAAAACAAAAAGTGTTTTAACAGGTTAAAGCACTCTATCATGCAAGTGTTCATTGCTATAGAGTGTTTGTTCAGTAACAGGAGTCTCCCTGTCTCTCCAGCTCTTTAGTAAACATAACATGCATTTTCTGGTGGTTTGCAAATTTTCAACCAATCAGGAGAGACTACCCATTTAACAGCTTAAATTTTATGTTGCTCCTGTTACAATTTAGTTTGCTCATTTCTTTGTGTCATCACTTCTAATGACACGTGTTTATCCTGTATCCTGTATGAGTTCTCTCTCCTGATTGGATAAAATTGGCATCCTGACCTGAAAATGCATTTTCTGTTTTATTAAAGAGCTGGAGAGACTGGGAGACCCCTGTTACACTCTATAGCAATGATTACTATCAGCATACATAGTCATTTAACACTTATTTTAACAAAGGAATATCACATACTTTACCTTTTTAACTGTAAAATGACTGTTTGTTTACATGGCTGACACGTTGAATACGGCAAAAAAAACAAGCACCACTAATTGATTGATATGATTCAGGTGCGCACTCAATGCAACGGTCTGTTCTACATAGCAGTGGTCTGCTATCCAGAATAACAGACCGCTGAATGCGCTGACTAACCAATCAGAAAGAATCGAGCATTCAACCAAGCTGTGTAAAAAAGATGACATATTATCATACATATTATGCTAGCTAACCAATCAGAAAGAATCGAGCATTCAACCAAGCTGTGTAAAAAAGATGACATATTATCATACATATTATGCTAGCTGTAGTATACAACCCTCGTAGACGCATTTATGATTCTGACGTTTTCAATCTACGAGAGTTGTAGGGTTCACGCCCCATGGAGACATGGACTTTCTGCACTATGCCCCGCAGATACTCCAAACGTGTACAAAATAAAGGTGCTTACTAGGGGTGGGACGATATGGGTACCTCACGATATATATCACGATATTAGGCCCACGATAACAATATATATCACGATATTCGACGATGTTCGATGTATTGCGATATCACGATATTCGATATATATTGCAAGAAATTTCACCAACAATATATCACGATATCTGAAAATATCGATATATTGCGATATCATGATATATTGCATGAAAATTCACCAACGATATATCACGATAGTCCTTGTATTCAATTCATAAACACATAAAATAGCACCAAACAGTTCAAAATCATCATTACACAAATACAGAGTAGGAAAAACAACGTATCACAAACTTAAAAAAAAAAAAAAATTTATATCGATATTTTTCGGGAGGATATCGATTATTTATCGCGGGAGAAAGTATCGCGATATATCGATATATCGATATATCGTCCCACCCCTAGTGCTTACCCCCAAGCCCCAAATGTTAACTGTCTCTACGCGGTAGCAGTTTAATTAATAATCCATATCTTTCAATAAATAAGTGTTTTAATGCCGTCTGTGGCCGAACGCCATTTTTTCACCCTCGTTTACTTCCTGTTTACATTTAGTGTAATTCCGGGTTTCACCGGATCACTACCCGTCACTACCGCCCATTGGGAACTTCCGACAGAATCGGCCACAGACGGCATTAAAACACTTCTTTATTGAAATATATGGATTATTACATTAAACTACTACCGCGTAGAGACAGTTAACATTTGGGGCGTGGGGGTAAGCACCTTTATTTTCAATTTGTACACGTTTGGAGTATCTGCGGGGCATAGTGCAGAAAGTCCATGTCTCCATGGGGCGTGAACCCTACAACTCTCGTAGATTGAAAACGTCAGAATCATAAATACGTCTACGAGGGTTGTATACTACAGCTAATATTATGCCACATGGCACCCTCTGGCGGACCTCACGGGAGGGCATTGCCCCCTCTTTGAAACCCACTGAGCTAGTGAATGAGGCGAGTATTATGTAGGCTACTTCCAGAAATGAGATCACATCTTGAAATCCAGGTCTTTACAAAATGTTCATTTCAGAACAGTTGGTTTTGGACCAAGCTATAAAGCTAGAACTTAATTTGCCTTCAAACAGTGGAATATGAAAAAAAAAATATTTTACCACTTTATTGTATCAACATTTACAATCATCATTTCAAGATGTGAGAAAATGTGTCCATGCTACACCGGTCTCAGCTTTAAACTTTTCCTGAGTAGTTTAACAAAGAACTGACTGTTGTTCTCTCTCAGAAGTAGATATTATTTTTAGTAGCCTAATTGTATCAGATTTAACTTGCTACCAATGCACTGTTACAGTACTTCATTGAATTTCATATTTCAAAGCAAAGCAGCCAACATGGTGTTTGTCATGGCTGTTGTAATCTAACCTATACTTACTTGCAGAAAAGACAAGGCTGTTACTATACAACTATTAGGGATCCATTCCATAATCCATTGCCTTGCTCACAGATTGCATGATCATAATGACTACTGCTGCAGGGATCAAACTTGTGCCTCAGTTTTTGATTTGTTTTTAGAGCTGCAACTATCGATACATTTCTTAGGAATGATTTTATTGAAATAAATCTTTTTTGTAATCGATTAAATTGATTAGTTCTATTAATTGTTGCACCTATAATTATTTATATCAATGTTTTCTGGATCAGTGCCCATTTGAAAATCCTTAATTTTTTTAACGATTTTGTAACCCTATTTTTTCACCCCGTGCCAAAGCTTGTAATCCTGGGCGCTACTGAGCTCATGCTTCCTTTAACGCAGTGGTGTCCAAACTTTTTTCAAAGGGGGCAAAATTAGAAAATATGAAAACGTGCGTGTTAATTTTTGGTTATAGGCGGATTTTGGGCGAAAATGTGCGATTTTCAGGCGGATTTGGGGCGTTTTATTGTTACTTTATTTCGGTTTTAGGGTTAAGCAAGAGCTAGAGAAGGTGCTGCCATCCTGAGGCGAAGAAGGAAAATGCAACTTTCACTTTATAAATCTTTTTATTTTATTGAAGGTGCAGGCGGGCGTTCATAGTACAATTTAGGAATGAAGCCAAGGGCCGTATACAATTTGTCCTCGGGCCCCGAATGGCCCGCGGGCCGCACTTTGGACACCACTGCTTTAACGTATGAGGAGGAGTTAGCAGACCCCCACTTGAAAATCTTGAAGTGGTTTATATAAACAGTGGACTTTTCTTTACCATTTATCCGATCTAGTACTACCACAAGGATTTACCTACTTAGGAGGAGAGCTACTGAGCTGCACGGTAGGGCTTCAGTGCATTTTGTCAAGGCCACAAGGCATCCACCATTCTAGGGATCAAACTTTTGAACTTTCAGGTTATCTTTCTATGCAATCTGCTGCCGCCTGCAGTGTGCTTGAGCAAAAACACACAAACAGTGCGGGTCTTAAGTCTCTGTGACTAAACCCACTGGGGACCTGCTATTGGAGGTTGGAGGAGTGTGGACAGGGACAACTCAGCTGGGCTGGTGGTTTATGTGAGGTCACAGCCGCAACCTGCCTTCATTAAAGTTCTGAGAGCCAGCCATCGGAAGCTGCTTTCCGCCCACACACAAACACGCATGCACATACGCACGCACGCACATACAAAACACATAATCATAAACATTTATGCAAACAAAATACATCCAAATATACACAAGCTTACAGTGTCATGCAGTACTCCACACACACACGCGCGATACATAGCCGACATACACAGGCACGAATACCTTACAAGCAATACACAAAAACAGAAAAACTCTCTCACACACACACACACACACACACACACACACAGATTAAAGACGTCCACAAATTTGCCATTTGTAGCATTCAAAGTCAAGCCACAGTCAGCTTTCTTCCCATTTAGCGAAGAATGGTTTCATTAAATTGCTTTTGCATGTGCAATTACACAGTAGATTAAAAGGCACGCTGGTAACAATTAAACCTAATGCACTTTTATAGGAGCCACGATTTGTATACTTTGTATGTATGCCATTGCTTATGCGTACAGGTGCAAGTAAACCATTTTTCCTTTTTCTCAGATTAACTTTCCACTGCTGTAATATAATTTATGAAAGATTCCAAAGCATAATTTGATACGTTTTTTTTTCCATCTATAATGCTTTATATGGACCATGTGGTCTGGTTAATAGATGTTAAGCATTCATATAATTCAAATCCACATACAGTAAGAATTTTCAAAAGTTCTTAATAACTTCCGACCCAACTCCATAGTGCCATTTTTTTTTAAATGTTCTATAGGGAGATCTTTCCTTCTTTCTTTCTTTCGTACCATAATGGAACAGTTTGAGGCTGGCTGGCATGCACAGAGGCCATGTTGGGAACCATGATGAAGGTACAGATGTGACATTCCAAAGCTTCAAAGAGCCTTCCATTGGAACATCAGTGGATAGTCCAAGCCTTGTCACGGAGAACAGGGGGGGCATTTGCCAGGTGTTAAATGGTGCCAGGTGTGAATTGGCCTCATTTCACACCTGGCAAATCAAGCACGACAATGGGCGGGAGGTAATCTAGAGGTGGCCCCTTCATTGACATGGAGACTGGAAAGGAACAGATAGATAGATAGATAGTTTACACTTATGTATACATTTGGAGATTAAAAAAAAAATGCAGAAACTGAAACTGTCATTGTCATACAACTATCCTCAGTAACATGGTTTATAATCAATAATAACAATCTAAATGAATTCCTTCCAGCCTATTCTAGCTCTGTGCTGGGCGCCACAGCGGAGGAGGGCTCCCTCGCGCAGCTCGCCCACGCGGCCCAGCGGCGCGTGAAGAGGTGTTCCTGTGAGAGCCACAAGGACAAGGAGTGTGTCTACTTCTGTCACATCGGTATCGTCTGGGTCAACACCCCAGAGTGAGTCTCTTCTTTTTATTACACACATCTTTCCTTATAATCTATTCCATCTTGATTACTGTGCAGCACAGTGGAAGGTTACTCGCTTTCAACCTGGGTTCCTATTTTGGGCATGTCATTATTGGCTAAAAGTGGCAACAAAAACAATTAAAAATGAAAAGGTTGAAAAATTGCTAAAAATCACAGACCTACAAGCTCACGTGGCACATAGTGAGTGAGCTTGTTACATGGCTATTTTCACTATCCGTTGTACGATAAAGTACAACGGATTCAACGATTCAACGTCGGGTTGTAAATTACCGGGCCAGTAGGGTCAAAAGTGACATCGATTATTTTTTCTCTACCTTCATCTTGAAGTGCCTTGTGTGCCAAAGAAATGCGGGACGCCGAGAGCACTGAAGCACGACGCTCAGTGCTAGGAAGAGGATGTCCATGGTGAAGAGTAATGGTCTTTAGAAATTGGTAGCAGAAAAGCACTGGCAGCTCAAAAAAACACCCACCATCCCTAAGGATGGTGAGGTCTGAACCAATATAAATACCCAGGTCCATATGCAGCCTCTTCCACTATTTCAACAGGGAGTCTGTTTGGCAACATTTTACCAGCATTTGGTTGTTGTTAAATTCCCATCCAACCCGGCTTTCTCTTCCTAAACCACCTGCGGTACTGGCATGGGAATAATTGCTTTCCTCGTTCTCTCTTTAATCCCTGGAAAGCCGTTCACCGTCTGCGAAAAGAGTTTCATTCCAAAACGAGATGTTTACCAATTGAACAAATGAGAAGCAAAAGCTTATAGAGAAAGAGGACAAGCATGACAGAAATATACACACCATGGTTATTATCCAAGATTTGTCATCTGTACAAAATGGCATCAGCTTCATAAAATGTTGTGTTTTATAAAACATCTGTATGTTACAGAAGATACCCTACCTGGATTAACTTTTCCGCTTAAATTTGTATTTGTATTGCTTGCAGATTACATGGATGTTTGTGCCACTGTAGGTCATCTTTTGTTAAACATGATGAAAGTGAAATGTATCAGTTCATAATTATTTTCTTCAGTATTATTGTATTACCAAAGATGTGTTAACTTTTGATGTCACACAGTAAAATCCTCAGTGATAATTTATCCATTTCAAAGAGTCAGAGAGTGTACAGATGGAACCAAATGGACCCTTACGGCTGCATTTGGTTCCAGTTAAATGAACACTGAGGATTTCACTCCGCAGCGATTTCCTAGAAAGGGGAGGTGTCCATTTCTTTTTTTTAAATCCCATCTTGGAACTCCTCAATTGCTGGCAATTAAATTCATTTTAGTTCAGTGTGCACAAGCAATGAGTAAGCGGTTAGATGTGGCGGCACTAATATGAAAGCGCACCTTTTCTAACGAAGGGTAATTTCTTCCATGTTTCCTCTAAATGGTCCCCTTAAACCTTTTAACCGGGTTTAACGCTAAACCACCAAAGGAAACCACAGTGACTCGGGTCTGAAATCACTGTGACTGTGCCCTGAACAATAAAGCCAATGCCCACAATGTGTCTGTTTCTGTCTCTTTCAGTCATGTCTCACACAATTTTCTTTTCAATTATCAAATTTCTTTTCTTTTTTTCCCCCCGACACAATTATGACTTGGTGTCTGCCCTATAGACTTTGATGTGCTAGTCACAGAGTTATTTTTGATCTAGCATTTCATCTAGTGACTGTCTTTTACGCTCTCTATCTCGTTCTCTCTATATACAGTACTGCAGTATACAGTGGGGACCGTGGAAGAAGTACACTCTCTGTCTCTGTCTCTGTCTCTGTCTCTCTCTCTGTCTCTCCCTCTCTCGCTCTCTCTCTCTCTCTCTCTCTCTCTGTGTACACTGGTGGTAGAAGTACTGAGTTATTTTACTTAAGTAAATATAGCTATACTACAATGTAAAAAATACTCTGTTATGTAAAACTACTGCATCTGTATTGGCATCAAAATATACATACAGTACCAAACATAAAAGCAGAATAGCCATTTTCACACTCATATTTTTGGATCGTAATTGGTAATGGATTACTATCACTTTAATGTCGCAGCTGGGGCTGATTTTAATTGTTGTTAATTGATTTTAATGTGCTTGGTTGCTTAACCTTTAATAATACATCATAAGTTATCTTTCAATGTACCTTTTGTAATCAATAATCTAAATCAACTAGTAACCCTAACCCTAACCCTCTGACATGGAGTAGGGTAGACGTGATTGAATACTTGTTTAACAGTTTGCAAAAAAAAGCACAGAAAGTGCAGTTTAATACAAATACAATGCTAAAAGGATTGAACCCAAGAAAGCAAATATATAGACTATATAAACGTATAAAGTAATGGATATATCCAAGTCAAATAAAAGTACCGCAGAATTGCACTTAAGCACAGTACATGAATAAAAGCACTTACCGTAGCTACTTTTCACCTCTGTCTATTTATACTGTATAAATACTTTTTTATACACTGTATAAATAGAAATGATAGAGAAAGATTACAGGAGATAACAAGGGATAGAAAAGAGGTGTCACTGAAATAGCTCAGTGGTTGAGAGCCAAAAACAGCCCCTAAATCACCAAGACCCCCTTAATTGTAATGTTGTTGGCTCCAAACATAGCACTGTGGTAACAGGGTGTGCAATCTTCTCCTCTTCATCATAAAGTACTTCTTACCAGTCGCGGTTGATACCTAGCATGACTAACTACCGACCACGTTCTCTGTTCTAGAGGGGCCTTTATCTGTTTTGGGCCCCTTTACAGCAGGCAGGGACACAAATATGCTTATTTGTTTCAAAGGTTTGTACAGTGAAAGTAAGTAAATGTTCTATTCACCAATGAACCTATGGGGCGGCAGTGGCTCAGGGGTAGCGTGGCCGGTAGAGCGGCCGGATGAGGACTGCAAGGTTCCCAGTTCGATCCCGGGCTCCCCCAGAGTTGGTGTCAAAGTGTCCTTGAGCAAGACGCGTGTGTGCGCCCGCGGCTGGATGGCAACAGGCCTAGTGTCAAGCATTCATAACCTGATTGCTTGGGGGAATCAGGTAAAGTTGGCAAGTTTATTAGTTTTGGTTTGTAAATGCACAATGGCTGCACATACAAAGGATGCAAAGCAAACGGGGGAAAAAAACGAGGTGAGAAGATGAGACGACATTTTTAAAAGATGGATGGAAAGATGGAAACGGTAGATGGACATATAGAGAGATAGATGGACAGACAGATGGACCTAAAGCATATCGTATATGCAAATTGCCATCTTCAGTAACAGGGTTTATAATCAATAATAACAATCAAAATGAACTTTCCAGCCTCTTAGCTCCGTGTTCTTTCACGCCAACATGGCCCAGCGAGCAAAAATAAATAAACGTTTGTGTACTATACTGTATAGCCTAGAGAGAGGGGGGGGGGGGATTGATGGTGCAAGCCTTAAATAGAGTTACGTGAGAAATAGATTTTTACAAAAGTACGAAAGAAAAAATAAGTTTTTAATTAAAAAAGTGGGTTAGAAAGCCGAGAGGCGGGTGGGGGTGGTTGATGATGGTGGTGGAGGTTGATTGAAACGGGAGGAAGGAGTTCCGGATGAAAGGGTATCGCTTTGACACCGGCCATAAACCCTGTATGGGGCCCAGATGTGTCACAGTTTGATCAAACTATCCACAGACATACAGAACCCCTTCAAGGATGCCGCGTACATATCCATCCTCGACTCCGACTGCTCTGCCCTAAGCCCTGGTGTTCGACAAAAGGTTTATGGCAATACCTACTCCTTACTCTGGCACGCAACGGTGTTGCTTGCCGAAAATAACCGATTCGTGTAACACGAATCGGGGCCACAAACGACCGTGTCGCGTTGTTAGCCTGTAGATTGTTTCTTTTCGGCAAGCGATGAGTCCAATTAATGATGTATAAGTCAAGCTTAAGAGTGTCCTATGATAAATACGTATACACAGATACTGTGAATATGGATAACATCTAAGTATGACCCATGCACAGAACACCTGCACCTTCAACCGCCTAAACGTGTGCTATGACTATTTGTTATTTCTCTACACAGTACATCCGGCTTACTATTGCTGCCGTTCTTAATTATGCCTTATTGTTGTTATTGCTGCTACAATGTGGAGGAACCGAAACAAAATATGTTTTGTCTTGTCTACTCTTGTATATACAAGTAAGACGCGCGAACGCGGGAAGCGAACGCAAACAAATTTAAATAAATATGAAAAAAAATATTTAAAAAAAAGTAACCAATAAAGAAATAAAAATAAAAAATCTGCGTTAAAATGAGCATCTTAGAAAAATAGAAATTCCCAAAAAAAAAACTTTTAATGTTTTTGAACAATTCAACAAAGTGTTTGAAGTGCCTGTTTCACCCACTTCCGGGGGGCGGAGCCAAAATCCGAGCCCGAAGTATTTGTTCGTAGACCCCCACTTAGGGGGGGTAGAAAAAGTTTCGGAGCGATTCGGGCACTTTTCATTTAACATGGGGTTTCAATGGGGAGTTTTTAGGAGCCTTCTCCGGGGCGTGGCTTCCGGGGGAAGGGGCGGGCTTAAACGCAACCTTGACAGGTGTGTTCAGTTTTCAAAGACCTTTCATTTGATGTATGGTATGTCTAAATTGGACATTTACTTATCTCAGAGGAGCTGCACGCAGGCAGTGCACACAGAGACACAGACAGAGACACAGTGCACACAGAGACACAGAGACACAGAGACACAACCCGAGCACGGTTTCATAGTAAGCTCCACTTGCGCGGAGGCGCGCCTTCGGCGCGCCTCCTTCCGCTGCGTTCGCAATAAGATGTAAGAAGGAGCACACTTCATCTATTATAAACTTTATCGTCACACGTTCTGTAACTGTTCCTCACTAATGCTCATAAGAGGGCACTAATTTCTGTACTTGCTCTGTGTCTCAGAGGTGGGCTGTGAACGGTTCAGAAACATGCCTACCAATGACGACATCGGTACACAGGTTTGGTCATTTAGTGTTTTGCCAATTAATTGGGGGTCCGAAAAAAGAGAAGTTACAGGAGTGTACTGGTATCCCCCAAACCACATGGAAGGGGATAATATTCACGAGAGAGGAAAAATAATGTCAAAAGGGCATACAAAAATCCAGGTCCAGGCACTCAAGGTGGATTTTACAAATAAAAGGCCTTTATTATATTTGGGCTAGAGACATTAAAATACCAACTCTCACACATTCTTCAAGGTGTAGTAGTGAAACAAAGCTACTCTGTGTCTCTTTGGTGTATTTTAATATCTCTAGCCCAAATATAATAAAGGCCTTAAATTTTACTTTTTTTTTTTGTAATGCCTTTTTGACATGTTTCTTCCTCTCCCCTAATTGGGGGCCCACTTGTAATACCCTCACGGCCCAACAGTGTCCCCGGGCCCACAGGTTGGCAATAGCTGGCCTAAACTGTCAATTGAATCCACACGGTTTGAATGTGCAAGGGGAAGAAGGTGTTAGAGCACATGTGTCACTGCATGGGGTTATCCTGCACATGTTGGCTGGAATTGGGGCTGCGATGCCTCCAGACCTCTTCTCTTCATCTTTTTCATTGATTTACAGAATTCTGACAAGATGATGGTGATGATTGAGAGGCAGCAGAGGAATGTGCTGTTTGGGATTTTGAAACTGGGTTCAGAGTCAGACAAAGGGTACATAACGGAGCACTGGAGGTCCTAACCTTAGGGGTGTAGGCACACATGCAAAGGCCTTAATTCTAGCCTCTATATCCCTGTTTTGATACATTGTGTGTAGTTTCATTACACCGCTGGCATCTGCAAGCAGTTCCCCTCGCGGTGTTGTTAACCTAGCCCAGCGTTCAGTGGCATCCCCCCTTTAAACTTCCCTCAAGGCATATCAGGACTGGCTGTGGCTTTGAGCCAAGATGGCGGTCAGGCTGGCTCCAGTTGACATCAGAAGCAGGCTCATTCCCAGCGACTACAGAGACGTTATGGGGCTAGTAAAGGGAAACACTTGTCTGACTGCCTTTGGGGGAGACCCTGAGTTTACGATGAGGTCATGGTTATTAGCTATACCAGCTGGATCATGTACTGTATGACGACACATGACGATTATATACACTCCTAATTTGAGCTAAAACATTATTTACAGAAAAATCCCTATTATTTTCAGTTAGTTAGTTCCATCTTAGGGCGTCCTGATAAACAAGTGTTTAGGATGCATACCACATGGGGTCAAAATGCCCTCATCAGTGGGCTATACAAATAAAATTGAGCTATATCCGGACGCAGCCACTGGGCCATCTGTGTCCCCAATGGTTTCCAGGGTCAGATTGGGACAAATTCCATAGGCTAAACTCTGTGTGAATGCAGAACTAATGGGTCTAGAGACAACAGTCCACACAGATTGACAGATAACAAGTTCAAACAAACAGATACTCTTAATGACGTGCACTGTAACGTGCATTCACTCACTGTACAGACCCACTTTAAGCCATGAGCATTACAAGTAGAAACAAACTTTGCTGTCATGTCGGACATGATGTCAATATGCACCTCCCTCCGACCGAAGTAGCCGTCACAGTGCACATAAATCACACTGTATCCAACTCATACAAAGGTTACTGCCATTGAAACCGACAAAGCTGAAGGTTTATGAGTCATTTCACTGCATCTAACAGCAAAACATCTTGTCACACGTTGATTTATGTTCTGCACCACCCTTTCTCTTTTCCCCCATCCACGTTCTTGCTCTGTGGGCCAAGCGCCAAGCAATCAAGTTGACATGGGTGTGTGCAATAGAGAAAATAAACATTTTGCCAGCTGTTTTTTTTTTCATCTTTAAAATGAAATAATGCATATTTATATAATTGATACAAGATCCATTATTGTAGATTATATGCAATGACAGACCAGGAATAATCCCACCCCTCCCAAAGGCCGATCTAAGCCCGGTGGGTGTGAGGCATGTTGTTGTTATTGTTATTGAATCAAAAGTTTAGACGACATATTCCAAACAATCTCTAATCCAAAAAATCACTACAGTGTGTAAATAAACCCTGCCAAAGCCTGAAGTGCATCAAAAAGCCAGCAGTAGAAAATAACCCAGTTTTCTGACCCAAATACTGTAGTTAATAAAACATAAGATGCAAGACGAGTCTATGACGTCTACAGAGTGATATTTGAACTTGATTCGAGAGGTAATACTGATTTTAAATTAGCCTGGAAACCAGACGAATCTGCCAGAACATAAACAGAGAGCCCTCGCCAGATTAGTCTGGCCCCGCTTAGTCTGGATTAGTCTGGCCCGCTCGATTGTGATTTAGCTGGCCCCCGAAGATTTAAATAACCAATTGTAATAATAATTCTGACGACGTTTTGCTGTTCTGTGTCCCAGTCAGGTGGTTCCTTACGGAGTGGGTTCTGTCAACATCAGAGTGAGGAGGGAACTGGGCAGATGTCAGTGTTCTAACACACACGATGCAGTGTGTACATACTTCTGCTCTGCCCTGCAGACGCACACAGAGTAAGAGCGACACACACACACACACACACACACACACACACACACACACACACACACACACACACACACACACACACACACACAGAGATTCCGAAGTTTCTTGTTTTTCCCTTTCACTTTGGTATTATTTTTTATTATTTATTATTTTATGTTTTTTCTTTGTTAAAAGGTTAAAATACTATATTCTGATTGTAATCATTGCTACAGAGCGTTTGTTCGGTCACAGGGGTCTCTCCAGCTCTTTAGTAAACAGAATTTAAGTACATTTTCAGGTAGGTGACGACATTTAAGCCAATCAGGAGAGAGCACTGAAAATGCATTTTCTGTTTAATAAGGGAGACACACTCTATAGCAATGAGTACTATCAGAATATAGAGCTATTTAACACGTATTTTAACAAAAGTAAATCACTTACCGTACCTTTAAGCTCTCTCTTTTAAAAGTAGATTTTTTATTTTTCCCCCTATCTAGAGGGGAGAACGGGTCATTCGAGAGGAAGACAGCCAAACAACGGAAGAAACGCAAGTCTGCGTTCTGGCAAACAAGGAACCGACGCTCACTCAACAAACGCCAGACCTGAAACGATGGCGTACAGGAGAGAGGACAGGGAGGAGGGCACCAAGTGATGAGGTGGCCATTTTGAATTCTCCGGAAACAAAGGAGAGACATGTATTTTGATTGGCAGGTTTAGTTTGCACAGATGCTGGTTTGGACATGACAATGAAGCAGGTTCCTCCGTCTCTCGGCTCGTACTCATGAAGTTTTGTTTTAGAATAGGAGTTCTGACTGAAGACGTTTTGTGAAGTATTCGCCACGCTGTTCGGGTTGTTGCTGCTCTGTTTGCTCGAAGCAGAACTTCAAGAAGACTTTGTCCCGAAGCAGGAACGTCGGTTTGCAGCAAAGGTGTGAAACACAGCAGATAAAATATACTGACAAACTAATTTATAAAACTCAGAACAATGTAAAGTGTACAGTATGAAAGAAAGCAAGGGGTATGGGGCGGAGAGTGGCTGCTTGCAAGTACTTTCTAATTCAGTTATTTTGTTTTATTTCAAGGACCCCCACTGAGCTATGCATTAGGCCACGGAACCCCCATAATTCCAAGAGTGTAGTCTAGGGCCTAATTCATTGTATACTTCTTCAACAAATAGCAAAAAACAGCCGATCTACAAGCTCACAATACGTTACATTGTGCCACGTTGTGAGCTTGAAGATTTGCCATTTTCTCTGTTTGAATTGGGAGGAAAATAAACTCCCGCTCAACGTCTTCAAATGCAAAACCTCTTGTAAAAAGGGACGTTTACAATAATAGTGGCTTACAGTGTTCCTGTTAGCAGCATTAAGAAGCTATTAAGTTATTCGTTTTTTGGTATTTACAAGTGACAAATGTAAAAATATTCAAACGATGGGTCAAGATGACGCATTGCAAGAAAAGGCTCAACCTCAGTATTTATACAGTATTGTATACAGCTGTACATTATTATCATTATTATTATTATTACAACAGAGTAGTCAAGTGAGCCCAAGTCAAACTGTATTTGTATAGCACTTTTTAGTACATGGGGAAACTCATGTACTAAATGGTGCGCGTTTTCATTAAAAATAATTGATTCGTATTTCCCAAAAATACAGAAACTTGGGGGAAGGGTGGGGGTGGATGGGACCCGGGTTTCAGTAAAGTGACCCACCCAGAGATCATTGGGTGGGTTAATTTAAGTACTCGTCAGCCAATAAATATATCGTTGCCAGTCCAAAACTGTTCCAATTTCTTATTATTTTAAAAACTATTTTAACCCATTAAGGCCTGAGTCCGATTCTTAAAATGTCTTCTAAATCCTAACAGATTTTCGAAAAAAATAAAAAAAATATTTTTTCACGATTTTTCAAAAATAGCAGATCTACAAGCTCGTAGCGCGGCACTCGGTGCCGCGCTATGAGCTTGTAGATCTGCTATTTTTGAATAGCCAAAGACATCTAAAGTGACAGATGCGTTCCAGGTCTTTATGGGTTAAATAGTGAAAATATCGAGAGGCGCTGTGAGCTTGTAGATCGGCTATTTTCACTACTTTTGTGCGTCACTCTTGTATACAGTAAGTACGGCATTAATTTACAAAAAGAAAACGAATATGGAGATACAAGGTTTCTACCCGACAGCAACCATATATATTTTGCACTCCTACCACATGGATAAATGCCACACATCTATAGGCTGAATAATGAGACTAGTAACATTTCATTACCTTCTATTTACAACTCTTACAGAACAGTCTATTTTCGGGCCCCAAACTTCCATTTGACTAACACTGTTTTAGAGATGCCATCTCGAGTTAGCCTGACACTCAGCCTGAATTTTCATTTAGTTTCACTCCATTATTCAGTCTGAAAGCCCTCTCATTGCAGCCCATTTCTGAGATGGGGGCGTAGTCCCAAGTGGGACTCTTTGGCAATTGGTTCATACTGTATTATCCCGATCCCGATTCGTCGTACAGATTTTCAACCGAGAAACACCCGCCTTCGACAGCGT
The DNA here is from genome assembly GCF_963280865.1 of Gymnoscopelus braueri. Classification (NCBI taxonomy): domain Eukaryota; kingdom Metazoa; phylum Chordata; class Actinopteri; order Myctophiformes; family Myctophidae; genus Gymnoscopelus; species Gymnoscopelus braueri. Next base: position 40,540,029 of record NC_137616.1, on the reverse strand, counting down.
CACCAGACCCTGAATGCGAGGCAAACGATTCAGGGGGTGGAGTCAGGCTAATCTCGAGTGCCTTGCTCAGTGACACTTTGATACCTATTATAGGCTACTGGGTGGACCTTCTGCTTACCTGACGGCCTCTCTAAACCACTAAGCTACGGCCTAATGTACGGGTTGGAGGGAAATGTGCGCGTTATTTTGGAATAAAACATTGACACACATTGTAGCTGCATATCTGCTCGAAAAAGAAAAAAGGGAAAAAAAAGAGAACACAGAAAACTTGTGAGTGTTCATTTAAAGCGGCACTATGTAACATAAAATGTTATTTTTTCCAATCTTTAATATGGTAGATTATGTTAATACAATATAATTCATACAATTGGGGTGGTTGTATATTGTCTCCCTGCTCTTCTATTGAGACATTTAGATCGTGTCAAAGGTCATGTCTCACCTAGACACAAATTTTGACCTCATGGTCAGGATTCAATGTATCCCCTGAGCAAGCAGGCAGGCTCTATTAACTCAATGGTAAAAAAGGTCAGCACTTGCACAGGAAACCGGGTTCAAATCCGGGGTAGAAGAGGACAGTTACATAGTGCAGCTTTAACTCTGAGAGTGTACAAATGCAACCAAATGTACATTTTGTACAAAGGTTGCAATTGTTCACTCTCAGAGTTACGTGTGGATATATTAACACTGAGGATTTTACTGTGTATCATTGTAGTATTTAGGTTGACTCTCCCGCACCCAGAGACATTTCTTGGTCATTTTGAATAGCCATTCTGTTAAAATGTGTCACTTGTATATGGTACAGTATATAAGTTAATAATTTTATTGCTGGATACTTATTTTATCAAAGCGATGTTGTTTTGTAATTGCTCAAACATATTAAAATAATTGAAAATGTATAAATTGTGTTGCGGATTGATTATCGTCATTCTTTTTTCTTTTCTTTTTTTTTTTACACATTTTTATCCCACGATTCTGTAATCCATTTTTTCGGCCAGTGCCTATGTAATCCTGGGCCCTACTCTCCCTCTGCCAGCCTGGGGAGAGCCCAGAACTGAGCTCATGCTTCCTTCAATGCACGAGGAGTGAGCAAGCCGCTTCTTATCACCTGACAGGGGGGAGTTTCCCCGGTAGGACGTAGCGCGTGGAAGGAACACGTTATTCCAACCAGTTCCTTTCCCCTCCATCAGGCACCCCGGCTGACCAGGGGGAGGCAGTATAGAGACCAGGATTACTGCATGTTTCTTGTGAGGGCACCTACCTTAGGGGACACAGGGAGAACATGCAAACTCCACACAGAAAGGCCCTTTCGCCAACCCCACCTAGGGTATTGTCACTGATGACACGGAGGAGAGAACACGCCCCCAGTGCCCACAGCGTCCCCGGCGGGAATCGAACCCAGGACCTTCTACCGACTGTGCCACCGTGCCCCCTTGATTATTGTTATTCACAATGTCTGTACTGTATCTATAGTTTGATCCAGTGAAAAAAATATACTAGGACAAGTATCTACCTGTTGTAGCCTATATAACAGTGTTTGTCTGCATGTCCCCCATGCATGTGCATGTGCACTTTCAGCCTTACAGACCTGTAAGAGCCCACCCAAGCAAACCCTGAGGGTCCCAGTGATCCTGGATGAGAGATGTGATATCTACCTTTACAACACCGCCACCCAGTGGACTGTCTATGTGCCTACATCATGATGAGATGGTTATTCTTCAAAGATGGCAATCAAAGTAGCCTATTATACACATAGGAATATGTTGCCAGCCATGTATGGAGGAATTAAATGGGCTGTTTGGAGCAGACGGACATGGATGATAATGGGGAAAGTGTAAGAGAATCCAATACAACACGATTAAGTAAATAAAATACTCTATAGATAAAGTGTGAAGTCCTCCCCTAGAGCGACATCAACGCGCGTGTGTGTGTGTGTGTGTGTGTGTGTGTGTGTGTGTGTGTGTGTGTGTGTGTGTGTGTGTGTGTGTGTGTGTGTGTGTGTGTGTGTGTGTGTGTGTGTGTGTGTGTGTGTGTGTGTGTGTGTGTGTGTGTGTGTGTGTGTGTGTGTGTGTGTGTGTGTGTGTGTGTGTGTGTGCGTGCGTGCGCGCAAACGGTCTGAATTGTCTCACACTCTTGTTGTAAGACAACAACAGCCGTCACAACTGTGCAATGGAGTAGTAGTTATACACAGACGTGGTGTCACCAGTGGTGGAAAGTTAAGTACATTTTATACTCAAGTAGGCTATACTTTACAAACAGTTAGAGGTAGGCCGTTTACTTGTACTTTTTTTGAGTATTTATATTTTTCGGGGCTTTTCTGCCTTTATTGATAGTAATACAGTGTAGAAAGACAGGAGAGAGACGGGGAAAGACGGAATTGGTCGTCGGAATTGGGATTCGAACCGTACGGCTGCGTTAGAGCCTATATGTGGCATGTGCCTGGACCGATAGGCCAGCAGGCACCCCAATACTGTATACTACTATCGGATTAATTCTTAGACCACTGGGCGCCACTCGCCTATAATAGGCAAATCCACAATCTTGCGTTGCTCGCCAAAAAAAAGGCCTTACACCCCTGACCGACCACTTCGGTCTGCCGCCTCGGGGAGACTGGATGCCCCGTCGCTCAGAGATCCTTCTGGCCGATCTACAAGGGTCACAGCTTTTCTGTTCTGGCCCCACAGTGGTGGAATGAACTCCCCACTGATGTCAGGACAGCAGAGTCACTGCCCATCTTTCGCTGCAGGCTGAAAACCCACCTCTTCAGGAAACACTACCCTGACCCTTCCTCTTAGCCTCAATTATTCGTACGAGCTCTTGTTTTATTGGATCTTGTTTACTTGATACACTTATTTGTTTTTGCTCTTGCTCATTTGATTTTGCTATTTGTCTCATCTGTTTAAGAAAGTAGGTAGCTGATATATTGCACCTTTACCTTAGCGCTCTTAGTTGCTTGTTTTAGAAGAGAATGCACTTAAGACTTCTGGTGATTAGTAGTTTTCTTGCCTACAATACCTATGTTGAATGCACTTATTGTCGCTTTGGATAAAAGCGTCTGCTAAATGACTGTAATGTAATAATGTAATGCTGCCGAAAACATGCTGAGCAAAATAGCACTATACCCCAAGAACTGGACCCTGTGTCCATGCAGCATTCCTCTGCTTTGCTCAAAGGTTTCCTGTCTAGTTAGTCTCGAACACACCGGCCCGAGTCTCTTTATGGATGTGTTAAAATAACACGGCCAAGCGCAGGGCCAATAAGCACTGGGCATTGCTTACTTCTTTAAATCCTGTAATTACGCAAAAAACGAAACCCAGAAAAACACACGTTTGTTGGATTGCTACCCACGGACATTTTATAGCATTTTTTAAGAGTGCTAGTGGCCTGCATGGATAGCGGGTGCTCCATGCATTTATCTTTGAAGGAGAGACCGATTGGAACGGAAAAGCGTTCAAAAATACTTGGCATTTCTACTTTAGTGAAAATTTAGTGAAATGGTCCACTGTGGTAGATCAAGAAACTGCCTTCCAATACCCTCTGTTTTGATTAGGCTAATTGACACTTCTCAAACTGTATTGTGCCAAAGACCTCCAAATGTATGTGTACAGTATTTGCCCGTGGACCCCCCTATATGAAAGGTTTTTGTGCCAGGGACCCACAGAAGAGAAGATGTACGTAAAAAAAAAGGATTATATTCATTGCATGCTAAATTGCTTGCTCAGGGTGGGACTGTCGGGTCTCTGCTCTACATGTAAAGTGTCTTGAGACAACTTGTAGTGATTTGACACTTTAATGAAATTGAATCGAAATTCAATATCTTCCAAACATTTTCAAGATTTTCAAAAAATAGCAGATGTACGAGCTTGTAGATCTGCTATTTTTGATTGTCAACATATAAAATGATTGGGGACCCCCTGAAACCACCCCAAGGACCCCTGGGGGTCCCCGGACCCCACTTTGAGAACCAATTGTCTAGTATAAACAAACAGGGAAATTGACTACAATAACCTACGCATTATACCTCAAATATAGAAAGGGTTGTTGAATACAAGTACCTTGGAATCTGGCTTGATGACAAATTCACATTTAACCCTTTAAGGCCGGGAAGGGAACGCATGTGTGTCATTTTAAGATTTCTTTGGCTATTCAAAAATAGCAGATATACAAGCTCATAGCACGGCACTCGGTGCCGCGCTATGAGCTTGTAGATCTGCATTTATTTATTTTTTTATCGTGAAAATGTGTGCAAATCTTTTATATACATTTTTAACTCACATCTTTGCTTCTGGGGGTCCCTGGAACAAAATATTTTTTAGATGGGAGGGGGTCCGCGGACAAATACATATTATTTTGGGGGTCCTTGACATGAAAAAAGATTGAAAATCATTGATAATATTGCAACATAAGTAAAAAAAAAAAAAATTAGGAAAATAAACTGTTAGGATCAAGCAAAGATTTGAGTTAAAAACTTTCGCTTTAAAAAAGTATATATATATATATTCAAACTAAAGATTTGAACATTTTCACGATAAAAAAAATAGAAAATAGCAGATCTACAAGCTCATATGAGCTTGTATATCTGCTATTTTTGAATAGCCCAAAGAGATCTTAAAATGACACATGCGTTCCCTCCCCGGCCTTAAAGGGTTAAATGCCATAAAGACATTTTTTTTTTTTTTTTTTTTACAGGAACAGAGCTAGTTTCCCAATGACATGTGGGAAAAGGGTTACTGAAGTAGTCTTTCTTTGTGTTGTTGGACTATGGAGATGTCATTTATGGGAATGCTTTTCCTTCTATCCTCAAGCCCTTAGATACAGTTTTTCATTCTGCTCTGCAGTTTGTATATGGTGAACATTATAGGACTCATCACTGAACCCTACAGGGGTCCGGGGGACCACCAGTGGTCCTTGGGGGGTACCAGGGGGTCCCCAGCGAAATCAGTTAACATAGCGTCACAATCATTTTTAACCACTTAGCTTTGGCTATTCAAAAATAGCAGATATACAAGCTATGAGCTCGTAGATCTGCTATTTTTGAAAAACCTTGAAAAAGTGTGCATATCTTTGAATATTTATATTTTTTTAAGCGAAAATTAACTGATATCTTTGCTTCTGGGGGTCCCTGGCACAAAAAAAAATCCAATGGGGGTCCGCGGCCAAATGTATTTCAATTTAGGGGTCCTTGGCATGAAAAAGGTTCACTCCAATGACTGGCTCATGCTAAAGGTCCCCAAAGTAAAGACTGAAATGGGGAAAACAGCCTTTTGTTTTAGTGCCCCAACCACTTGGAATGACCCGTAGCTTAAATTAACGATCTGTTCTCCCATTACATGTATACGGTCAATTTAAATCTTTGATTTCAGACCTACCCACAAAATGTCTGCAACTGCTTTTAAACTTGTGTTTAAGATAGGGGAAAGTTGGTTTTGTTTTATTGCATCATTGATGTGAATATTGATGACGATATGAAATTGTACTGACTGCAAATGAGGGCAACCTCAAGGTTTGAATGAATGACACAAACAAAGATACAGTTCTGTCTAGCGCTATTCTGTACTGTTCAGTACTGTTGCATTATTATACAAAAAAAGGTCACATTGGCCTACTATTTTCATTAACATATTTTACTGTTGTGAATATGAAAAATGTCATAGAATTATACTATGATGGAAATAAATGTACACTGTGATTTAAAAAAAAGGCATCATTTGAGAACATATTTTTTTCAGTGAAAAAAACAAATACGCCGAACGTAGTGAATCGGGCTTGATCCCAGGCTACACTTAAAAATGTCAAAAGCGGCAAACACGGCAGCAGTGTTAAATCGTCACAGCATATGCATGTGTGCGGGTGCACGACTGGTTTGGCCTGCATGAAGTCGAGCCAAATGACCCAGGGGTGGCCCTGTAGCGGGCGTGGAGACAGTTGTGATGACTTGAAGAATGAGCTCCAGTGCCGAGAAACCCCCCTGCCAGCCGGAAGGTCACCCTGATCTGCGTTGTTCTGTTTCTCCAAGATGCGAGAGATCTCTCCTAAGGTTCTGTTCACACCAGATACCGTGTCGTTGACCCACTGGCTGGCTTCACGAGGTCCTTCACCAAGCGCTGGAGCTTGTTCTTGTACGGCGTGTCTTGTGCTTTTGCCTCCACTACCATTTCAAACTCCTTTGACCTGGAGTTCATCCCCTCACGGAGCTTCTTTGCCTTCTGCCTCTCCTCTCTGTCCTTAGTGCTCTCTGAAGAGGAGCAAGCGTCTGTCACAGTGTCCACTATGTATTTCCTCAACGACAGACGTTCCACTTCGTCCTCGGAGCGCTCTCGTCCCTGGATGCTGCTATTGTCGCGGACGGCCTGTTGGTGGCTCTTGCCCTTGGTGTGGCTGAGCAGGTGCACCTCTGAGGTGATGTCAATGTTACACAGTGTACAGTGCTTCTTGCGCTCGTACGGTGTCAGTTTGGGGGGGTGGTCAACGTTGGCATGTCTGCTGCCACTGCTGAGCTCAGCGGCCTTCTCCTTCCTCTGCTCCAACTGCTCCATGTGCCGACGGCTGCTTTCATCAAACTTGATTTGGATTTTTTTCTGCAGCTCCTCCGTGGCCTCCTGCTGAGCAGCGCTCAGAGCGGCCATGCATTCCTCCTGATCTCTTGCCCGTTCCCGAGCCGCGTCGTCCCTCGCACGTCCTTTTTCCTGCTTCTGCTGCTCAATGCGCAACTCCTGCTCCTTTCTCCTCGTCAACATCTCCTCCACCTTTGCCTGACGTTCCGCCTCCAGAATGCGCTTGCGCTCCTGCACAGCCCCGTCTCTGGCTCTGTTCTCCTCCTGTCTCCCGTGTCTCTCCTCCTGCTGGTCCATGAGACGCTGCTCATACTCGTTCTGCTTCTCCCCCATTATCCTCCGACGCTCCTCCAGCAATGCCTCCCTATGTTTGCGCACCACTGTGTGCCTATCGTGGAGCTTCTGCAGATTTAGCATCTTCTCCTTCCTGATCTTGTCCCTATTCTGTTGAGCGTTCAGTTGCCTCTCTTCACATTTCTTCTTGGATTCAGCAATGGAACCTCTGCGTGACAGAGGGTTAGAACATTTCTCGTGCGTGTAGATCCCATGTCCGGGAGGCCGAGAAGGTTCCATTTCCACAATGTCCCCCCACGATGTGCTCTGATGCCTTGGCTCGCGAGCTTCATAATCACGTACAATATCGTTCCAGTACATATTCAGTCCACAGCTTTTGCTGACAATGCTGGCAGAGAAGTCACCTTCATTGTGCGTCTCCATGTCGTCAGTCTGAATCTCACCAGTTAGCTGATCATCCTCAGCAATAGTGATGACCTTCTCATTGGCCCGCTCCAGGTAATCATTCTCAGCCTGAATCTCTCTGGTTAGCTGCTCCTCCTCATTATTATGGCGTGGCTCTGCAATGAAATTCTCTTCAGTTCTATTTTGCTTTTGGTGTAGTGACATCAGCAATGATGTCATCACCAAGCTTATAAAAGTGAAGAAATGCTCGGAAGTGCCATGTCATGACAGACGTCAGAAGTAACACCCCTATGGTCTAACGATGAATTCTGACCCAGATTCGGTTGAGGTGGAGGAGCTGACGGAGATAAGATGGAGGTGTCATTAAAAAGCAGACATCCTGTCCTGTTGGACATGGCTGAAGATCGTTGGGTTTTCGTCAAAGGGCTTGGGCTTTTCCGAAAGGTTTCTGTTCCGCTGTTTTGCTATCACGAAGCTCCATAATATACATATGTTTAATGAACAACTTATAAAAGGAACAGACCTGGCATAGACATTCTATCTCTCTTTGCAATGCTTAGCAAATGATGACCCAAGTGAGCTTGTAGATCGGCTATCTAAAAATAAATGAAATAAATGCAACACATTTGTAATATTTTTTAAATAATTTAACACACATTTTGATGGGGGTCCAATATTTATGCTGAGTTCACACTGGCAGCTACAACGATACAAGCTTCTTTTTCAAAGGAAGCCAGCGACATGAACATACAAAAGATACATTCAACGTCTGTAGCTGCTACAAAAGTTAGAACAGCTACAAAGCTACAAAAAAAGTTGAGCTGGTTTCAACTTCAGATACAAAGCTACAAATAGCGTAGCTTTGTATCTTTTGTATCTGCCAGTGTGAAAGCACTGCTTTCAAAGCAGCATTACAAGCAACTAGAAATACAAGCTCAAAGTTGCTTATAAGCAGACTTGGCAACACTGCTGCTCACTAGTCTAATGATATCAACGGGAAAGAGGTTTATTCCTCCCCCTTCTCAATGCAGAAATACTTTGTTCACATCAGGTTAAAAGCACATAGTTTCATGGTACCGTAACTTTCAGGCACTGGATGGCCCTCTATTCATGACTGCCGCTTATGTGTTACAGTTGGTTATAAATAACCAAAACATTACTTTTTTAAAGATATTTCTTTGGGGGCTTTTATGCCTTATTTGGACAGGACAGTTGGCTGACAGGAAATGGGGAGAGAGATGGGGGGGAGACATACAGCAAAGGTCGTCGGGAACGGGAGTCAAACCCGCGACATGCTGTCATGCTGGATTACCAGATTATGTGGTATGCGCCTGGACCGCTAGGCCAGCGGACACCCCCCAACACATTACTGTACTTATACATATACTACAGGCAACCCTTTCAACATTACTTTCTTACTCCAGGAAAGTTACTTTTTACATGGTTGTAAAGCAAATGTAAGTATACTGTATGAACACAAACACTTCACAAACAAATGAATTAACTAACCACTCAAATGTCTCAAGTGAAAATTCTCTACGGTTCTGGTTTGGCCCGGTGACATCAGCAATGACGTCACCGAGCGTATAAAAGTGAAGAAACACTTGCAGGTGCTGTGACATGACAGACGTCAACGTGGTATTTCCTCGATGCGCCTTTGGCAACAATAATGAATGTTAGCCAAGGTGGGGATGAGACGGAGTTGTCTGTTAGAAACGGCTCCTGCTCCTTCCACGGAGGAGGCAGGAGGCACGAAGACATCCACTACCGCCTTGAAGATGTCCTTTCAGCGTTCCAACAACTATGACAAGGTGAGGAGAATTGTGGCGGAGGAGGGCCATGCAGCTGGAAACCTCACTGCCAGTGGTGTCCCTCTGAAGAACAAGGAAAACAAAGAGGAGGAAGAAGCAAAGTCCAAGAGCAGCTCTAACGGCAATTCGAGGGCACAGAGAATCAACCCTGGAATACACAAGAATAAGAAACAGAATGCCGGGGTGGAAAGCACAAGCACGACTGGCGCTCTGGTGGACAAGGGGGCGGAGAAGAGCTCGACTAAAGACAGACAGCCACGCAAAATGGACCAGCAGCCGAGCAACTATGTCATCCGGTACAAGAACCTGAAGCAAGACATGGATGAGATGTACGCCACCTGTGACTCAGACCAGAGCGTTGTAGAGTGCATAGAGGTACTGCAGTTGATGAACACGGGTGTACACGACTTCCAAGCTCTCAGAGACAGGATCCAGCTCCATGAGAAGTTGAAAAAAGCAGATGCCCAGAACAGACCCAACTCTTTAGCCTGGGAAGAACGCAAGTCCAGCCCCTTGGCTCACCGAATTGTTACCTCTCCAAGGGCATGCCGCGCCCACAGCTTCGGTGGTCCGACGCCATCCACGGTGGCTGTGGCTCATCTCTCCCACACAGGCCCTAGCTGGGCTGACCGGGTCAAGAGTTCCCAGTCCCTTCCAGTCACCATCAACATCTACCCTTCCAAGCCTCTGTCTGCTGCCATCATGATGGCCAAGGTGCTGGTGTCCAAGCAGGACACCACCACCAATGACAGCCATCCACACTATGAGCAGCGGCAGCGAGTCCAGCTTCCCTGCCCCCAGGACAACGCCAGGGCCCATTCGCTCTCTGGGCAGCCAGTCCCTGTGGAGCCCGCTTCCTTGGAGGAGGCAGGGTACTCAGACACAAGGCACGTGATGGAACCCCCCGCAGAGCGCATGCAAGACGCTGTACAGTGTGATGACGCGTCCTGCGGTGACATACCCTCCCCCAATTCACCGCCCACTCCTCCCCAAGCATCCCACGACTGGGCCCCATCTTCAGCCCCGGTGCCGGCCCCGCCTGTCATAGTCCACAACCTGGCCCTCTCCCTGTCCTTGGCCCAACCTCTGGCGGATAGGACCTGCACTCTGCTTGCCCAGGGAGACAGCAGGGCTGTGGGGGGTAAGTCGCAAGATGCGGAAAAATCTGTTCCAGGACAGGCTGAGGCTTCCGTGACGGCGGAGATTGTATTGGACTCCACAGAGTTTTTCACTCCCAAGCCAGAGGTCCTGTCTAAGAAAGAGGCGCATGCTGTCCGTTTGGAGCGGCCCGATGAGGACGCGGTTGTCATTGCCGTTCCAGGGGAGGAGCAGCTAACCATAGAGGTTCAGGCTGAAAATGATAACCTGGAGCGCGAAAACGAGGAGGCTATCGCCAGTGCCATTGCCGAGGAGGAGCAGCTAACCAGAGAGATTCAGGCTGAGAATGATTACCTGGAGCGTGTCAATGAGGAGGTTATCGCTATTGCTGAGGAAGATCAGCTAACCGGTGAGATTCAGACTGACGACATGGAGACGGACAATGAAGGTGACCTCTCTGCCAGCATTGTCAGCGGAAGCTGTGGACTGAATATGGACTGGAACGATATTGTACGTGACTATGAAGCTCGCGAGCCATGGCGTCAGAGCACATCGTGGGGGGACATTGTGGAAATGGAACCTTCCCGGCCTCCCGGACATGGGATCTACATGCACGAGAAATTTTCTAACCCCCTGTCACGCAGAAGTTCCATTGCTGAATCCAAGAAGAAATGTGAAGAGAGGCAACTGAACGCTCAACAGAACAGGGACAAGATCAGGGAGCAGAAGATGCTAAATCTGGAGAAGCTCCACGATAGGCACACAGTGGTGCGCAAACATAGGGAGGAATTGCTGGAGGAGCGTCGGAGGATAATGGGGGAGAAGCAGCTGAAAGCAGAGTTCAAGCGTGAGCTTCATCTCCATGCCATCGTAAAGAAAGCCCAGGTGGAGGATGCCAAGGTGAATGAAATAGCATTCATCAACACACTGGAAGCCCAGAACAAGAGGCATGACGCCCTGGTCAAGCAGAACGAGTACGAGCAGCGTCTCATGGACCAGCAGGAAGAGAGACACAGGAGACAGGAGGAGAACAGAGCCAGAGACAGGGCTGTGCAGGAGCGCAAGCGCGTTCTGGAGGCGGAACGTCAGGCAAAGGTGGAGGAAATGTTGACGAGGAGAAAGGAGCAGGAGTTGCGCATTGAGCAGCAGAAGCAGGAAAAAGGACGTGCGAGGGAAGACGCGGCTCGGGAACGGGTACGAGATCAGGAGGAACGCATGGCCGCTCTGAGCGCTGCTCAGCAGGAGGCCACGGAGGAGCTGCAGAAAAAAATCCAAATCAAGTTTGATGAAAGCAGCCGTCGGCACATGGAGCAGTTGGAGCAGAGGAAGGAGAAGGCCGCTGAGCTCAGCAGTGGCAGCAGGCATGCCAACCTTGACTACCCCCCCAAACTGACACCATACGAGCGCAATAAGCACTGTACACTGTGTAACACCGACATCACCTCAGAGGTGCACCTGCTCAGCCACACCAAGGGCAAGAGGCACCAACAGGCCGTCCGCGACAATAGCAGCATCCAGGGACGAGAGCTCTCCGAGGACGAAGTGGAACATCTGTCGTTGAGGAAATACATAGTGGACACTGTGACAGACACTTGCACCTTGCATTCAGAGAGCAGGAAAGACAGAGAGAAGCGGCAGAAAGCGAGGAAGAAGGCAAAGAAGCTCCGTAAGGGGATGGACTCCAGGTCAAAGGAGTTTGAAATGACAGTGGAGGCAAAAGCACAAGTTCCTGATTCACCATACAAGATCAAGCTCCAGCGCTTGGTGAAGGACCTCTTGAAGCAGCTTCCAGTCGAAGACGGCTACCAGTGGGCCAACAACATGGTATCTGGTGTGAACAGAACCTTAGGAGAGATCTCTCGCATCCTGGAGAAACGGAACAATGCAGATCAGGTGACCTTCCAGCTGGCAGGGGGTTTCTCGGCACTTGAGCTCATTCTTCAAGACATCACAACTGTCTCCACCGAAACAGTGCCACTCCTGCCGCTCAAGTCCCTCTGTGCTGCTGTAAACACCTACTACCTGGCATGTTCTGGCTGCCCCCTCAACTGCTCCTATGACCTTTTCAGCAACAAAATAGCCCTACTAATGGACCTGCTGCTTCATCAGCTAAAGCTGTACGTGCCAGATGAAAAGGACACCATCGTCCGGTGCAGTGTGAACCGGGAAGTGTTTGGGAGCCTGACCACGGGCTTACTGCAGACCAGTGCCACCATCCTGGGGCTCCTGGGGCCACTTGTTCCCGAAGACGGTCGAGAGGATGGCTTTCCAGATGCCAAGGCCACAGAGTCCTTCAACACCCACGCACGCGACATAATCAGCTATGTGGTGAGCATGGGCTTGATTGACAAGTTGAGTGGGTGCTTCCTGTCGGTCCAAGGTCCTGTAGACGTGTGTCCTAAGATGGCTGTCTTCCTCCAGCAGGCCTCTACTCTGCTGCACAGCATGTGCAAGCTATGCTTCGCCGTGACTGGATGCGCTTCCGGCATATTTAATCATAAGCGCCAAGATCCAACTGGGCTGACAACTCTGCTGCGGGCCACAGACCTGGTGGGAGTAGTGCACACACTCTACTGTATCCTGTTGCACAGTTCCCGACCAGAATCTGCAGCCCAAGGCCCACAGAGCCTCCAGAAGCCGCCCTACTCGCCATCGGTCATCCAGGTGGCCCTGCAAGGGGTCCGCTTCGTCAACAGCTTTGCCCTTCTTGACCTCTCTGCCTTCCAGTCTGTCCTAGGAGCCGAAGATCTTTCTCTAGCCTTCCGCCACATTGTTAGCTCCCTGCTGGGGTATTGTTCCCAGCAGTCCGTTGACGAGCTGCTCCATGAAGTTATCATCTGTGTGGGCTACTTCACGGTTGACCACCCCGACAATCAGGCGACCGTGCAGTCCGGCCTGCAGCCGAGCGTGCTGCAGAAACTGTGTCAGTTGCCCTTCCAGTACTTCAGCCAGCCGCGCCTCATGAAAGTGCTCTTTCCCTCCCTTATTGCAGCCTGCTATAACAACCCTGAGAACAAGTTAGTTCTACAGCAGGAAATGAGCTGCGTACTGCTAGCCACTTTCATCCAGGACTGTGCTTCAAGTGAGAACAAACCACAAGGTAAAACAAAGCAAGGAGACAAAGCTAACAAGCTGCCGGATTACTGCGAGTTGTCCAACCGCTTTCCGAGAGATCAGTGGGATTCGGCACTGCAGTTTTTCCAGCAGAAATGAGAGGAGTAATAGCCACACACTATCCTCACAACGGATATGCACAATATAACACTACCAAGACCCTAAGAAGGTTAAGGCAAACCAGAAAGACCAGAAATGGTCCCAGAGCATAGCAGAGCAGGAAACAATACTGGGCACGGTCACTCTTACCTTTTTACCACGTTTGCCCCCAGACTCTCAGAGGCAACAGCAGCAAACTGTCAAACTGTTCAAAACAAGAGAGAGCACAGTGGGTTTGTATGGGATTGAAATCATGATGTTTGATTCCAACAAGTGAAAAGCCTCTTAACACAGGAGCCAGGTCCAGTAATGCATACAACGGGGATGTGAAACTGCGCCTCCAAGTGCGGCTTAGGAGCAGTCCTAAAGGAAGGGGAACCAGCAGCACTGATGTGTACAATGGGATAGAGAAGGAGCTCCTCTCTACGGACGGTAGGTGACTGTCATAGGGGTGAGGACCAAATAGTTAACGTTGACATCACCAAATCAACACTCAAGTTTTTTTTATTCTTTTTTTTTGTAGTATGTCTATTCATTCTGTTTAAACCAGTGGTTCTCAACCAGTGGTCCTTGGGGGCTTACCAGGGGGTCCCCCCAGCAAAATGAGTTATAATAGCATCACAATCATTTTAACCACTTAGTTTTTGGCTATTCAAAAATAGCAGATCTACAAGCTCATAGTGCCGCACTATGAGCTTGTAGATCTGCTATTTTTGAAAAATCTTGAACATTTTTGCAAATCTTTGAATATTTATATTTTTTAAAGCGAACATTTTTAACTCAAATCTTTGCTTCTGGGTGTCCCTGGCACAAATCATTTTCAGATGGTGGTCCGCGGCAAAATGTATATCAATTTAGGGGTCCTTGGCATGAAAAAGGTTGAAAACCACTGGTATAAACCGATAGTATTATTAAACTATCATAGTTAATTACTTTAGTTGTTACCAAAAACAAAAATGTATCTGATTCCGCTGGGCATTTCTCCATACATCCACCCTAGTCAGACTTGGAGTCAGACTACCTGCCTATTGGCTGAGCAAGCAGCCTTTCTAACATCACTTCCGGTGACTAGAAAACAGCACTAATAGCTGATCTATAGACAGGAGAGGGGTCAATCTTATGTTATTACATTGCACATAGGCTTTTAGATCAGTGTGATCACAGCCTTTCATTGGACAGCATCAAGGTATCATGGGGATTGAATTAGACAGCTAACGCAAACAAGGACTGTTTTCAATACTGAAAAACTGGTAAATAATCACAGAAGATAAGTATGGATTACAAAGCTTCTGAAAGATACACAATCATATGTTGAAACGGCTAATCAGTGCATTTACTGGTAAAGAAGTGGCTAGTATGAGCCTTTCCAAAGTTATTCTAATAACAGTAATACTTTCCTGTCATCAGCTCAAACCACTAAAAGAACGTTGATATAACCTAATAAAAGAGAAAAAGTAATTTAATGCAATGAATTATTCTTATTATTCTTATCATTTTTAAGATGAAGTAATGACGGAGCTAATTGGATGTTGTGAGCTTATAGATTGGCTATTTTCACAATATTTACTTGTGGAACTGAGTCAAACTAAATCTTGTGCATCAACTCCTACAATTCCAAGTGCTTGTCAGAGTGGGGGGTCCCCAGTTCAAATATTATCATTTGTGGGGGTTGCGGCCTGGAAAGGTTGAGAACCAGTGCCACAGAGTGGCCTTCTCTGGTTATGAGGGTCTGTGGGCCTTTGGCCTTGACACTGAGCCTCAGTAGAAAAGTGGCACTTCAAGATTATGCAGTAATTCAAGTGCGTGCTTCCCTTTTGGACTCCATTTCAGATTACCAATTATGACATGCCCAGAAAAGGGACACCATGTCGAAGGTGGTTAAGCCTGCTATAATGGAAGCCATTGTTCTTGCATTAATTAAAAAAATTAAAATCACACCCAGTGTGAAGTGGGCGGTGTGGTCATCACAGTGATGGAAGTTCACTTAAAGAGAAGTAATATTGTGGACCAACCATTGTACACCCCTAACTTAAAAAAACATGCACATGTGTCATGTTTTACTAGCCAATCACAGTCCTGAATAGACTGTGATTGGCCAATCACGGTGCAGGGTTAGGGGGGTACAATGGTGGCCAATCACAGCGCAGGGTTTGGGGGGTGCAATGGGTGGGGGGGGTCCAAACCTCACATATAGGGGCGGTTGCACCGCCCAAAAATTGACCGAACCTGCCTAGCCAATGATGTCACTGGTAGGTGGGTTTCTGAGCTGTCCACGGCCCTCCTCTGAGACACAGAGGGAGTAGACAAAAATGCTGGCGTGTTATCATGAGTAATAGCGAGGACCAAATAGTTAACGTTGACATCACCAAATCAACACAAGTTTTTTTTATTCTTTTTTTTTTGTAGTATGTCTATATGAAGTTAGGCTGAAAATGGGTGAAGTGCTCCTTTAACTAACACATGCACATACTGTACTGTACACATACTGTACACCCACGCGTACAATCGGTCACACATACAGGACATATACACTGCATGTACTGTACGCCCACCTGCACTGGCCCACAGAGCAGTTGCATTCTCTCACTGCTCCGCACACGCGCGCACGCATTTGGGTGTGAGGCAGATTGTGTGGCGATGGCTGACATGTTGCATCACAGCGTGAACAGCACCGGGCTGCTGGGCGTTGATGACGGCACGAAGACTAAGAATAACACACACACACACACACACACACACACACACACACACACACACACACACACACACACACACACACACACACACACACACACACATCCTAGCTGTGCCCAGACATGCGTCAATGGGATTGCAAATGTCACCTCTCTCTCTCTCTCTCTCTCTATCTCCACTTCCTGCCTCCCTCCTTCCCCTCTTCCCTCTCACCCTCCTCCATCACATCCTCCCGTTCCATTCATCTCTTCGTTCTCCTGAATCACTGTCCTTTTCACCAGACCCACACTCAAACATTCTGCCTCTCTTGAGCCTATACTGTATAGTTCAGACCAAAGATTTACGACGAGACAAAACCACGTTATTCAGATTTAAACTTGGTCGTACGACGGGGTTGTTTGCCCAAAATATTGTCGATTTACAATCTCAAGATCTCAAGTGTACATAGTGTACTTTAAGTTCTTATTTATTGGTATCATCTTTGAATATACATTTTATGTATTATCATGAAAAACGTGGTCGTACCACCAGTGGGCCCTGACCCACACATGGTTGAGAGACATTGCACTAGACCTCCATTGTGCCTCCTGGCAGAGATTTGCACTCCACTGAGCGCACCACGTCATAATTAGAGTATACATGTAATTTGGTATAATAGTGACTGATTTTGTTCCCTGTAAATTGAAAAGCCTCATGGGTAAAAACAGCTTGTTGTAAATCGCAGCAGTGCAGTGGAAATGAAAAAGTTAAATAAATAAAAAAGGCCCTTACAAATTGCCTACAAAACAGTAAATTTATATATTACATTATATATAACATAATAAATTACAATTGAGCTATGATGACCCATAGGTCACTAGCACTTTTGCCAAATCAAAACCCACACACACACACACACACACACACACACACACACACACACACACACACACACACACACACACACACCTTCCCTCATTCTTAAAATTCAATGCCCTCTTCTTCTCTCTCTCCCTCTGTCCCATCTGTTCTCTCTCTCTCTCTCTCTCTCTCTCTCTCTCTCTCTCTCTCTCTCTCTCTCTCTCTCTCTCTCTCTCTCTCTCTCTCTCTCTCTCTCTCTTCCCCCCCCCTGTAGAGCTGGTCCTTGGCAGAGAGATTACTCCTGTCATAGTATCTCTCCATGGGCATTGCCTTGGCACTCATTTCAACCGATAAATTCAATGTGTGTGTGTGTGTGTTGTATGGCCGTAGGTACCATTCCATGTCTGTATGTGTGCATGTGTTTGTGACAAATTTCACAACCCATGCACAGTGAATACTGAGTGGGTGTGCGTGCGTGTACTGCCGGATCCTGTCCACAGGCCCCTGGACCTGAAACTGACTCAGGTCCATGTGATTCCTAGTCTATTTTTTCTCAATTAATGCCTTATGCTGCTCAGTGAATGGGATATGACAAGTATGTCATAATACATTAAGAAATAAGAATGCATTAATACAATAACATCAATTTAAACATATCGACTTATTAGATAGGCCATAGGCAGTGGTGGTAAAAGTACTCAATCCCAGCACTTATGGTAAGTCAAAGTACAGATACTCCAATGATCCAAGCCAGAACACAATAGATTGATTGATCATTGAAATAAATATGCTCTGAGAATGCACTTAACTTGTTAAGTGGCCAGATGGCTGGTCCGCAAACGCCTTAGAGATGATCAAGGGGGTCTTGATCCAGAAAAGGTTTGGAGAGGGGAGGAATGATAAAAAAGATGTTTTGGTTAAAAATCATTATTTCTGCTCGGTGGTGACCCATTGCACATGCACGTAAACACAGGCAGAGGAAACATGCTGATGCTCCTCGAATTATCTCCTATAATTGCACATTTTCCCATGCCAGATCCATCTTTTTTTCCCCTTAAAGTTAGAGTTGCCAATTATTTGTTACCCATTTATTCACTAATTTAGTCCCCATGCCAATTAATTCCACAGCTAACACGCCCCACTGACAGGTGCCTCCCCCAGCCCAATATGTGAGTCTAACGCAGGGATGTCAAACGTACGGCCCGCGGGCCGGATCAGGCCCGCTAACTAGTTTAATCCGGCCCGCGAGATGATTTTGCAAAGCATTACATTTTTTTTTTGCCAAATTTTTTTTTATGGTTTTTTGGCCAAGTCTACACCTGCAACCACACGTAACTTCCACTTTCCTCTTCTTCTTCCTCGTCTTTGTATTGGTATTGTTTGTTTTGGAGCGCCTCAGTGCGGCTGCAGAGTTCATGTGCAACCTCTTCCAGAGAGAGATAGAGACACTAGAAACTCTGCTGGAGAAACAAAACAAACTGTGTAGACTTGGCCCTTTGAAATAAAATGTATTTTGGCACTAAAAAAAAAAAGTTCTTCACGGTAATTGATTAATTAATCGGTAAGGCCTAACGGTAATCGGTTAATAACATGTCTCCATTTGGCCATCCCTATTTGTGAAGTTTACATTTTCAGAATGTGCTTGTACTAACTAAGACTAAGTAAAGTAAACAAAGAAAACTATCTGAAGTTGTTGTTATTATTGTTATTATTAGTTATTATGCCATGATTTTACCGTTCCGGTACCGGTCCGGTACGCCCTCCTCCATGTGGCCCCTGAGCTAAAATGAGTCTGCCATCCCTGGTCTAACGGATACATTGTCTCGTTAGAATACGGCCTACTTAAGGAGTTTTTTATGCTCCATTACATGTAGGTAATTAAAGGTGAGGCAAAGTGTCTAAAGTTAGCTTAGGGACCAGTCGAAATTTACAGAGGGGGGTCCCTGGTGGAAAACAGGGGAGGGTCATGCCTTTCTAATTTTAGTCCAAGGGAGGGTCAGCTAATTTTACTTTGAATCCAAGGGAGGGTCATGCAATTTTGAATTGATAAAATAGTCCGTTTTTTATATACCTTTTTAGTACAGCAGAACAGTGGTCAGTGACCCCTCTCTATTTCAAATGATACAAAGTATTCAAATCAAGTAACACCTTGGTCTACTCTATTTAGAATCAATGACGGTCGTTAACAAGCCATCAACGCACAACCCAGTCAATTTTTTTTTTTTTAATAGTAGAACAATATACATATTTGTGCCTAATTCATTAAGATGTTCGTAAAAAGTGCCTAAATAAAGTGACTAAAGGGGTGCGTATTTTCGATAAGCACAAACGGACGTGCGTCGGTGCGTGCCAACCGGTGTGTAAATCTCTTATGTGTGTATCGCCGGTCTTCCTCATTTTTGTCTGACAGTCAGAGGCGCGTTCATGTGGAGAATCATTTGCATTGCTCCATGTCCCATTTAAGACCATAAAAGGCAACCGGAAACTGACGGAATACATCAACTCTCTTCAAAAGGGACAGATCTACAAGCTGACAAAGCTTAAAAACAAAAAAAAGTATTGGCATCAAAATATACTTAAGTAGCCTACTAAAAGTAAAAGTAGCCTTGCGCTGATCTACAAATTGAAGATCAGCGCAAGCGAGTCCCTCACACGATTAAACGTTTATAAAGTATAGCCGACTCTCAAGTGTAATGAAGAGAATAAGAATTTTGTTTACAGTTTAACCTCACGACCAAAGGCTAATAAAACTTGGAATAGATATTATATTGTTACGGGGAAAAAGAGATGCAACATAAACTGGGAGTGAAACCAGTTTTTATTTAGAACTTAATATATATTTACATGAACTTAAATAGACTTTAACGTGTGTGTGCGGGCAGGGGTGATGGCCTCCATAAGAAGAATTTGAGGGCGGAACACACACGTGTTGCATGATGAACTACATGTAAAAACGTCAGAGGCTTGACATGTTTGACATTTCAAATCTGTTTCAATATGCACATAAATCGACCTGTATTGTTAGAAGGGTACATTCCAGATCATTTAAGGAGTGCTGCATACTGTACATCCCTAGGTATGCCTATGTGCAGAAACCAGTTTATAATTTCATGGTACAGAAAGTACATGAACGTGAATATGCGTGCAAAATGCACATGCAACGGCCACGTGAATGGCAATGACGTGCAGTACAGCACGTTAAGTTACATTTCTTTATTAAGACTTTCAGAGGTCCTCTCTCTCTCTCTCTCTCTATCTCTCTCTCTATCTCTCTATCTCTCTATCTCTCTATCTATCTTTCTTTCTTTCTTCCAGGAGATAATAAAACACCTTTCTATCTACTCAGATAACACCCAATACAAATTCATTAATATTAATATATTCACCTGTTTCCTAGGCTGTGTGTTTTCCACTTCCTGTCGGATTTCATTGGATATCATTTGTCATCTGACCAGTTTCATTGGATTTCATTGGATCAAATCGACAGGAAGTGGAAAACACACAGGAAGTGGAAAGCCTAGGAAACAGTTAAACGTTAAAATGTAATTTAGATAGCATTTTATTTAGACAGATGCCAGGTCATTGTTGACCTGGCATCCTAAGTGTGTGTATAGTTTCAATGTACATGTATATATATTTTTTTAATATCATTATCCCACGATATAGCCTATCATGGTTTTAAAATGTGACGATAGGTATTGTCATGATGTCATACTGTATCGTAATATTTGTTTTGTTATTAAAAAACTTTCCTTTTTTTTTTGCCGATGAAAGTTATAGGAGTTCTTACTGTATGGTGTATGATATGAAATGTAAAGCTTATCATAATCACAGTAATTATTAATCATGTCTTCCATCATATTCAAGGTATTTTGGAGAAACAGACTCCAGTCACTTTCAGTTTAAAGCACTGCTGAGAGGAGGTGTTGTGTGTCAGCTGATGCTCGTTGACGCTCGTTAATCAAAGCAATTATGCCTCTGCACTCTCAAATAGGCCTACATCTAATCTAAGATGGTTTACATGGTATTATACTGTATCTGGTATTATAGATTTTTTTGAGCTGTTGGAAATAACTAGGCTGCACTTGGTTGGTAAAGTCCAGAGGACAAGAATATGAGGTTAGTGGAATTTATAGTCATGCAGTGTTATATTATATTATATTAGTTATATTAGTGTCTATCTGTCCTCTGAAACAATGGGTTTATAGTCACTTCTCCCTTAAGCTTGCACAAATGTATTTATTTGTGTGTACAAAGCACTTTGTAATTGTTTTTTAAAGTGCTTTATAAAGTTAGTTTAAACTAAAGATGATGGCCATTGTTGATGATACATGAGAAAAGAACATTAATAATGTATCATATCGATATCATATACCCAACATCATGTATTGTATCGTGAAATGAGTGTATCTTGACACCCCTAACCCTCCCCATCATCCCCGTCCGATGTTTTGCTTTCCACATTGATTAGAACATTACACTAAATGCACAGTGTAGTATCTGTAGTAGTGGTAGCAGAATGGATAGTGTTCTCACAATCAGATGTGGGAAACCCATTGAATCCTGGTCAGATTGATGAAAGACAAGTTGAGTATTTGGTAACCAGTAGTCAGAGCTGGCCCTGAGGAATTTGGTGCCCTAGGCAGCATTTTACCTGGTGCCACCCCCCCCCCCCCCCATAGCCTATTATTTAATAATAAATAAGGCTATTTCACAAACACAAATAACTAGGACACTGTGTAAATTACAAAAGCCAAATTACAATTTACAATGTTGGCATTTAGCAGACGTGATTTACAGTAAGCAAGATAAACTCAGTAATCTAGGATCATAGATAAACCAATAACCCATCATCAGTCTAAACATTATAATAATATCAAAAAATAAATAATTTATGTACATTGAAACTATACACACACTTAGGATGCCAGGTCAACAATGACCTGGCATCTGTCTAAATACAATGCTATCTAATTTACATTTTAACGTTTGCATAAGACTGCATGGTCGTCAAGGCTAGAACATTTAAAACAAAACTATTATATATTAATATTAATGAATTTGTATTGGGTGTTATCTGAGGGGGGAGAGAGAGAGAGAGAGAGAGAGATGAGAGAGAGAGAGAGAGAGAGAGAGAGAGAGAGAGAGAGAGAGAGAGAGAGAGAGAGAGAGAGAGAGAGAGAGAGAGAGAGAGAGGAGAGAGAGAGGAGAGAGAGAGAGAGAGAGAGAGAGAGAGAGAGAGAGAGAGAGAGAGAGAGAGAGAGACTCTCTGAAAGTCTGATTAAAGAAATGTAACTTAACGTGCTCTACGGCACGTCATTGCATTCACGTGGCCGTTGCATGTGCATTTTGCACGCGTATTCGCGTCATGTACTTTCTGTACCATGAAATTATAAACCGGTTTCTGCACATACCTAGGGATGTACAGTATGCAGCACTCCGATGTATGCAGCAAATTATCTGGAATGTACCCTTCTAACAATACAGGTCGCATTATTTGCATATTGAAACGGATTTGAAATGTCAAACATGTCAAGCCTCTGACGTTTTTACATGTAGTTCATCATGCTACACGTGTGTGTTCCGCCCTCAAATTCATCTTACACGCGTTAAAGTCTATTTAAGTTCATGTAAATATATATTAAGTTCTAAATAAAAACGGGTTTCACTCCACTTCACTTCCACAAAAATGAGGAAGACCGGCGATACACACATATAAGAGATTTACACACCGGTTGGCACGCACCGACGCACGTCCGTTTGTGCTTATCGAAAATACGCACCCCTTTAGTCACTTTATTTAGGCACTATTTACGAACATCTTAGTGAATCAGGCACAAATATGTATATTTTTCTATAAAAATGTAAAATTAAATTGACTGGGTCGTTCACACTCGCTGTGCGTTGATGGCTTGTTAACGACCGTCATTGATTCTAAATAGAGTAGACCAAGGTGTTACTTGATTTGAATCCTTTGTATCCTTTGAAATAGAGAGGGGTCATTGACCACTGTTCTGCTGTACTAAAAAGGTATATAAAAACGGACTATTTTATCAATTCAAAATTGCATGACCCTCCCTTGGATTCAAAGTAAAATTAGCTGACCCTCCCTTGAACTAAAATTAAAAAAGGCATGACCCTCCCCTATTTTCCTCCAGGGACCCCCTTCTGTAAATTTCGACTGGTCCCTTAGTGTATGTTTTATGCAAGGGATAATGCATGGGGAGGTGCACAGAGGCGGAGCCGAGGTGCATAATCACCCTGAAGGGCTTCTGGGCCGGCTCTGGCTCCACATGCACACAATCATTATGCTTTATATCTATAAGCTTACAGAGGAACAACACCTTCTGGACCACTAAACATTGTTAACGGTAAGGACGAGTTTCTTTACAACTATTTAATGGGCTATATAATCTTAATGGGCTATAATCTAGTTTAATCTGTCAGGAGAAGAGGCAGATTATGTTCCAATTAATTTGGAAAGGTGATGATGAGATGACGACAATTAATGAGGCTATTCTGACTGTAGCCTATAATGATCTCTACAATCACACAATGTCAAAACAACATAATGTCAGTGTATTTTCTTAAGATTATTTTTTTAAATATATTATTTCGCAATTACAAATATTAAGGACAGAACAGTACGTAAGACTTCATGACATTTATGGAAAATAGAATAAGCATAAATTAAGTTGTTGTCAGTGTATGATGTATATTTACACTATGGCCATGTAGCCTAGTTCCCGTTTTCTACAGACTTAGACTACAGTCACATACCGTTTAAGGTAGAGGAGAGTCAATTCACTTATCTGGGAGTAACAGTTACGCGTAAGTTTAAAGATCTTTTTCCAAAAAACTTTGTGTCTCTAGCAAATCAACAGAGATGGGAAAAGTACTGACATTCTGTACTCGAGTAGAAGTACAATTATTTGTGTAAAAAACTACTTTGGTAAAAGTAGAAGTACTCATTCAAATAATTACTCGAGTAAAAGTAAAAAAGTACAGGCTCTGAAATTTACTTTCTGAGTAAAAGTAAAAGTATTTTTACCGGATGTTTCTGTGCATTAAACTTAAAAGATCCCCCCAAACACACGTCTTAAAACAGGCCTAACTTATTAAAACATTTTATATTTGAAAAATAGTCTTAAGTAAAGTAAAGTATACATGATGTGAACATGCACGGTTATCAGACTTAATTTATCCTTCAACTTCTAGTTTATGCCCCAAAATGACTGGATATACAGGTTTTGTAGCAATTTGTAGCAATTGTAGAAATATTAGACCTTAATTGTTGAATGTTTAAGCATGTTCTAATCATATAGACTTTACTTTAGAACAGGGGTCTTCAACAGGGGGTCCGGGACCCCTAGGGGATCCTCAGAGCTACTATAGGGGTCCGCCAAATCTTTGTGTGATAGGATGTTTTTTTTTTTACATTAACCACTTGAACCCTATAGCATCCCTATTCTCAGGGGAACATTAGCCGAAAATAGCCGATCTACAAGCTCACAACGCCTCTCGCTGCAAGGCGTTGTGAGCTTGTAGATCGGCTATTTTCGGCAGAGGTTTGGTGTAGGGGGGAAAGGAGCAAATCAAGTACTAAGTAGCCTATTGAAGTTTTAAGTGGTTAAATGTCTGAAATTAACAAAAAATCATTTACACAACACTGATGACAGTCTATGAAGCTATCTATGAAATCGAGTTTAATCTGCAACACAATTTCATACAATATGTAGTGGGGGTCCCTGCTTCATCTGTCTCTCAGCTAAGGGGCCCCTGCTTCATCTGTCTCTCAGCTAAGGGGTCCCTGCTTCATCTCTCTCTCAGCTAAGGGGTCCCTCCTGCTTCATCTCTCTCTCAGCTAAGGGGGTCCCTGCTTCATCTCTCTCTCAGCTAAGGGGTCCTTGGCCTGAAAAACGTTGAAGACCCCTGCTTTAGACCATTTCCCCCAATTATCTTTTTTACAGTTTGAACAAAATAGCCAATTTTACATTGAGGTGCCCAGATGTCCATATAGTGCCACACTATTACCACACTACAGACAGACAGACAGACAGACAGACAGACAGACAGACAGACAGACAGAGACACACACACACACACACACACACACACACACACACACACACACACACACACACACACACACACACACACACACACACACACACAGCAAGAGATGGCATTAACAACTGTACTGTACTTCATTCAAACACAGCAAGTGAGCCTAGACAAGCCTACTTCAAAGGTAAACGCACGCGCGCGTGCGCGTGCACACACACACACACACACACACACACACACACACACACACACACACACACACACACACAGCTTTTGCAATGCTGACATTATGCCGCTCGCACGTTATGTGCTTGATTTGTCAATCGGTACTTTGTGTTTGGTTGTATTAAGATGAACTTACCTACCCAGGTAGCAAATCATGTCAGATTTCTAGTGTGACGTCTCCACGCCCCGCCGACCGGAGTGTCCGCTCGTCGCGACCCGACGTCTCCACGTGCCGTCCTTGATCAGCGTTTACCGTGCGCTGCGCCGAGCGCACACCAGGCGTAGCGCTGGCGGGCCGGGTGGGTCCGCGAGCGGCCGAGTAGTGTGGCGCCGTCGTATATGACCCCCCCCCCCCCCCCCCCCCTCATATATTGCGACCCCCCCTCGTATATGACCCCCCCATTTATTGTAAACCCCCCTCCCTCCCACATATTTATATATAAACACATGTAATAAAGGAGCCCAAATGTGAACTTAGTTTTTTTCGTTTTATTAAAATAGTAAAAGAAAGTTACAAATGCATAAAGCAATCACAATTGTACAAGGCAGGATGATGTGGGCTATCACAGTTCTGTTGGGCTTCTCTTGTCTGTAACAATAGTCAGTGGTGTAAAGCATTGGTTCTCAAAGTGGGGTCCGGGGACCCCCAGGGGTCCTTGGGGGGGTTCCAGGGGGTCCCCAGTCAAATGATTGATAGGAACCAAATGGACCCTTGTGGGTCTGTAACTCTGAGAGTTCGATTAACATTGGTTTTACAGTGTATATTGGGGTCCCAGAGGTATAAATGCCATTAAATTGGGGTCCGTAGCCTAATGCATGTCAAACTGGGGGTCCTTGAAATTACAATGGTTGAGAATCACTGCTAGAGAGCCGTAAAAACCTTCTCTTATTGGGGTCCCTGGCTTATCTTTTCAAATGGGGGTCCGCGGGGTAATAAGTGTCAATTAGGGGGTCCTTGACATGAAAAAAGTTTGAGAAGGACTGGTGTAAAGTAAGTACATTTACTCAAGTACTGCACTTAAGTACCATTTTGAGGTATTTTTACTTACTGGAGTATTTCCAATTTTCAGTACTTTTACTCCACTACATCTCAGACAAACATTGTACTTACTATATTTTTTGACAACTTTAGTTACTTTGTAGATTTTGATTACAAAACATACATTACCCACTTCAGCCCTATATACATGTCAGCCATTTGAAAATAGCTGATCTACAATCTCACAATGGGTTGCTATGTAACACATTGTGAGCTCTGTATATACCAGCCTGACGCTGGCAGTAGCGGCCCCTTGCTAGCTGGGTAATGATGCTGCAGAGGTTCAAAGAGTTTAAGGCACTTCTAGCCTTGATACAAGACTATGACCAATGACCATGTTGATCCAAGGCTAACGCACTTCCACAGTACAACAATGTTTAAGTCACAGTTGAATGCTTTGGCCAAAACCTGCGATTAATCCACGTGTTGTTGTTTTGTTGTTTGTATTCATTCGTCTCATTATATTAATTTGTACGGTACACACACACACACGCACACGCACACGCACACGCACACACACACACACACACAGCTGAGTCTTAACAGCTCGTGAGCAACAAAAGGGAACTTCCTCTAAGGACTTCAAAATAAGAGCCACTAGTAATAATTGGTCTCCTTAGTTTTATTTTCTTGTCTACTAATAGGAAGGAGTGTGAACGACCCAGTCAATTTTATTATTTTTTTTATAATAGAAAAATATACATATTTGTGCCTAATTCATTAAGATGTTCGAAAATAGTGCCTAAATAAAGTGACTAAAGGGGTGAGTATTTTCGATAAGCACAAACGGACGTGCGTCGGTGCGTGCCAACCGGTGTGTAAATCTCTTATATGTGTGTATCGCCTCATTTTTGTCTGACAGTCAGAGGCGTGTTCACGTGGAGAATCAATTGCATTGCTCCATGTCCCATTTAAGACCATAAAAGGCAACCGGAAACTGACGGAATACATCAACACTCTTCAAAAGGGACAGATCTACAAGCTGACAAAGCTTTAAAAAAAAGTATTGGCATCAAAATATACTTAAAGTAGCCTTGCGCTGATCTACAAATTGAAGATCAGCGCAAGCGAGTCCCTCACACGATTAAATGTTTATAAAGTAAATAGCCGACTCTCACATGAAGAGAATAAGAATTTTGTTTACAGTTTAACCTCACGACCAAAGGCTTAGAAAACTTGGAATAGATATTATATTGTTACGGGGAAAAAGAGATGCAACATAAAGTGGGAGTGAAACCCGTTTTTATTTAGAACTTAATATATATTTACATTAACTTAAATAGACTTTAACGCGTGTGTGCGGGCAGGGGTGATGGCCTCCATAAGAAGAATTTGAGGGCGGAACACACACGTGTTGCATGATGAACTACATGTAAAAACGTCAGAGGCTTGACATGTTTGACATTTCGAATCTTTTTCAATATGCAAATAACTCGATCTGTATTGTTAGAAGGGTACATTCCAGATCATTTAAGGAGAGCTGCATACATCCCTAGGTATGTGCAGAGACCGGTTTATAATTTCATGGTACAGAAAGTACATGACGTGAATATGCGTGCAAAATGCACATGCAACGGCCACGTGAATGGCAATGACGTGTCGTAAAGCATGTTAAGTTACATTTCTTTAATAAGACTTTCAGAGGTCCTCTCTCTCTCTCTCTCTCTCTCTCTCTCTCTCTCTCTCTCTCTCTCTCTCTCTTCCAGGAGATAATAAAACACCTTTCTATCTACTCAGATAGCACCCAATACAAATTCATTAATATTAATAAATAATAGTTTTGTTTTAAATGTTCGAGCCTTGACGACCATGCAGTCTTATGCAAACGTTAAAATGTAATTTACTGTAGATAGCATTTTATTTAGACAGATGCCAGGTCATTGTTGACCTGGCATCCTAAGTGTGTGTATAGTTTCAATGTACATAATTTATTTATTTTTTGATATTATTACAATGTTTAGACCGATGATAGGTTATTGGTTTATCTATGATCCTAGATTACTGAGTTTATCTTGTAAATCACATCTGCTAAATGCCAAAATTGTAATTTAGCTTTTGTAATTTACACGTGTCCTAGTTATTTGTGTTTGTGAAATAGCCATATTTATTAATAAATAATAGGCTATGGGGGGGGGGGGGGGCACCAGGTAAAATGCTGCCTATAGGCATCAAATTCCTCAGGGCCAGCTCTGACTACTGGTTACCAAATACTCAACTTTCTTCAATCTGACCAGGATTTTATGGGTTTCCCACATCTAAGTTGAGAACACTATCCATTCTGCTACCACTACTACATATACTACACTGTGAATTTAGCAAGACTGACTACAGTAATGTTCTAATCAATGTGGAAAGCAAAACATCGGACGGGATGATGGGGAGGGTTAGGGGTGTCAAGATACACTAATTTCACGATACAATACATGATGTTGGGCATATGATATCGATATGATACATTATTAATGTTCTTTTCTCATGTATCATCAACATTGGCCATCATCTTTAGTTTAAACTAACTTTATAAAGCACTTTAAAAAACAATTACAAAGTGCTTTGTACACACAAATAAATACATTTGTGCAAGCTTAAGGGAGAAGTGAAGTTCTCACTAACTATCACTGCGCAAAAAACAAGGTTTCCGGCTATGAAAACAGATGAAAATGAGATGTAAATTCAGTCAAAATTCCTGTATTTACATGAGCTAAACCACTCGGAAAACTCAAAGTTTTCTGAGTCAGTAAAGACCGGTATCGTACCAAATTAAGTATGCGTGTCCCCCTGCTGGGGCTGCTGCCAGAAAATCACACCTTCAGCCCTAACCTGGATTTCCACAATTTGGCTCCCTATCTCGAGTAATGCTACTGAGCATGTGCAATAAGCCACCTATGATTGGCTGTGACCTAGGTGGGCATCCCTCCCTTATTTTGGGGGTCACATTGTGAGGGGGGGGGGGGCTCAAAAGGTGACCCCCCTCCTAGGGATCTAGGGGGGTGGTGCCCCCCATTATCTTATTTATTTATTTATGTATATATATATTTATTTATGTATTTATTTAGTCACACACACACACACACACACACACACACACACACACACACACACACACACACACACACACACACACACACACACACACACACACACACACACACACACACACACACACACATCCCCCATCACACCTCAAGCAAGCTCGCTTAGCCTACTCCCCTGTCTGTCTTTGAGTGTCTTCCCACAGGTCCTGCAGGCTGGGCATTGGGTTTTTCTGAAAAACTTGTGTCCAACAGTTAGTTTTCAGGATTCTATTTAAAAGATAACAAAAGTAGCATTTGATGCTTTTGTGTGACGCTGTAGTATGAAGAAGTAGGGCGTTTATCTAATAAAAAACATAATTTCGAATATGGAGATAAGAGGTTTCTTTCCGACAACAGCGATATAGCAACAACTAATTTGGTCTTCTTCAGTTTAGTCTTTGGTTTACACACATCCACTCACTTACTGATTCTACAGACTAACACTCTCCATGCAATTCTTTGTTATATTCAAGTTAAATATATAATATTATTGTATACACTTTTAAACCAGCCGTGTGTCTTCCTCCTTTTTGTTATGGCTTACGAGCCAGGTCGTAACAGTGTACAGTAGGTAAAATACCCGCAGCAGCACATAAAGCAGACATGTCCAAAGTCTGGCCCAGGGCCCAAGCGTGACACACAGGCAAAGGCGGCTTCCCTCCTAAAATGTATATAACCACACATGTTATCCACACACAATAACCACATGAACCCTATGGGGTGAACCTTTTGCACAAATAGCAGCTGTATAAGAACATAACAGTTTTGCAATGCAATGCGTTAATTGTGATCTTGAACACTGGCTATTTTTGCCACAGATTTAGTGTGGATTTGACCAGGAGTATACAGATATGCTTTGACTTAAAGCGGCACATGTCACTTTTTTTTTATGTAAGGTCCAATCTGTATGGTAGAGTGTGTTCATACAATATAACTTATACCATTGGGGTGGTTGAATGTTGTCTCCCTGCTCATCTATTGAGACATTTGGATCGTGTCAAAGGTCATGTCTCACCTAGATAGGATCTGACACAAATTCTGACCTGATGGCCAAGATTCAATGTATCCCCTGAACAAGCAGGCAGCGAATAGCTTTGGCATTTAGAAATGTGTTTGATGTGAACAGATATGGGAAATGTTCTTATTCACTTTTTACTACATTGCAATCAATTGAAAACTTTAGTTTTTTAGCTCACTAAGCGTTGCAATGTGATCTTTTCAAAAGACCATAGTTAAATGACTTTGTAGATATTGTTTAAAGAGAGAGAGAGAGAGAGAGAGTCACAGTTTAGTCTCACATGTAGGTAGTTTGGTACAGATGTGCACTAGAGTTAGAAGCCTTGGAGTGACATTTTCTGTTAATAGCAGGGCTGACAGGTCTGCATGCATTTCTGCCAAGTGGTGTTCTAGCAACTCAAGGTTTGAGGTACCACTGTTGGACCCAACTGCTGAGTTGCACCCTGGGATTGTGAAAAGGTTTCTGATAGTCAATGTTAAGTTACAGGCTTCTACTCATCAGCATGTTGTTGCAAAGGTAAAGTGGCTACATCCTCATCCAGACAGATATTTCTTTGGGAAGTCTGTAGCGATATGGGATTTGCAAGGCACACAGACAGATAGTGCACCGTCATTTCTACCCATTGCAAGAATTGCAAACAGATGTGTTTACAGTGCCACAACTGTGCAGTTAAGCCAGACCAAAGAGAAAGTGTCAGTAGTTATACCACTATGCACAGTGGTTGAGATTCAGACTAAATGAGGTTCCAGTCAGTATGCATGTCATTCCTGTACTATACCGAACTGCACTATACTGTATTGTCTTATTTTTCTCTAGTTCAAATCAAAATAAAGACTTGTTTTGTATCATACAACTGTTTCTAATTAGCCGTCATTGAAAGTCCTTATGGTGCATCATCAGATTGCAAATTTCTACTTGAACAGAAGAAATTATTGAGGTTGAACGACCCTAATTGAAAAGCTTTGCATTTAGCCCTTGCAGGGAACAGGTCTGACGATCACACATTAAGTCAGTATGGATATGTTTCACCTATAGCTGTTCAGGTAAATGAAAAGTTAACCCCTACAATCAACTGAAATATATGAGAAAATGTTCCATGACATAATGCTATAATGTTTTATGGGTAATAGCTTGTAGATCTCTTAGCATTTCTTTGAATTTGATCATTGTTACATTTTTCTTGACTTTTTATGCCATGTAGCTCAAGATTTGAAAGAACTGGTGTAGAGTTTCTTCCTTGGCCTACTGAGAGTGTGCATACAGTTTCATGCCGATCAGTCCAACGGTGCCGGAGATTAGCTGTTTACAGACAGACATAACAATGTGTCCTTGCATAGATTGACTTTTCAAAGTTAAGGGGGCAAAATGGAATGAGTCTTTCCCAACAAAACATGGACGAACCTGGACCAGTGACCAATGACCATGAATGGGGTTTGATCAAGTCCTATCATGTCTAGTTAGATCTGGTCCAGAATATCACCTTATTTCAACTAACATACGTAAATCCTATAGAGAAAATATATGTTTCCACTGAAATCTCCTAGACAGAGAACTAAATCGTTGTAATGGTCAAATCACGTATTTTAAAATCCTGGCCTGTTTTTATTCAAAGTCGGATTATGTGTGACATATGTGACACAATAAAATAATTTGCACAGATGAAGGCAACAAGCTGATTTCATTGGAAGATTTTGTGGACATTCAGGACCAAGATATCACAGCAGATATGGATATGGGGATGATCTTTGATCTAGATTTACATCATTTACAGGACGTCGTCACCATGACAATCAATGTATGACGCCTTTTTACGGCAGTTTGGGTGATCAAAATGTTGTTTACAATGTCTTTCCAAGACGTCATCTAAACAACTTTATAATCACCCAAACTGGCCGTATATCAGGCTGTGACATTGTGCTTGCTGGGCTAATGCTTACTCGATAAGTAAGTATATGTTTTTCAAGAGTCTCTTTAACATCTCTCTAATCTACAAAAGGTTGTTTTTATTTTGATACTTTATCAGTCCGAAATGTAAACAGCACGGTAGAGTCAGACATTTAGGCTGAAAGGATAACACAAAAGAGTCTTACTCTACAATTTTAGAGTCACTGAAAGATATGGAGGAAAACTGAACTATCTAAGTAAAACATAAATAAATAATATTAATAATAATAATATTAATCCACTCCCAATTTATGCCAATTCCCAATTGTTTAGACCAGGGGTCATCACCATGCCAGCTTGTGACGGACATTTTGATCAATATTTTATTTTTTATCACATATGTATATATATATATTTTTTGTCACATATATATATATATATATATATATATATATATATATATATATATATATATATATATATATATATAGATATATATATATATATATATATATATAATATAAATTCGTAAAAAAGAAAAACGATCTACGAGTCTACACACTGGTGAAGTTGCAAAAAGCTCCGCTTGGTATTTTATTGCTCGTCAACGTTTCGGCCTGTTCAGACCAAACTGAACTGGCCGAAACGTTGACGAGCAATAACATACCAAGCGGAGCTCTCTTTGCATTATTTGAATTAGGGTAATGCACATCAAACAATAATACAAATATTATTTATGATTAATATACTGATGATTGCACTTGACTATGGAAATGGTTGAAATTTCAGTTCCTTATTTTATGTAATTGTCTCAGTTCTCTGTCTGCTGGAAATGTCTAGTCAAATGACGTGTGGTTTGTCCGCAAGTGTCTTTCCAAGTTCTCTTTCCATACCATCACGTGCAGTTCACATTCGCAGGAGTAACTCTGTGGAACAGCCTTGATAGAGATCTGAAATTGTGTAGGTCATTACAAATATTCAAAAGATTACTTAAAAATAAGATGATATTAATTATTAAAAAAACATAAAAAGCATGAGCCTTCTGTATGATTTTATTTATTATAGCATATATACATATACTTGTACAGTACAGCAAATAATATATGTATTTTTTCTCTCGATTTTGACTTAAATTTTTCTTTGTTTTGTAAAAGGGTAGGCGTAATAAGCAATGCTTCAGCCTATACCTTTTTGGTCAGAAATGTGGTTTGCTTTTCTTGATGAACTTGTTTGCTTTTTTTGTATTACCTATTACTGTAACGTTACCCCAAACTTGACTGAAATAAACTAAAAGTTGCGGCATACAGTAGAATAATGATGAGAGAACTCTATCCAGTTCCATGTATGGTACATATGGCTGAGATTTCAGTTCCTTTTTCTCAGTTCTCTGTCTGCTGGAAAGGTCTAGTCACATGATGGATGGTTTGTCACAATGAAAGTGTCTTTCCATGTTTCACTTACTGTATAGTTGTTGCAATTCATTTTCCCATCAAATATAATGTGTATAATGTGTATACTATGTATTTTGTCTCATGACGTCTGTTCCCAAACTCATTCAACTGATGTCTTGTCTCATTAGTAGTGCTGTCAAACGATTAAAATATTTAATCACGATTAATCGCATGCTTTGTCATAGCTAATTGTGCGATTAATCGCAAAGAAGTCTTTTTTCATCTGTTCACAATGTATCTTAGAGGTATATTTTTCAAGTATTTTATACCCCTATCAACATGGGAGTGGAAAATATATTTGCTATGCAAAAGTATGTTCATTTATTATTGGAAATACTTTAAAAAGCCTAAAGAAACCATCAAATGGCACTGCATTAGCATAAACATAGGCTGTTACATTCCAATATACTAGTAGCATTTAGTTCCCTATTGAAAGTAGCTGAAGAAATAATGTAATTGTGTCAAATGACTTGTGGGTGCGGGGTAACAACAGTAAAGGTACTGGAAAGGAGCATGCTCACAGACATAGAGAACTGTGTCCTAAACTACCAATAAATATGCGAATAATCGCGATTAAAATAATTAATCGTGATTAACATAGCGGTGAGTTAATTGCGATTAATCAAGTTAACTTTGAAAGCCCTACTTATAGATGTGGTTGAAAAATAGTAGTATCTTAATAATCAGGTAACACACGTGTACCATTGATATGCTGCTAGGCTCAATCCTGTGTTCATTCACACTGCCCCATTTGTTAGTTTCAAGAGTTGTGGTTTCCGTTAAGGTGAACAAGTATTCCATGTTGGTGAGAAAGTCTCAGACCGTCTGAGACTTTCTCACCAAATGAACCCTGCAGTAAGTGAAGAAAGGGAACTTGGAAAGACACTTTCATTCTGACAAACCATACATCATCTGACTAGACATTTCCAGAGAACTGAGAAAAAGGAACTGAAATCTCAGCCACATGTATTTGTGTACCATACATGGAACTGTATAGAGAGAGACACAGACAGACACACACACACACACACACACACACACACACACACACACACACACACACACACACACACACACACACACACACACACACACACACACACACACACACACACACACACACACACACACACACACACACACACACACACACGCACCACCCATTAAGTCTGTCACCTATCCGGTGAACAGATATGGGAAATGTTCTTATTCACTTAGATTATATTAAAAAGAAAAACAAATTAAGCCCTTTTTTAAGCCCTTAACAAAAATATTGAAATTTATATTTTTGTTTTGTTCCATTTTTGCTTTGGCAATGGAGAGAGGGAGAGAGAGACCCCCTCTTTAAACAAAGAGTGAATTTGAATGTCAAAGGAAATGGCCAGTCTCCTGCTGGGTCTTTGTCTGGCAGAGGAACGGTAAATCACTGATTTCCAAATGTATATAGACAAATTTCACAGTAAACATTTTCAACTGTAAATTTCCAATGACGTACAAAAACACCAGCAAACTGCGGGTTTACTGAGCAACTGCAATTGCCCAAAGTTGCCCATTAATGCCTCTTTTCATGCAGTGTATAAACCCATTGTTTCAGAGGACAGATAGACACTAATATAACAAATATAATATAATATAACACTGCATGACTATAAATTCCACAAACCTCATATTCTTGTCATCTGGACTTCACCAACCAAGTGCAGCCTAGTTATTTCC
The DNA here is from genome assembly GCF_963280865.1 of Gymnoscopelus braueri. NCBI lineage: Eukaryota > Metazoa > Chordata > Actinopteri > Myctophiformes > Myctophidae > Gymnoscopelus > Gymnoscopelus braueri. Next base: position 40,504,649 of record NC_137616.1, on the reverse strand, counting down.
AACAGCTCAAAAAAATCTATAATACCAGATACAGTATAATAATTCCATGTAAACCATCTTAGATGTAGGCCTATTTGAGAGTGCAGAGGCATAATTGCTTTGATTAACAAGCGTCAACAAGCATCAGCTGACACACAACACCTCCTCTCTGCAGTGCTTTAAAATGAAAGTGACTGGAGTAGCTGTTTCTCCAAAATACCTTGAATATGATGGAAGACATGATTAATAATTACTGTGATTATGATAAGCTTTACATTTCATATCATACACCATACAGTAGGAACTCCTAGTGGAAAGTGTTTTAATAACAAACAAAAAAATTACGATACAGTATGACATCATGACAATACCTATCATCACATTTTAAAACCATGATAGGCTATATCGTGGGACAATATATCGTGACACTCCTAGGCGGGGAGGGTTCATCTTTTTTTTTTTTATCACTTGGGGAGGGTCATTGATTTTTCTTTAGTCAAAGGGAGGGTCATGCCATTTTAGATCAGGGCACATACATTTTCTCCAGGGGTACCCTTCTTTAAAAATCGACGTGTTCCTAAGGGTTACGGTTACGGGTCCATTTGGTTCCATTTGTACACACTCAAGAGTTATGGGGGTCCTTGTACTGGTACTGGTTTGACTGGTAGATACTGGTAACGGCAGGGACTACTTTGTGCCTATGACACCCAAAAATGACATGTCGAGTTCCCCAAGGCTCCATTCTGGGGTCTTTATCGTTCAACATCTACATGTTTCAGTCTCATCAATGTCAAATTATGGAAAACAACAAAATACACAGCCACATTAAGATAATGACAAAGTCAGCATACTATAACCGTAAGAATATATCAAGGACTTATGTTTGATTTGAGGAAAAACTTGACTGCAATGCTCAGTTGTTGAAGACTTTTATGTTAGACATTAGTTTTTGTTTTACGGTATATATTGGAAGACGAGACAGACACACTGATACATGTAAGTTTCCCTTACATTTTATTTGTTTGTCACTTTGGACTGCCTTGTGGAAATTTACAATACAAATTAACTTGCCAAATGGTTTGTATTGAAACACTTAACACTGTTGATTCCCCCCCTGTGGCCATTTCATTTTCATATTAGCCTGCTATCAGATCAGTGCATACAGTGAATGGCTGTTAGTAAACTGGTATTTACATGTAGAGTACTGCATTTTGACATTGTAGATTTAACGTACAATGTCAAAGCACAGTAGTACATGGCTGCATTACGTGTCTGCAGTGAGAACAGTTATGAGCGTGTTATTGGGTTGATGCATGGAATGCCTTCAGGTCCTCTGTCAGTCAAGACAACCGCATATGGGAAAGTATCAATCTCCGATCACAGATTTATGATTTATTTTTTAGCAGAACAGCCTTTTCTGTGGTGAGTGTGGTGTGACATTGTTTTGTCTGTCCCATTGTAGAATGTCGAGGATAACAAGGAAGCTGTGTTGCAGGGTGACGCAGATAGCCTTATTGGTGCTGCTGGTGCTGTACATCGTCCAGGGCGTCCACCATCTTGCCAAGTATGTCCAGGTGAAAATGGGAGAACAGCCGACAGCCGCTCCGACAAGGATGGAAGCTGACAGCAGAACGACAGCCGGCCATAGGACCTCCTCTCAACCTTCCTGGCCAACCTGCGAGAGGAACAAGTCCATGGCCGACAACGTGACAGGCTTCTCCTCTCTTCCCGGTTTCACCCAAGACTTCCTGTACTACCGACACTGCCGTCACTTCCCACTGCTGCTGGATGTCCCTGACAAATGCGGGGGGTCCAAACGATCCGAGGATGTCTTCTTCTTGCTCGCCATTAAGAGCTCTCCCGGAAACTACGAGCGACGAGAAGCCCTACGTAAGACCTGGGCGGAGGAGAGGTCAGTGAGGGGCAAGAACATCCGTAGGGTGTTCCTCTTGGGAACAACGGGCAGCGGGTATGAGCATAAGAGGCTGAATCGGATGCTAGAATTTGAACAACACGAGCACAGAGACATCGTGCAGTGGGACTTCAACGACTCCTTCCAAAACCTCACTCTGAAGCAGTTCCTCTTCATGGGGTGGATGGACAGGAACTGTCCACATGTCCAATTCATCCTCAACGGGGATGACGACATCTTTGCCAACACAGACAACATGATGTTGTACCTCCTGGGCACCATGGATGACAACAAGGAAGACAACATTAAGCACCTCTTCGTTGGGAACCTAAACGAGGGCATGCCTCCCGTCCGGGAAGCATGGAGCAAATATTACGTCCCTTTTCAGATGTGGGAGTCAGACTCGTACCCTCCGTACTGTTCTGGTGGGGGGTTCTTCCTGTCAGGATACACAGCCTCGGTCATATACAACATGTCCAAGACCATTACCTTTCTCCCCATTGACGATGTGTACTTTGGAATGTGTTTGGCCAAAGCAGGGCTCAAACCCGCTTCCCATGCGGGTGTTAAGGTTGGAGGACTACACGTCCCCGCACAAAGTCTAGATCCATATCACCCCTGCTTGTTCAGGGAGACTCTACTGGTACACAAGTTCCCGCCATCTCAGATATATGTCCTGTGGCACGAAGCACATGACCCTAACATAAAATGTGGGTTGGATTTTGGATTAGGTGTTCCTTAGTCCCACATGGTCAGTCCAGGTTTTACCATTGAAAAACTTAGGTAAGCCTCTGATTGGCTGGGCTTCAATGGAAGTCTGTTGTTGGTCCATGGTTTGTCTAAAGAGGTCTGTGGTTGGTCAATTCATATTTTTTTCACTTTCTTTTTGGTCCTTTACCACTCTTTCATAGTTGTGCAACAGATGTTAGATGTTATAATGTCCATCTAATAATCTGTCTACTGCGAGACTAGTTGTTCCTTAAATGTAAACGATGATGAAGTGCAGTCATTCTCAAAGTGGGGTCTGGGGACCCCCAGGGGTCCTTTAGGGGGTTCCAGGGGGTCCCCAGCTATGAGCCTCCGTGGCCTAATGCATAAGAGACTGGGTAAAGTTTTTTCACTCCCAACTCGTCACATATTGCAGTCCTGTAATGTTTCCTCCCCAAATCATCACTATAGAGTACTATTTGTAGCACTATCATTAAATAATATGGATGATGTGGTTAGTGGTTTTAATACATTTTTTGTAAATGTGGGACCTGAATTGGCTAATCAAATTAAACCAGAAACAACATGTGAAGGTTTTGATAGCCATAACTACATAGGAACCCAAGTTCAATCTTTCTTAGAACAGTGGAAGAAAATGAAGTTGTGGACATTGTAAGCACTTTTAAGAACAAAATCTCGACTGACTGTAATGAAATCGATATGACAATAGTCAAGAAAGTCATTGATGGAATCACAAAACCACTAACTCACTAACTCACATCTGTAACTTGTCCTTCCAAACTGGCAAGTTCCCAAATAAAATGAAAGTAGCAAAAATCATACCGTTATATAAAGCTGGGGACAAACACCACTTTACAACACTGCATGAAAAGAGGCATTAATGGGCAACTTTGGGCAATTGCAGTTGCTCAGTAAACCCGCAGTTTGCTGGTGTTTTTGTACGTCATTGGAAATTTACAGTTGAAAATGTTTACAGTGAAATTTGTCTATATACATTTGGAAATCAGTGATTTACCGTTCCTCTGCCAGACAAAGACCCAGCAGGAGACTGGCCATTTCCTTTGACATTCAAATTCACTCTTTGTTTAAAGAGGGGGTCTCTCTCTCCCTCTCCCTCTCCCTCTCTCCATTGCCAAAGCAAAAATGGAACAAAACAAAAATATAAATTTCAATATTTTTGTTAAGGGCTTAAAAAAGGGCTTAATTTGTTAATCTTTTTTTTTAATATAATCCAAGTGAATAAGAACATTTCCCATATCTGTTCACCGGATAGGTGACAGACTTAATGGGTGGTGTGTGTGTGTGTGTGTGTGTGTGTGTGTGTGTGTGTGTGTGTGTGTGTGTGTGTGTGTGTGTGTGTGTGTGTGTGTGTGTGTGTGTGTGTGTGTGTGTGTGTGTGTGTGTGTGTGTGTGTGTGTGTGTGTGTGTGTGTGTGTCTGTGTGTCTCTCTATACAGTTCCATGTATGGTACACAAATACATGTGGCTGAGATTTCAGTTCCTTTTTCTCAGTTCTCTGGAAATGTCTAGTCAGATGATGTATGGTTTGTCAGAATGAAAGTGTCTTTCCAAGTTCCCTTTCTTCACTTACTGCAGGGTTCATTTGGTGAGAAAGTCTCAGACGGTCTGAGACTTTCTCACCAACATGGAATACTTGTTCACCTTAACGGAAACCACAACTCTTGAAACTAACAAATGGGGCAGTGTGAATGAACACAGGATTGAGCCTAGCAGCATATCAATGGTACACGTGTGTTACCTGATTATTAAGATACTACTATTTTTCAACCACATCTAATAAGTAGGGCTTTCAAAGTTAACTTGATTAATCGCAATTAACTCACCGCTATGTTAATCACGATTAATTATTTTAATCGCGATTAATCGCATATTTATTGGTAGTTTAGGACACAGTTCTCTATGTCTGTGAGCATGCTCCTTTCCAGTACCTTTACTGTTGTTACCCCGCACCCACAAGTCATTAGACACAATTACATTATTTCTTCAGCTACTTTCAATAGGGAACTAAATGCTACTAGTATATTGGAATGTAACAGGGAGGCTACAATCCTGTGCTAAATTTATGTTTGTTTTATTTTGTAGAATCCTGTATAAGGTCCATTATTTAGTGTTAATGTATAAAATCTGCTGCAGCCTATGTTTATGCTAATGCAGTGCCATTTGATGGTTTCTTTTGGCTTTTTAAAGTATTTCCATTAATACATACTTTTGCATAGCAAATATATTTTCCACTCCAATGTTGATAGGGGTATAAAATACTTGAAAAATATACCTCTAAGATACATTGTGAAAAAGACTTCTTTGCGATTAATCGTGCGATTAGCTATGACAAAGCATGCGATTAATCGTGATTAAATATTTTAATCGTTTGACAGCACTACTAATGAGACAAGACATCAGTTGAATGAGTTTGGGAACAGACGTCATGAGACAAAATACATAGTATACACATTATACACATTATATTTGATGGGAAAATGAATTGCAACAACTATACAGTAAGTGAAGAAAGGGAACATGGAAAGACACTTTCATTGTGACAAACCATCCATCATGTGACTAGACCTTTCCAGCAGACAGAGAACTGAGAAAAAGGAACTGAAATCTCAGCCATATGTACCATACATGGAACTGGATAGAGTTCTCTCATCATTATTCTACTGTATGCCGCAACTTTTAGTTTATTTCAGTCAAGTTTGTGGTAACATTACAGTAATAGGTAATACAAAAAAAGCAAACAAGTTCATCAAGAAAAGCAAACCACATTTCTGACCAAAAAGGTATAGGCTGAAGCATTGCTTATTACGCCTACCCTTTTACAAAACAAAGAAAATTTTAAGTCAAAATCGAGAGAAAAAATATATATATATTATTTGCTGTACTGTACAAGTATATGTATATATGCTATAATAAATAAAATCATACAGAAGGCTCATGCTTTTTATGTTTTTTTAAAATAATTATCTATCATATTATTTGTAAGTAATCTTTTGAATATTTGTAATGACCTACACAATTTCAGATCTCTATCAAGGCTGTTCCACAGAGTTACTCCTGCGAATGTGAACTGCACGTGATGGTATAGAAAGAGAACTTGGAAAGACACTTGCGGACAAACCACACGTCATTTGACTAGACATTTCCAGCAGACAGAGAACTGAGACAATTACATAAAATAAGGAACTGAAATTTCAACCATTTCCATAGCCAAGTGCAATCATCAGTATATTAATCATAAATAATATTTGTATTATTGTTTGATGTGCATTACCCTAATAATTCAAATAATGCAAAGAGAGCTCCGCTTGGTATGTTATTGCTCGTCAACGTTTCGGCCAGTTCAGTTTGGTCTGAACAGGCCGAAACGTTGACGAGCAATAAAATACCAAGCGGAGCTTTTTGCAACTTCACCAGTGTGTAGACTCTATTCTTTTTTTTAATGATACTTTGTTTGTCTTGCACCTGGGCCACAGATGTGTGTGCACCACATTTTTTATACCGTTCTGTTCTAACCTGCTTGAATTAGCACTCACGTCACAAATGTGTTTCGTTTCTTGTAGATCGTTTTTCTTTTTTACGAATTTATATTATATATATATATATATATATATATATATATATATATATATATATATATATATATATACATATACATATATATATATATATATATATATATATATATATATATATATATATATATATATATATATATATATATATATATATATGTGACAAAAATAAAATATTTAATATTTATAATTGGGAATTGGCATAAATTGGGAGAAAAAATAGGGGAGTGGATTAATATTATTATTATTAATATTATTTATTTATGTTTTACTTAGATAGTTCAGTTTTCCTCCATATCTTTCAGTGACTCTAAAATTGTAGAGTAGGACTCTTTTGTGTTATGCTTTCAGCCTAAATGTCTGACTCTACCGTGCTGTTTACATTTCAGACTGATAAAGTATTAAAATAAAAACAACCTTTTGTAGATTAGAGAGATGTTAAAGAGACTCTTGAAAAACATATACTTACTTAATGACGTCATAATGACGTTATGATGGCGTCCCCCGGTGACGTTCAGGACTAGGCCAGATCACAGCCCATATGGGGATGATCTTTACGTCATTTCCAGGACGTCATCACCAGGACATATGGCCTTTTTTTGTTTGACAGTCATTTTGGGTGATGAGAAAGCCGTTTAGATGACGTTCCGCTCAACACGCCATCATGACGTCTTTCACTGACGACTTTCATCTTTTGCGGCCAGTGTGGGTGATGAAAAAGCCGTTTAGATGTCGTCCCGCTCAACACGTCAAAATCACCCCCATATGGGCTGTGATCTGGCCTAGTCCATAACGTCACCAAAGGACTTCATCATGACGTCTTTCAGTGACGTTCACAACTAGGCCAGATCACGGGCCCATGTGGGGATGATTTGGACGTCATCACCAGGACATCTTATGGACGGCTTTGTTGTGACCTCAAACAGCCGCTTATTAGCCTACGGCCAGTGTGGGTGATGAAAAAGCCGTTTAGATGACGTCCTAGAAATTACGTCAAAATCATCCAATATCGGCTGTGATCTGGCCTTGTCCTGAACGTCATGATGACGTTGTTCGGTGACGTTCAGGACAAGGCCAGATCATGACCGATATGGGATTGATTTGAACGTTACCATCAGGACATCGTATGGACAGCTTTTTAGTGACCTAAAACAGACATCCAGTTTGGGTGATTAAAAAGTCGCTTAAATTACTTCCTGTAAATTACGTAAATTAAGCAACACCATATCGCCTATTTCTGAACGTCACTGTAAGACGTCACCACAGCGTTACCTGGCTTTGTGTCAAGTCGTCATGTTCATTTATATAAGACACTGGCTGATATTGATTTGATTGCATGCAGCATAGTGTCGAAGAGCAATGTATTGTATAGGCCTGAAGTAGGGTCCCTATAAGAGCCATGACAACTCTCTATTGAATCAACCAACTCCAACATTCCCATACCAACACATACTACACATAAATGCGAAAAGGGGAGAGGGACTGTAGCAACTCATAATGTAATAACGGCTCATAATGTAATAACGGTTCATAATGTAATAATTTAAATGTAATAAAAACTCATAATGTAATAAAAACTCATAATGTAATAATCAGCTCATAATGTAATAAAAAAATGAGTGCATAACGTAATAACAGATTTTTCTATAATGTAATAATGTAATAATAAGTTACATTATAAATCTCACGTAGCCGCTCATAATGTAATAAAAGTTCATAATGTAATAATGTCTCATATTGTTGAGAAAAGTAAAGTGTTGCATCATAATAATCATTATCAGTATCATGGTCAGTATCATGGTCAGTACCATGGTCAGTATCATGGTCAGTATCATGGTCAGTATCATGGTCAGTTTAATGTCAGTATCATTGTCAGTATCATGGTCGGTATCATGGCCAGTATCATGGCCAGTACCATGGTCAGTACCATGGTCAGTATCATGGTCAGTATCATGGTCAGTATCAGTACCATGGTCAGTATCAGTATCATGTCAGTATCATGGTCAGTATCATGGTCAATATCAGTACCATGGCCAGTACCATGGTCAGTATCAGTATCATGGTCAGTATCAGTATCATGGTCAGTATCATGTCAGTATCATGGTCAGTATCATGGTCAGTACCATGGTCAGTATCATGGTCAGTATCATGGTCAGTATCAGTATCATGGTCTGTATCATGGTCAGTACCATGGTCAGTATCATGGTCAGTTTCATGGTCACCATGATACTGACCATGATATTGATATGATACTGACCATAATTAACCATGATACTGGCCATGATACTGGCCATGATACTGGCCATGATACCGACCATGATACTGACCATGATACTGACATGATACTGACCATGATACTGACCATGATACTGACCATGATAGTGACATGATACTAACCATGATACTTATATGATACTGACATTATATTGACATGATACTGACCATGATACTGACCATGATACTGACATTAAACTGACCATAATACTGTCATGATATTGACATGATACTGACCATGATACTGACCATGATACTGACCATGATACTGACCATGATACTGACCATGATACTGACATTCTACAGACCGTGATACTGACCATGATACGTACATGATACTGACATTATACCGACCATGATACTGACCATCATACTTGCCAGGAAACAACAATTTGAGCCGTTATTGTCTCCGCCAGGCCGAAAGGCATGGCGAGAGAGTATCCGGGTTGATCACATGACTATATAGTCATGTGATCAACCCGGATCTCTCCGATTTTTGAGTGGTGCTAGCCACTCCAAGGAGTGACTTTGTCCTGGTGTCTGTCTGTGTGTCTGTGTGTCTGTGTGTCTGTGTGTCTGTGTGTATGAGCACGGCCTCTCTGTATGTTTGAGCACAGCCTCAACAGCTGCGGCTGATTGCAACACAAAGATGCAACCAGTTACACTAATTATACACACACACACGCACACACACACTCACACGCAACACACACTTTTGAGTAAAAATACTTTAAATGAGTAAAAATACTTTAAATGAGTAAAAATACTTAAAAGATGTTAAAATGAGTAAAAACACGTAAAAATCAATAAAAACATTTTAAAGTACTTAAAATTAGTAAAAATACTTTGAAGTCATCAAAGTCTGTAAAAAGTAACTAACGAAATGAACTCATGAAAGGCACCACTCTCTTCACACTGGTGTGATTTTTTTTTATATTCTATCCTGATTGGCTAAGATTGCCTTCCAAAGTTTGCAAGATTGGTTCGTTTTGTACAAAATGCCTCAAATCATCAATGGAGCGTGTGATTGCCGTGAAATTTTGTGCACACCTTCCCACTAGGCCGAGGAAGAAATGCCACCCTTTTCACATTGGCCTGTTATAGCGCCACCAGCAGGTCTAATTTAGCAAAACACATTTTTGGAACAAAATGCCTCAAATCATGAATGCAGTGTCCGATTGAAAGGCCTAAGAAGAAATGGCACCCTTTTCACATTGGCCTATTATAGCGCCACCAGGAGGCCACAATAACCTACCTGACCTGGCGGAGACCTGTGCTCCGAGGAGCACTTTTTCTAGTTACATTATGCAGTGTTATTACATTATGAGTGGCTACGCAAGGTTCACACATTATTACATTATGGGCTCATGATTTTATTACATTATGAGCTGATTATTACATTATGAGCTTTTATTACATTTAGTTTATTACATTATGAGCTTTTATTACATTTAGTTTATTACATTATGAGCTTTTATTACATTTAGTTTATTACATTATGAGCTTTTATTACATTTTGTTGAGCCGTTATTACATTATGAGTTGCTGTAGCAACTCATAATGTAATAACGGCTCATAATGTAATACATTTACAGTAATAAAAGCTCATAATGTAATAAACTAAATGTAATAAAAGCTCATAATGTAATAATCAGCTCATAATGTAATAAAATCATGAGCCCATAATGTAATAATGTGATACATTAAGAACCTTGCGTAGCCCCTCATTATGTTATAACAGTGCATAATGTAATAACGGCTCAAATTGTTGTTTTTATTACATTATGAGCTAATTATTACATTATGAACTTTTATTACTGTAAATGTATTACATTATGAGCCGTTATTACATTATGAGTTGAGCCGTTATTACATTATGAGTTGCTACAGCAGCTCATAATGTAATAACGGCTCATAATGTAATAAACTAAATGTAATTAAAGCTCATAATGTAATAAACTAAATGTAATAAAAGCTCATAATGTAATAAACTAAATGTAATAAAAGCTCATAATGTAATAATCAGCTCATAATGTAATAAAATCATGAGCCCATAATGTAATAATGTGTTACATTAAGAACCTTGCGTAGCCACTCATAATGTAATAACACTGCATACTGTAACTAGAAAAAGTGCTCCTCGGAGCACAGGTCTCCGCCAGGTCAGGTAGGTTATTGTGGCCTCCGGGTGGCGCTATAATAGGCCAATGTGAAAAGGGTGCCATTTCTTCTTAGGCCTTTCAATTGGACACTGCATTCATGATTTGAGGCATTTTGTTCCAAAAATGTGTTTTGCTAAATTAGACCTGCTGGTGGCGCTATATCAGGCCAATGTGAAAAGGGTGGCATTTCTTCCTCGGCCTAGTGGGAAGGTGTGCGCAAAATGTAACGGCAATCGCACGCTCCGTTGATGATTATCATGGTACTGACCATGATACTGACCATGATACTGACCATGATACTGATACTGACCATGGTACTGATACTGACCATGATACTGACATGATACTGACCATGGTACTGACCATGATACTGACCATGATACTGACCATGATACTGATACTGACCATGATACTGACCATGATACCGATACTGACCATGATACTGACCATGGTACTGACCATGATACTGACCATGGTACTGACCATGGTACTGACCATGATACAGACCATGGTACTGACCATGATACAGACCATGATACTGATACTGACCATGATACTGACCATGGTACTGACCATGATACAGACCATGATACTGATACTGACCATGGTACTGACCATGATACTGACCATGATACTGACCTTGGTACTGACCATGATACTGACCATGATACCGATACTGACCATGATACTGACCATGGTACTGACCATGGTACTGACCATGGTACTGACCATGATACAAACCATGATACTGATACTGATACTGACCATGATACTGACCATGGTACTGACCATGATACTGACCATGATACTGATACTGACCATGGTACTGACCATGGTACTGACCATGATACTGACCATGATACTGATACTGACCATGATACTGACCATGGTACTGACCATGATACTGACCATGATACTGACCATGATACTGATACTGACCATGGTACTGACCATGATACTGACCATGATACTGATACTGACCATGGTACTGACCATGATACTGACCATGATACTGATACTGACCATGGTACTGATAATGATTATTATGATGTAACACTTTACTTTTCCCAACAATATGAGACATTATTACATTCTGAACTTTTATTACATTATAAGCGGCTATGTGAGATTTATAATGTTACACATTATTACATTATAGAAAAATCTGTTATTACGTTATGCGCTCATTTTTTTATTACATTATGAGCTGATTATTACATTATGAGTTTTTATTACATTTAAATTATTACATTATGAACCGTTATTACATTATGAGCCGTTATTACATTATGAGTTGGGGACTGACTAAACGAACAGACATTTAAACTCATGGTTTTACTAACAAATTTACATATAAAAACATAAATCACCAAATAACACCACAACAAAACACTAAACACAATGACCCATAACATAACCCAAATACTCATTCCCATATTCAAATAATTACACAAATAAAAACAATACAGTCCTTGGTGCCCCAGTGCATGCTGGGAAATGGACTTCCTCTAGCCACCATTATAGGTCACTGATAAGCCGTCCATATGATGTCCTGGTGATGACTTCAAGATCATCCCCATATCGGCTGTGATCTGGCCTAGTACTGAACGTCACCGGAGGACGTCATCATTGAGTCATCATTGAGTCATCATGGCGTCATCATGACGTCTTGATTTTGACGTCATTTCCAAGACGTCATCTAAACAACTTTATAATCACCCAAACTGGCCGTATATCAGGCTGTTTTAGGTCACTAAAAAGCCGTCCATACTATGTCCTAGTGATGACGTCAAGATCATCCCCATATCGGCCATGATTTGGCCTAGTTCTGAACATCACTGAAAGACATTGTAAACAACATTTTGATCACCCAAACTGCCGTAAAAAGGCGTCATACATTGATTGTCATGGTGACGACGTCCTGTAAATGATGTAAATCTAGATCAAAGATCATCCCCATATCCATATCTGCTGTGATACCTTAGTCCTGAATGTCCACAAAATCTTCCAATGAAATCAGCTTGTTGCCTTCATCTGTGCAAATTATTTTATTGTGTCACACATGTCACACATAATCCAACTTTGAATAAAAACAGGCCAGGATTTTAAAATACGTGATTTGACCATTACAACGATTTAGTTCTCTGTCTAGGAGATTTCAGTGGAAACATATATTTTCTCTATAGGATTTACGTATGTTAGTTGAAATAAGGTGATATTCTGGACCAGATCTAACTAGACATGATAGGACTTGATCAAACCCCATTCATGGTCACTGGTCACTGGTCCAGGTTCGTCCATGTTTTGTTGGGAAAGACTCATTCCATTTTGCCCCTTAACTTTGAAAAGTGAATCTATGCAAGGACACATTGTTATGTCTGTCTGTAAACAGCTAATCTCCGGCACCGTTGGACTGATCGGCATGAAACTGTATGCACACTCTCAGTAGGCCAAGGAAGAAACTCTGCACCAGTTCTTTCAAATCTTGAGCTACATGGCATAAAAAGTCAAGGAAAAGGTAACAATGATCAAATTCAAAGAAATGCTAAGAGATCTACAAGCTATTACCCATAAAACATTATAGCATTATGTCATGGAACATTTTCTCATATATTTCAATTGATTGTAGGGGTTAACTTTTCATTTACCTGAACAGCTATAGGTGAAACATATCCATACTGACTTAATGTGTGATCGTCAGACCTGTTCCCTGCAAGGGCTAAATGCAAAGCTTTTCAATTAGGGTCGTTCAACCTCAATAATTTCTTCTGTTCAAGTAGAAATTTGCAATCTGATGATGCACCATAAGGACTTTCAATGACGGCTAATTAGAAACAGTTGTATGATACAAAACAAGTCTTTATTTTGATTTGAACTAGAGAAAAATAAGACAATACAGTATAGTGCAGTACAGTATAGTACAGGAATGACATGCATACTGCAATGGGTAGAAATGACGGTGCACTATCTGTCTGTGTGCCTTGCAAATCCCATATCTCTACAGGCTTCCCAAAAACATATCTGTCTGGATGAGGATGTAGCCACTTTACCTTTGCAACAACATGCTGATGAGTAGAAGCCTGTGACTTAACTTGACTATCAGAAACCTTTTCACAATCCCAGGGCGCAACTCAGCAGTTGGGTCCAACAGTGGTACCTCAAACCTTGAGTTGCTAGAACACCACTTGGCAGAAATGCATGCAGACCTGTCAGCCCTGCTATTAACAGAAAATGTCACTCCAAGGCTTCTAACTCTAGTGCACATCTGTACCAAACTACCTACATGTGAGACTAAACTGTGACTCTCTCTCTCTCTCTCTCTCTTTAAACAATCTAAATCTACAAAGTCATTTAACTATGGTCTTTTGAAAAGATCACATTGCAACGCTTAGTGAGCTAAAAAACGAAAGTTTTCAATTGATTACAATGTAGTAAAAAGTGAATAAGAACATTTCCCATATCTGTTCACATCAAACACATTTCTAAATGCCAAAGCTATTCGCTGCCTGCTTGTTCAGGGGATACATTGAATCTTGGCCATCAGGTCAGAATTTGTGTCAGATCCTATCTAGGTGAGACATGACCTTTGACACGATCCAAATGTCTCAATAGATGAGCAGGGAGACAACATTCAACCACCCCAATGGTATAAGTTATATTGTATGAACATACTCTACCATACAGATTGGACCTTACATAAAAAAAAGTGACATGTGCCGCTTTAAGTCAAAGCATATCTGTATACTCCTGGTCAAATCCACACTAAATCTGTGGCAAAAATAGCCAGTGTTCAAGATCACAATTAACGCATTGCAAAACTGTTATGTTCTTATACAGCTGCTATTTGTGCAAAAGGTTCACCCCATAGGGTTCATGTGGTTATTGTGTGTGGATAACATGTGTGGTTATATATATTTTAGGAGGGAAGCCGCCTTTGCCTGTGTGTCACGCTTGGGCCCTGGGCCAGACTTTGGACATGTCTGCTTTATGTGCTGCTGCGGGTATTTTACCTACTGTACACTGTTACGACCTGGCTCGTAGGCCATAACAAAAAGGAGGAAGACACACGGCTGGTTTAAAAGTGTATACAATAATATTATATATTTAACTTGAATATAACACAGAATTGCATGGAGAGTGTTAGTCTGTAGAATCAGTAAGTGAGTGGATGTGTGTAAACCAAAGACTAAACTGAAGAAGACCAAATTAATGTTGCTATATCGCTGTTGTCGGAAAGAAACCTCTTATCTCCATATTCGAAATTATGTTTTTTATTAGATAAACGCCCTACTTCTTCATACTACAGCGTCACACAAAAGCATCAAATGCTACTTTTGTTATTTTTTTTAATAGAATCCTGAAAACTAACTGTTTTGGACACAAGTTTTTCAGAAAAACCCAATGCCCAGCCTGCAGGACCTGTGGGAAGACACTCAAAGACAGACAGGGGAGTAGGCTAAGCGAGCTTGCTTGAGGTGTGAAGGGGGATGGTGTGTGTGTGCGTGTGTGTGTGTGCGTGCGTGCGTGCGTGCGTGCGTGTGTGCGTGCGTGTGTGTGTGTGTGTGTGTGTGTGTGTGTGTGTGTGTGTGTGTGTGTGTGACAGAGAGAGAGAGACGGTGATCATTTAGAAAGTCGAATATTTACAGCAGCACAGGTTATGTTGATAAAGGCTGGTGATGTTTGCTTTTATGCATTATTACACACTTAACTTAAGACAGGCAAGCCCATTGTATTTAGTATTCAGTTAGTATTTTATTGTTATTTATTTATCGTTTATTTGGTCAGGCATTTCTCAGGACACCTAAAGGTCCTTATTTGGGCCCTTCCAGGACCCCATTGAGTCCCTTTGTTCATAGATATATATAAAGGCTAGATGGCTCAAGGGGGCGTTGCAAGCGTAGCTCAACCGCGGCCATCTTGCGACGGTCATTCATAACATTATGTCTATGGGGCATATACTTTGAAATAACCATAGCGTGCTCAATTTTCATCCGATTTTCAAACGGTTTGGTGTTTTGTAAACACCAAAGATGTAGTTTTGATACTGCATACTTAATTTTATTTAAAAAAAAAACATGATTATAATTATAAGTATGCAGTGTCATAACTACATCTTTGGTGTTTACAAAACACCAAACCGTTTGAAAATTGGATGAAAATTGAGCACGCTATGGTTATTTCAAAGTATATGCCCCATAGACATAATGTTATGAATGACCGTCCCAAGATGGCCGCCATGTGGCAACGTTGTACTCCATTGGCCAGCAGCGCGGGTGAGTCATCTAGCCTTTATATATGTCACAGGGTGAATGGAGAACCAGGTAGATTGAAGACAGAGCGCTCGTTTTTAGGCACGGGGTTTCGGGGCGAGGCGGGGCTTTTCGAGATAGGGTTTATTAGCGAGGCTCGCGAGGAGGAGGAGGAGAAGGAGGACGCGGCACTGCGAGGCGGGGGTTTATTACGTGAGGCGAGGAGGAGCTCCTCCTCGCGAAATAAACCGTCCTCCTCCTCCGAGGAGGAGGAGGAGGAGGAGAAGGAGAACGCGGAGAGGCGGGGCTTTGATGTGCCGACGCGGGACCTGTCTTTTGTTGTTCCCCCCCACATAGCAACCAGGAAGCTACGCTAGGGGAACGCTGAACACGCGTGCACACGCACACGCTTGTCCACGACGGAGGCGCGCCGACAAGTGGAGCTTGAGGCCGAGGAAGCGCGCCCTCGCGCCTCCAGGCGCGAGTGCCCGCGCTGACCGGCCGATGCTCCACTTGTCGACTCAGCGCCGTTTGAGTTGTAAACCGATAGGGACAGAATAGTTCTTTTCATGGATCACTGTGTGTGTGTGTGTGTGTGTGTGTGTGTGTGTGTGTGTGTGTGTGTGTGTGTGTGTGTGTGTGTGTGTGTGTGTGTGTGTGTGTGTCAGGGAGAAAGTAAAACAAAAGCCAGAACACAATAAAAGTATCTTAACAGTCCTGCTTTCAATAAACCAAAAAAAGCATGAGCGCGTGTGTGTGCGCTTGTGTGTGTGTGTGTGTGTGTGTGTGTGTGTGTGTGTGTGTGTGTGTGTGTGTGTGTGTGTGTGACTGTGTGTGTGTGGTCGCAGCCATATAGTTTGTGCACAAGCCTGGCTTGTGGCTCCCTCTAGTGTTGCTTCTACAGAATTGCTGGGTGGGTGGTAAAAACGAACGCGCCTTCTTCAATCTACCTGGTTCTCCATTCACCCTGTAACATATATATCTATGCCTTTGTTCACCAAATTAAAATCAGGAAAGGAGCCAAGCAGAGAGGAGTGAAAACTAAGAAAGTAAGTGGATTTACATGCTGTAGGCTACAGATCTCTTTAAAATGTAGATTATTGTGCATTCCTCTGTTTGATTTTGATTGAATACTTTATTAGCAGTTTGCTAAAAAAGCAAAGTAGCCTACAGTTCAATACAAGGTCTGCTAAGAGGATTTTAAACCCCAAAAAGCCTATGGCTTGTTTACATCAAGCTAAACACAAGCTAAACTTTATTTTCATGCTGTTTTATGCTGCTCAGTTTGGGTATTCTTCTTGCTTGTCTTGGTTGAATTATTATAGTATGCTAGCTAAGCTATTAGCTGAAACTTTTACATGTGCTACAACATATTTATTGATTTGTTTTATTTTATCAAGTAGGTAATTATGTTAGCCTTTCACAGACAGTTCAAAAGCTTAAATGCTAGGTTTTGATGGAGGCTTTGAACAGGTCGGGGGTGGGGTGGAGGCATCTGCACTCTGAAAATGGCTTCTCTGGAATCAATTAACATACTGCTTTTCTATTTTCAGTATCAATTCTCCACATAATCTTGCAGTGATGACCCATGTTGGATCAGGTCGGGATTGCTTTTCCCGACGTAGACAGTGTCGTTATAACGGGTAAGAAAATATATATATTTAATTAAAAAAGAATATACATGTGATCAGTGGTGTAAAGTAACTAAGTACCTTGACTCAAGTACTGTACTTCAGTAAAATGTTGAGGTATTTTTGGGTGGTGAAACCGCCCCTATAAGTGAGGTTTGGATATTTGTACAACAAATCCTGCGCTGTGATTGGCCAAAAATGTACCCCGCCTAACCCTGCACCGTGATTGGCCAATCACAGTCTATTCAGGACTGTGATTGGCCAGTGTCACATGACACATGTGCATAGCCCTATATAATAAACCATAACTTTAAAAAAAAACATAATTTTGTTTTTTTTAAGTTATGGTTTCTTCCATCATAAAGAGTGTTTCAATAAATGTATTTATTTTTTGTACATGATTGGTTGACTCCATTCAGTATTGTGATTAGCTAGCAAGACACTGCCCACTTCACACAGGGTGTGATTTTTACTTTACTGGAGTAGTTCCAATTTTCAATACTTACTTCTAACCCACTACATCTCAGAGGCAAATATTGTACTTTTACTCTACTATTATTTGAAAACTTACTATAAACTCTACTATAAATTATTACATTATAAAACTATTTGAAAATAGCAGATCTACAAGTAGATCTACTTGTAGATCTGCTATTTTCATTTTACTTAAGTAAAATATCTGAGTACTTCTTCCACCACTGCCGGTGATAAGCTTAGACTTTTACAGGGGCCAGTCACCTGTAGGTTCTCTTTTAGAGCGGTTTTGAATAGATATGGAATTGTGTTGTTTGTGTAGATAAACAACTAAATAAATCCTAATTGTATTTTCCTTGTATTTTCACCATCGTCTGGACCAGCCAGAGAATGCTGACCAGAAGATGATGATGAATGCCGCAATGAAGAGCTGACAGAGAAGATTGAGGGTAAGTTATATGGAACTGTTTGTAAGATGTTTTTTGTTTTACATTGTGTTCCTGTAATAATGGTAATTGAATACATCATTTAATTGCTATTCTATTCTATATTTTACAGTTGATGACCACCAGGACTGCATGTCTGGAGACTGATGGAGAAAGGGCAGTGTGGCAGCATGAACTAATGTCAGATGAAGAGGACGGCATCGTAGATGGACAGGCGGTGTGGATAAATAGCAGATCTACAAGCTCACAGCGCTGCACTCAGTACCACGCTATGAGCTTGTAGATCTGCTATTTTTGAATAGCCAAAGTATACTGTATACTGTTTTTTTTTTATCAATAAAAACAATTTACCTGACTGAAATTGTTGCCTATTTGTTTTCAGAATCATGTATGTATATATGTGTGTGTGTGTGTGTGTGTGTGTGTGTGTGTGTGTGTGTGTGTGTGTGTGTGTGTGTGTGTGTGTGTGTGTGTGTGTGTGTGTGTGTGTGTGTGTGTGTGTGTGTGTGTGTGTGTGTGTGTGTGTATAACTAAATAAATACATAAATATATATATACATAAATAAGTAAATAAGTAAATAAGTAAATAAATAAGTAAATAAGTAAGTAAATAAATAAATAAAATAAGGGGGGGGGGCACCACCCCCGCTAGATCCCTAGGAGGGGGGTCACCTTGTGAGCCCCCCCCCCCTCACAATGTGACCCCCAAAATAAGGGAGGGATGCCCACCTAGGTCACAGCCAATCATAGGTGGCTTATTGCACATGCTCAGTAGCATTACTCGAGATAGGGAGGAGGGAGGGGGGATCCCAAATTGGGCTGAAGGTGTGATTTTCTGGCAGCAGCCCCAGCAGGGGGTCACGCATACTTAATTTGGTACGATACCGGTCTTTACTGACTCAGAAAACTTTGAGTTTTCCGAGTGGTTTAGCTCATGTAAATACAGGAATTTTGACTGAATTTACATCTCATTTTCATCTGTTAGCATAGCCGGAAACCTTGTTTTTTTGCGCAGTGCAAATTACAGGCCTGTTTCATTGCTTTCTCAGTTTTCTAAGATTTTAGAAAAATTATTCAATGCAAGACTGGAAACATTTATTGAGAAACACAAACTGCTGACTGACAGTCAATATGGCTTCAGAGGAAACAGAAGTACATCTTTAGCACTAAATGGATCTGCAAAGTATCAAATATTTTAAAATGTGTTTTATTTGCCGATGACACGAATATTTTCTGTTCTGGGGACAATCTGCAGCTGCTTTTGAAGGTGATCACATCAGAAATGAACTAATTGAAACGGTGGTTTGACAAAAACAAACTGTCATTAAATTTGAAGAAAACAAAGATCATGTTTTTTGGAAATAAGGAAATTGACACACAAGCAACTGTGATGATAAATAATATAAAGATAGAAAGAGTATACGAAATTAAATTTCTTGGTGTAATGCTAGAACACAAAATCAGCTGGAAACCCCATATTTCATATATAAGAGCTAAGCTGGCAAGAAGCGTTTCTATACTGGGAAAAGCAAGATTCATTCTAAATCAAAGGGCATTGTACATTCTGTATTGTTCACTGGTTTTGCCGTATCTGAATTATTGTGTGGAGATTTGGGGTAATACCTACAAAAGTAACTTACAACCATTGGTCATACTGCAAAAGAGGGCAATAAGGATTGTGAACAATGTAGGATATCAGGAACACACCAACTCTCTTTTTTTTTTTACAGTTAAATGCTTTGAAATTCATGGACATGGTCAAATTCAAAACAGCTCAAATTATGTATAAAGCAAGAAATAATGTACTACCGGGGAATATACAGAATATGTTTTCCGACAGAGAGGTGGGTTATAATTTAAAAGGGGAGCTTAACCTAAAGCAACTTCTTGTACACACCACTAGAAAGAGTCAGTGTATCACAATCTGTGGGGTCAGTTTATGGAATGGTTTGGATTTGGAACTCAAACAAAGCACTAATATAGAACAATTTAAGAGGATGTATAAAAAGGACATCATTAGCTGTTATAGAGTGGAGGAAGGGGTGGGTTGATTGTATTCATTAATTAACTTATTTAAAAAAATAAAATAAAAAAGCAAGTGGGTATAGGTATATATGGGTGATGTATAGAGCTATGTGTATTAGATATATATATATGATATAGAGATAAGATGTATATAGATAGGTATAGGTAGATAGATAGATAGATAGATAGATAGATAGATAGATAGATAGATACAGATATCATAGGATTTATATGATATGTTACATTTGTAATTGTTTATATGGATTATGAATGTTAAATAAGACGGGGGTAGGAGTAAATAAGTTTTGCTTCATCCTACTCCTTTTTGAACATGTTGGGGATGATCAATGATCGCATTTTAAATGTTTTTTGTTTATTTCATTTGTATTGTTCTTGGTTCTTGTTGTTTTATTTTATCTGCAAGTTCAAAAGAAAGTTTATCAAATCAAATCAAATTGGATAGTGCTTCAAATTATTTGTAGCACTATCATTGGATAGCGCTTCAAATAACATCCAAAACAGTGGGTTGAACAGTGAGCTGTGTGGCTCAGTGTGGAAAGACATTAGCTCCTGGTTCCCAATATCACAGGTTCAAATCCTACCGTGGAATCGTGGATGTCCTTTTCCTTTATTTTTAGCGGTGCCAGCCGCTCTACATTTGACCGTGTCTGTGTGTCCGTCCGTATGTTTGCGGACGGCAAAGATGCAACACAAACAAGAAATGCACACAAACACACACACACACACACACACACACACACACACACACACACACACACACACACACACACACACGCACACACAAGCCAGCACCTGCGAGGCGCTCCGTTGCAACACATGCGCCACTTAAAGACATGCGCACACACAAGCCAGCACTGCACACGTGCAAGCCAGGACTGCACACGTGAGCACACATACACACACACATACACACACGCACACACACATACACGTAAAATGCAGACCATGCGAGGCACACCGTTGCAACACGGGTGCCACTTAAAGACATGCACACACACAAGCCAGCACTGCACACGTGCAAGCTAGGACTGCACACGTGCGCGCACACACACACACACACACACACACATACACGTCAACCCTCAGGCCCTATGTCAACCCTCAGGCCCTCAGGACCCTCTCAGGGGCCCTGATTCAGCCCCTTTTTGACTATGCTTGCTCCTCTTGGTACTCCAACACCTCAGTGTCACTGAAGACTAAGCTTCAAACCTCCCAAAACAAACTGATTCGACTACTTCTCGGACTGGGGCCCATGACCCACCTTTCTCCCACTCACTTTGCCTGCCTAGGCTGGCTCAGGGTGGAAGACAGGGTTAAACAACAAAAAATGGGACTGGTCTTCAAAATCATAAATGCAGATTTGCCCGAAATGCCCCCTATACCCGCATACCTGTCTAAATACCTCCAAAAAGTTAGTGACACCCACAGTCACGAAACTAGAGGGAGCGTAAACAACAACCTGGTACCATCCACCCATAAAACAAACATGGGAAAATTATCCTTCTACTGCACGGCCGCCAAGGTATGGAATAGTCTAACCCCATCCCTAAAAAAATGCAGTTCGCTGGGCTCATTTAAAACAGCCCTAAAAACTAATCTTTCTGGAGGCCATAAGAGGAGGTAGTACCAGTTTCCCGGTAGACAGACGACCCCACTCCGCTTTTTTTGTATATATTTTTAAATTTTCATGCTTTTTTGTACATAGTGGTATTTTTTCTCTGTATTTTTATGTTGATTTTTGAACTGTTTGGTTGCTACTATATATGTCTATGAAATTAATTCAAGGACCCCAACGGAAACAAGTCCGCAAGGACTTTTTTGGTCGGACCTTTTATGCAAAAGTATTATAAATGTAACTGTGTTGTTTTACATTCTTTTGCCTAATAAAAATGTCAATCAATCAATCAAACACGTAACATGCGGACGTGCGAGGCGCACCGCAGCTCCGATCCGCACCAAAATTGCCAGGGGTCTGCCATCACAATAGTCACACCAGGGACCACGTGTGGCACCCAGGAGGCCCGCCAGCACTGCACACGTGCACACGCACAAACACACACACACACACACCAATTAAATAACCTCATCAAAGGCACCGCTTCCTTCACACAGGGTGTGATTTTTTACATTCTGTTTTCACTCCTTGGCCACTAGATGGCACCAGTGTTCTGGTTTCAGGAGGAGAGAGAGAGAGAGAGAGAGAGAGAGAGCTGTATCAAGTCCTATCAGCAGGACTGACCTTCACACACACCCAGGCATGCAATGCTCATTTGGTATGTTCTTGCACTCTTTCAATGACGTGACGCGCATGTCGCTTAACACCTACACTGCAAGTCACACAATGGACAATTGATATGCATCAAGGCTTATTCCTATGTTAATTCGCTAGGTGTGAGTCGGGAACCTTTGAAAACTTTGTTGAGGTGCAAATTTAAAGTAGTTTTAAATCTATGCGTGTGCCTGCCTGTGCTCCTGGTCAAATGGGTTCCGGCATGGCGTGCAAGGCCGTCCAGTGAGCATTGCACCCCTGCACACACCACTGTGTTTTGATGTAGCACACCTGACCCGCGACATGACATTACCTCCTGTGTGTTGTTGTGCATGCAGCACATAGTGAGAAAACTAGTAAAATGGACAAAACGCCGCAAAAAACGGCACCATCTTGTCCATCTACATCTGAAAAATTAGATCAACCAACGACCGAATGTCAGGCGATAATTCCGATTGACAAAAACGATGAAGATTGTGAAACTATGCCAGTGTCTGTCGTTGCGGGAAGTTCAAACGCACCCGGCTCCCGCTGCAACTTCCAGAGCCAGTCATAGTTTGGACCAGAGCCCCCTGTGCACATACGTCTCCACCAGTCAGAGGATCTCGGTTCCGAGACACCAAATCAGGTGAACTGGGATAAATATCCGAGCAGCATTTACAGTAGGAAGAAACGTTCGTTTGTGAGTTCATGGTGTCATGGTAGTGGTAGCCCTGGTTCAGAGCGTTAGTGAGTTCCCTCTAACGCCCTGGAAGACCCCTCGCTCTGCGCTTGTACAAGGAATTCCACTGCCCTGCGAGTGCTCAAGAGTAGTGAAAATAAACAAAACCATTTCGATACTCACCGAAGCAAAGGCTGTTTTGTGTTGTTGAAAGTCTATTCTCGGGACTGGGAAGCTTCTCAGCACCCCACCTACTCTGTAAAATACACTTTTTGGGCAGAAAATAAAATATGTCAGCGAGACGGAAATAAATGTTATTTACTCCACGTCCACAGTGCCCTCTACAGATCTGGAGGATTTGAACTTACCATTAACAAAAATCTGTAGAAGGCACTGTGGAGTAAATAAAAATAATTTCCGTCTCGCTGACATATTTTATTTTCTGCCCAAAAAGTTTATTTTACAGTGTTACAGGCTATGGTAGTGGTAGCCCTGAAACGTCATATCATGGCAGTCATGACGAAACTTCAATCTGGTGTTTGCACTTTCTCCATTTACGGCCTGTACATCTATTTAAACGTTCACATTTCAAATATAAAGTGCTTACTTTATGGCCACGGACGTTACAATGTTGTACGGCTCCTCAAAAGTACCCGTATATTCTGTGGTGTTCAATAAAAAGCATTTTAATCCGATCTGCGGCCATTTTCTCATAGTTATAATGTATCAGCGTGCATGTCGCGGGACCCGTGCGCGCGCGCGGGTTAATTGCGCGAATTGTGGCCGTTTTTTGTTACTTTATTTCGGGTTTAGGGTTAGGGTTAGGGTTAGGCTTATGTTATTTAATTATTATTTTTGCCTGATTTATTGATTATTTTTTTATCAAAAAAATAATTATAAAAAATGTATTATTATAATTTTTTTCCCCCCCAAAATAAACTGAGGGGGCACAATTTGAAACTGAGGGGGCAATGCCCCCTCAGGCCCCCCCGTGGCGCCGGGCCTGTGTTGGTGCGATCGTGTTTCCACAGTAGGCCTATGTGTTGCTTTTTTATGTATAGTTATTGTTTACAGTGGGTCTATCTACATTATATGAAGGATGTTATTATGTGCGCAGTACCTTTTTCTGTTTATTGTTTTTCTCCCGCCTTGACATTATAATGCTATAATTTTATTTGTTGTTGTTGGTGCATCATTTTAGCCTATACTTGTAGCCTTTTTCTACGCACTTCACTGTGTGGTTGTTTATTGTATAGGTGAGCATTTGCTTGCTATAGATAGGGTATATGAATATTATTTATTTTTGCTATAAATAAAGTGCCCCCCTTGGAAAAATGAATGCCCCCCTGCTGATTACTGTCTGGAGCAGACACTTGTGAGCTTGTAGATCTGCTATTTTTGGTTTAAGTTCTCTTCAGAATAGGGATAATGGGGTTCAAGTGGTTAATGTAAAAAAAATATCCAATCACACAAAGATTTGGCGGCCCCCCCTGTAGTAACTCTGAGGAGCCGCTAGGGGTCCCGGACCCCCTGTTGAAGAACCCTGCTATAGAGTGTTTGTTCAGTTCTCCCCGTCTCTCCAGCTCCAGCCGAGTTCAGCCAATCAGGAGAGAGTACCCATTTATCAGCCTTCCAGTTCCAATTTAGTCTGCTCATTTCTTTGTCATCACTTCCAATTCCTCTTGTTTATCCTGTATCCTGTTGTGTATGAGTTCTCTCTCCTGATTGGATCAAATCTGTATCCTGACTTGTATTTTCTGTTTACTAAAGTCCTGGAGAGACACAGAGGCTCCTGCTACTAAACAAACACTTAAATACTGTAGCAATGGTTACTACCAGAATATACTTATTTAACACTTGTTTTAACATAGAAAATACCACTTAGCACCCTACCTTTAATTCTAGATAACATGATAGCCATTAAAACAGTCAAATTGCATGGTGCCTTTTCAGACATGCACTGTAGGTCTTTCTGGTTATGAGTATCATCTTACTGTTTAACACATACACGGGCAACTGGCGGCCACATGTGGCCCCCACCTTCACTTAATGTGGCCCGCAGGTTAATATCGGAATTCTGATGTATTATTGATTTCAGCTGTTACAATTGCAAACATGACCCGCTTTAATTACTACTACTATATTAGTAGTAGCTTAATGACTAATATTACAATTCTATTGTCTTTTTTATGTCCAATGTATTTGTATTAAGTTCATAAAGTTAACATAAGTATAACTAAATGCATTTGAAATTAAATAGAAATGTTACTTTTCAGGATTCCAATTCAAAAAGCTTGTAGATCTGCTATTTTTGCTACTTTTGTGTGACAGAATGGTCCGACAGTACAGTATGCAATGTGGCCCTCTGGAGTGAGTGTGGAAGTATAGTGGCCCTCTCCGTCATCAAAGTTACCCACCCCTGGTTTAACATATAGATATGTAGGCTTAAACAAAAAAGAAAGAAAAAAGTAAAAAAGGATGTTTTGCTTTTAGTTTTTGATTCCAAAGTTGATTTGAACCAGCGAAGGGTTCAGCAAAAGATTGTCTATCCGTGTTATTATGCAGATTATATGCTAATTTATGCAGAGTAGAATGTTGTAATGTGTCACCTCCGAGTACAGAAGCTGACGTGTTAATGAAGAAATGACACACGACACACACACACACACACACACACACACACACACACACACACACACACACACACACACACACACCTCTCCATGTGCACAGAAATACATCCTCA
>NC_137616.1:40463479-40473479 GCF_963280865.1 Gymnoscopelus braueri | reverse complement strand
AGCATTCTACTTCAAACTGATGGTTCTCTCTTATTATTGACCCTCTCTCTCTGAAAAATGGTTGGGATAAAGCTCAGACTATATATTGTCCAGAAAGGTTGTTAAAATGTGCATATCTAGAATATTTTTTCTATTACAGGCAGTGACAACAT
This sequence comes from Gymnoscopelus braueri, assembly GCF_963280865.1. Lineage (NCBI taxonomy): Eukaryota > Metazoa > Chordata > Actinopteri > Myctophiformes > Myctophidae > Gymnoscopelus > Gymnoscopelus braueri. Next base: position 40,473,327 of record NC_137616.1, on the reverse strand, counting down.
AGTGACTATATGTGACATAAGATGTACTTTGGTTTTAATGAAAGATGGAACACAAAGGGTTCCTTTGTAAATTCAATAAACATTGACATCATGTTCTGCAACCACATGCATTTCCACTTCCAGTGCTGAACCTTGCATCAGTTTTGCAATGCAGCTGAAGAATGACTGTATAACATGCATCCCACCGGGATGCACAATTACATTATAGAGCTTATATACCTGCAAGGTGTCAACAAACGGCTCCATGTCAATTGTGAGGTGAATAGGGCCTGCTGTACATGTCAACCAGTGACCATATCTGCTGCCTGCTTGGACACCTGGTTGGACGATAAGGTGCGAGAGAGACCTTGACCTGACCTTTAGCACATAGGCCAAAGACTGACCAGCAAGTCAAAATATAACATAAGAAATAGATTCTACACCTATGAATGCCCCCCCCCCCCCAGGTCCCCATATGAATCACGTTCACGAAGTTCACAGATTCCCTCACACAACTGCAATATTTTGTTGTTTTTAACATAATTTAGTACAATGGAACATCACCATGGGATGGACACCATCTTTGATTTGGCAATAAAAAATTAACTGATGGTAATTTCACTGATTCAGCCATATTTCTTGAACCTAGACCTAGTTTTAGACACCAAAACCACCTTTCTAGGTTGAACAGTATCATAAAGCCATTTAAGCTCCTGGCAGTCATATTGGACGCCATCTTGAAAATGATGGCTTTACGAGAAATATAATTTCCTAGATTTTTTTGTATGTTCTTAAGCATGCCTAGACGTACCAGAACCAATTGAAAAACCTTTTGTATATTTTTTTGGGGGGGGGTTAATAGTATGTTTTCATATATTGACCCATGTAATTTTCGCCTAGTGTTATAACATAAAATGCATATAGCACCCATAAAGCTACCATTGGTGCAAGGCTATCACATATTTTCTAACTCTAGACATGCATACCTTGACAAAAATCACTATGAGCATTATTCCCCTCAGATGGTAATGACCAACCCCCCTGGCTCACGGACTACCTGTACATCACTGCAGAGTCCAGGGCTTCGTATCCACCGCGGGTGCATCCGGTTTTTAACACTAGGCTCCATGCACACAAGCCATGTTGGCAGGAAATTGGGCCGCGACCTTCCCAGGTGTTACCAATGATGCCAATTAAGGCTCTCGTTCCATTTCACACTGGCAGCCCAAATCTGATGCGTAAAAGTTCAGTATTTGCCTCTGAGATGTAGTGGAGCAGAAGTAAAAGTACAGAGAATTGGAAATACTCCAGTAAAGTACAAATACCTCAACATTGTACTTAAGTACAGTACTTAAGTAAATGTACTTAGTTACTTTACACAACTGGTTTTATGCAGTCTGAACAAAGGCTAAGGAATGTGATTCATATCTGATTAGCAACTATCTGTATCCATGTGTTTTCTTTTTGTTTCGTTTTTTTTAGTGTAGCAGGGTCTTTAGTAGCACCCTGACTCTTATCTGTTTGACCAGGGAACACAACCTTAATCACAATCAGTATCATTGGTAACACCTGTGAAGGAGCGAGAGAGCAGCCCCACATCCTTGCCAATATGGCTGCTGTGCATATAGGGTGAGGGATGCCGCCATGCCGGGCAGGCGGGTGTCACTGCACGTACTCCTACAGGCCGGGTACGTTGAGTGGGGAATGTTGAGTAGAACGAAAGGGCGCTGAGTCCTCCCGGTGGAGGCTCCTCTCCGGCAGGTGAGCCAGTAGGGTACAACAGCAGTGGCAACACAGAAATGTGTGTGGGGGAGAAATGAATTGGCTTTAATTGGCACCCATTTTTGGGGGAGGAAAAAGGGGTGGAATAAGGGGTAAAAAATTATTGCTAAGATATGGATAGAGAGACAGATGAAGAGGGATACTGGTAGCAGAGAACGGAGTGAGATCATTTGTTATTTTATACAAACGTTGTTTTTGAATAGGTCACAGGTGCACACACACACACACACACACACACACACACACACACACACACACACACACACACACACACACACACACACACACACACACACACACACACACACACACACACATACACACACACACACACACACACACACAGAGCAGCAGCAGCAGCAGCAGTGGTCTCCCATTCCATGTCTAAGTGGTGTTATTAGAGAAAGCGGACAGTGTTTTATTTGATTTCACCGTTGTGTTTTGTGGTTTTGTAGCCATGGAGAGAGTGATCTGCTAAAGTGGTTAGTTGTTCTGTTCTCCACTTTATTCACTCAACAGCTGGGGATACTGTGTCAGTGCAACCACTCCTAGACACACACACACACGCACACACGTGCACACTCACACATACACGCACGCACACACACACACACACACACACACACACACACACACACACATACGTCCATGCTCTGCGTTCACGTGGGTGTATACCCATGTGTCCATATTTGTGTGTGGATACATGCTCTTTGTGTGCGTGTGCTTGGACGTGTGCGTGCATGTGTGTGCGTGCGTGCATGTGTGTGCGTTCGTGCATGCGAGTGTGTGTTGTGTCTGCTGTGAAAGCGTGCCAGAGCGAGGCAGGGCCAAACATGAACTCATAGTCTGATAATATTTCTCTGTAATGAATGGACTGGACCGCCGTTCCCACACAGTCTGCTAAGACTGGGAATGCACGTGTGCACAGACACACACACACACACACACACACACGCACACACACACACACACACACACACACACACACACACACGCACACACACACACACACACACACACACACACAGACACACACACACACACACACACACACACACACACACACATATACGTATATATATATATATATATACTTGAGAGGCCATCAACATTTTAGAACAGTAATATTATAAATGCGTTTTTTACCTAACCCTTGAGTCTGAGTTTAATTGCTTGCCGGATTCACACACATGCCCATATAGACACAAATCCAAAACGCAAAAGTGTATGCACACACAAAAGTACACACACACACACACACACACACACACACACACACACACACACACACACACACACACACACACACACACACACACACACACACACACATACACACACACACACACACACACACACACACACACACACACACAGAGATGCTTTACAGCGTAGGTCACCAGTAGTTTATTGAGGGGACCACGTCAGTACACATTGAAGACAAGAGGGCAGAATCTGTATCTGCAGATTCCTCATTCTCTTCCATAAAACACTTCAATACTGTCTCTTTGTACCCGTCTGTCTTCTGTCATTCTTTCAGTCCCTGTCCCCCCCCCCCCCCCCAAAACACAATTAATGTAGACCTGCTGCAACACATGTATGTCCCTGTCTGTACAGTATGTGCGTTTACTCAGACCCACAATGCTTTGCGACAGACTGGCTCTCTGTCCGTCTCACTGTCTGCCTGGTTGTCCAACTGTCTGTCTGTCTGAGTGTCTGTCTGCTCTCAGGCCATCCATTTGTCAGCCCTGTGCTCCCTCCGTTTAGCATGGTTTGGGGTGTTTACATTGTACTAGGCTGCCCCAACGCTCCTGATTTCGTGTATAGAGGGGCGGGTGTATAGAGCCGGCGAGAGATTGCGCCTGATCCCATTGGTTCACCGATCTGTCCGTCAACCCCCGCCCCGTTAACACAACATTACGAGCGACGCCCACTGCACTCTGGTTGGTTGGGAAATGAAACACTTCCTCATACCGAGTACACCGACGCGCTGGGCCAGGCTTTTATTTTTTAGCAAAACTAAACAATAAAAGCCTGGAGATCGAGGCTAACATTGTACATTTTTGCATGTCTGTGTGCCAGTGGTGGAAAGTAACTAAGTACATTTACTCAAGTATTGTACTTATGTACAATTTTGAGGTTTCCAATTGTCAGTACTTTTACATCTCAGAGGCAAATATTGTACTTTTACTACAATTATTTTAAAACTTGTAGTTGCTAGTTACTTTGAAGATTTGAATTATTATTACAAAACACATACATTAACCACTTCAGCCTTTAAACTTTGGCTATTTGAAATTAGCCGATCTACAAGCTCAAAAGATGTTAATACATAATGTGATACATATGATACCTTGTGAAACGGGACATTCTGCCTAATGAGTAGCCTACTTTTACTTTAGGTATATTTTTATGCAAATACTATTCTACTTTTACTCAAGTAAATTTTGATTACCGAAATTTTACTTGTAACAGTGTGTTTCTATATTGCAGTATTGATACTTAGTAGTACTGTAGTACTTTTTCCACCACTGCTGCGCTCGGCTATCTCTCTCTCTCTGTCCCACTCTATCTATCTGTCTGTCTGTATTCACATAATGTCACAGGCAGCCTGCACAGTACAATCCTCAGTGTTAATTGAACTCCATTACATGTGTGTATACTCTCAGAGTTACAAATGAAATGAAATGGATAAATTAACACTGAGAATTCTACTACGTGCCTGTTCCTAATTCTTCATCAGTCTGTACGTCCGTCCGTCCGTCCGTCCGTCTGCCATTATTTTGTCACAGCATGATTATTCATTCATTTATTTTCAACCGTATCTGATAAATGGTCCTCATCAATACTCATAAGATGGCACTTTCTCTGTCTACTCACTCTTCATCTGAAGGGCCGTGGACAGTTCAGAAAACTGCCTACCAGTGACGTCATTGGTAGACAGGTTTGGTCATTTCTAACAAGCTTTCAGACTTCATTTTATGTCTTTATTGCAAGAACAATGGCTTCTATTTCAGCATGCTAACTTTCCATTAAGAGAGAGGCTGTAGTTTCTATTAGCTTATATTGAATCCCCAATGACGATGTTTCACTGGTTTCTGAACTGTCCATAGTCCACCAAGTGGCATCTTATAATGAGCACTAACCCCAGCATCCATATTCTTGGGGGGGTGGGGCATTAGCCAAAAATAGCCGATCTACAAGCTCACAACGCGTCACAACGTTGTGAGCTTGTAGATCGGCTATTTTTGACGAAGATATTCGGTGTGGTCCATTTTACTGAGTCTAGAGGGTTTAAAGGGCAAGACCACTTTGGCAGAGGTTTGGGTTGTGTAGTTACCTTGCCATGATGTAACTCCAAATCTGGACAAGAAATCTAAAATAATTGCTCCATTGATTAGTAATTGATAATCCTCATTGACTTACCTTGTACAGTGAAACAGCTCTCAAAGTCACTCTTTTAGCACATAAACAAACAGGATCCGAATCTTCAAATAGTAAAATCAACAGGAAGTAGATTTTTTTTTATAAAAAAAAAAAAACAGTACAGGGTTTGGCGATGTTTTTAAATGGTCAGAATCAGCTTTGTTTGTGTTTGTTTATGTGCTAAAAGAGTGACTTTGAGAGCTGTTTCACTGTACAATGTAAATCAATGTAAGTCAATTGCTCCATTCTAATCAATGGAGCAATTATTTTTTGATTTCTTGCACTCCTTTGGAACAAAACCCAAACCTCTACCAAAGTGGTCTTGCCCTTTAAGTGGTTAATGAGGACCAGTTATATGAAGATAAGGTTGAAAATGTGGGGAAAGCTCCTTTATGACCCCAGTGTCCATGGAGGTAAACGACAGGCTGTCAGGAGGAAACACACTGAGCCCTTGTGTGTTTGTGCTTACCGTACCGGATCCACACACATTGTTTTTTTTTACCCATTAACACCTGAGGTCGATTCTACAAATACCTTCTAAATCAGTAGTTCTCACACTTTTCAAGATTAACCAAAAAAAAAAGTTCAAAAATAGCAGATGTCGTGACGTAGTGTGAGCTTTGTACATCTGCTATTTCCGAACAGCCGACGCTGAAATCTAAAATGACACAACAGATGCTTTTTCCGTTTTCAACGGGTTGAGTACGTTTTCATCATCAGTCCAACATGGTCTTGTGTATAAGATCAGCATTTACTGTCACATCTTCTTATAAATGAATGTGTCCGTTTTGACCGTCCGACCCGTAAGAGGATTATACAATATGAGAATAAAGAGTTCTTCAGTAGTAATAATAACAATAACTGTTGGATGAAGGAAATAACGTGGATAGTTGGATACTAGATATTGGAGTAACAGGATTTAAGCTTAATGATAATAGTGTGTGTGTGTGTGTGTGTGTGTGTGTGTGTGTGTGTGTGTGTGTGTGTGTGTGTGTGTGTGTGTGTGTGTGTGTGTGTGTGTGTGTGTGTGTGTGTGTGTGTGTGTTGTTGTGTGTGTGTGTGTGTGTGTGTGTGTGTGTGTGTGTGTGTGTGTGTGTGCTTGTGTGTGTGTGTGTGCGTGTGTGTGCTTGTGTGTATTATTGTCAGCAAGCAGAAAATAATTACGTTTATGTATGTGTGTCCTTGTCGTGCGTGTGTGTGTGTGTGTGTTTGCGCGTGTGCCTAATCTGCACATGTGCGTGTGTGCGCATGCATGGATGTCAATGCATATCTCCGCCACTCCCTTGCAGCATCACACAGAGCAACGACCAACGAGTTCTTCCCCAGGGAAAGCGGAGATCAGGAGAGAGAAAAACATCTTCAGATTCAAGTTCAACAGGATGACGATGACTTCATCTTCATCTCTGTTGAAGAGTTCTATCCAACGATTATGTCGTCGTCGGTTATGATGATGAGAAAAAAGGCCCATTGTACTGTTCTGGTTGAGAACAATGTTTTGTTTTTGGTTTTGTGGATGTTTGTGATTCGCTGTTCTTGTGCTGTCCATCATAATGAGCAGGAAACCACCTGTCTGTCCTCAGGTACTGTCTGTGACTGACCATGTCACTCAGTCACACTTCACCTTGTCTGAGAGAGAGAGAAAGAGAGAGAGACAGACAGACAGACAGACAGACAGACAGACAGACAGACAGACAGACAGACAGACAGACAGACAGACAGACAGACAGACAGACAGACAGAAGCAGTACAGTTTATTTTGTGAACTTTTTGTGTGAGAGAGAGAATGCACAAGATACTCAGAGTTACTAACATGCACACGCACACACACACACGCACACAAATAAACACACACGCACGCACGCACTCACACACCTCTGCCGCACATGAAGCAATCATCGCACACTTCATGAATGCACACACTTCCCTCTCTCTGTCTTTCACACACGCACACACTCGCACACGCACACGCACACAGTGTGTGGGTGGTATGCTACCTGCAGGCCTGCAGAGCAGATGGAGGGAGAGAAAATAAGTCTGACCAGCAGATGCTTTATCTCTGTCCTCCTCCTCCATCTGCCCCGCCTCATCCCTTCATTCTCCCATCCCTCTCTCTCTCCATCCCTCTATCCTTCCACCCTTCCATCCCTCTCTCTCTCAGAGGTGGAAAGTACATTTACTCAAGTACTGTAATTAAGTACAAATTTGAGGTATTTTTCATTTACTGGAGTATTTCACACAAGCTTGTTTGCCATTGTGAGCTTGTAGATCTGCTATTTTCAAAAGATTTTTATACATTTGAAAACGTATACTTCTGTACTTTTACTAAGTAAAGTAAATTTTGAATTCCGGACTTTCACTTATATTTCTACATTGCAGTATTGATACTTTTACTTAAGTAAAACATTTGAGTACTTTTTCCACCACTGCTCTCTCTATATCCCTCTATCCTTCAAGAAATTCTTGAACACAAACAACAGTAGATGCACATGCAGGCTTGGGAAACTCAACAAGTGTTTCAGGATACAGATCACGGATACAGGAAGCATCATCTCCTCCTCCATATGTGGCGACTGCCAAATGATCAGACACTGAACAGAATTTAGCCAATGCCTTAGAGCTCTTGGCTTGGGCATTCCTGCAATCAGCTGCAGACCTCTCACAACTCATTTATGGACATTACCGAGGCTTCCAAATAGACACACACACGCACGCACGCACGCACGCACGCACGCACGCACGCACGCACGCACGCACGCACGCACGCACGCACGCACGCACGCACGCACGCACGCACGCACGCACGCACGCACGCACACACACACACACACACACACACACACACACACACACACACACACACACACACACACACACACACTAGGGCATTCACGAATAGTAATTTTTAGTATTCTAATTATTCGACCTATAAGTATTCGAATATTCGATTAATCGATTTGATTATAAAAAATAAAATAATGACAACAATTTTTTTTTTTCAATGGCATTGATGACTCGACTCAAGGAATGCGAGTTGACGTAACACCAGAGCTCACAGCTGCATGTCTGCTGTAGAAAAGCCACTAAAAAAATAAAAATCTAAATCAAACTTTTTTTAGTTTTTGTTTTTTTTGTTGAATAATCGAATAGTGGTTTGATATTCGAATATTCGAATATTCGACTATTCGGTGAATGCCCTAACACACACGCACGCACGCGCACGTGCACACACTGACCTGTGTAGTGCTGGTCCCAGATGTAGTTGTTGAGTATCTCTCCCAGGACGTAGAAGGTGGAGATGAGGGCGGTCACACAGGAGAAGAACAGCACCCTGGCCGTCGGGGTGATGCGCTCCAACAGAGGGTACACCCACACCCCGGTCACCTGGTGCACCCAGCACATCCTGAATGACACACACACACACACACACACACACACACACACACACACACACACACGTTTGTATTACTATACTTGTGAGGACATCAACATTTTAGGAAGCCGATTTTATGATTGATTTATGATTTATTTGGGGCATTTTTAACCGCAGTTCTAAAGCTGAAAAATAGCAGATCTACAAGCTCACAACTTGTCGCGCTGCGACACGTTGTGAGCTTGTAGATCGGCCATTTTAGGGTGTGTGCCATCGCCGCACAACTCTAAGTATAAAATGGGAAAAATCTACAACCCGACCCCTAAACCTAACCTCTAAATGTCTAATCCTAATCCTAACCCCAAACTGAATCTTTTTCTGTAAACGTAAAAAAAAATATCAACCATAAAACAACCATTTTTTTTTCAATTATAAAACACATCCTCAGTGTGTGTGTGTGTGTGCGTGCATACATTGAGTGTGTGTACGAGCATGCATGCATGCGCACGTGTACTTGTGTAAACTAAACCTGCTAGTGCATGGCAGAAGTTTATTTCAGCGTAGCAAAAGTAGTAGTTTTTTTTGGGAAAGTAGCACATTGTGGACCTGACACTTTTTCCTCTCTCTCGCTCTAACTCGGTGTCTGTGTCTGTGTCTGTGTCTGTGTCTGTCTGTCTGTCTGTCTGTCTGTCTGTCTGTCTCTCTCTCTCTCTCTCTCTCTCTCTCTCTCTCTCTCTCTCTGACAGACCATTCAAACACGGAGGAAGATGAAACAGTAATCAAAATAAGTGCCATTAATATAATATAATAATTAATATAATATAATATTATATTATATTATATTATATTATATTATATTATATTATATTATATTATATTATATTATATTATATTATATTATAATATAATAATTAATAATAAGTGCCATTAATTGGCAACTGCATTTGTTATGATAATTAACATTTTTCAGACTAATGTTGACTTAATGCTGAACCGTAGCTTGTACTAGCTTCCTGCATTTTACAGTTACTTTACATTTATGACATTTTTTGTCACGTGGCTTTTTCTTTTTGGCACGTAGCCCTCATCCCCCCATTTAAACACATTATAAACACACCCCCGTCCCACGGCTCAAGGGAGGCCCACTGTCTCGGAACTGTGTGTGTGTGTGTGTGTGTGTGTGTGTGTGTGTGTGTGTGTGTGTGTGTGTGTGTGTGTGTGTGTGTGTGTGTGTGTGTGTGTGTGTGTGTGTGTGTGTGTGTGTGTGTGTGTGCGTGTGCGTGTGCGTGTG
>NC_137616.1:40448479-40458479 GCF_963280865.1 Gymnoscopelus braueri | reverse complement strand
CAAACAAGAGAGAGTGAGGGAAGGGCAAACAAAAATAGAATACAATGGGGCGAGAGAGAGAGATAGAGACGCGCAGAAAGAGACAGTGTTATTTAGAGGTACTGTATATAGAGAGCTAGCGGTTTCTCTGCAGAAACTAAAGTTATACAGGAGTGGGTGCTCAGAGAGTGTGTGTGTGTGCGTGCGTGTGTGTGTGTGTGTGAGAGAGAGAGAGACAGGGTAGAATTGCAACGTCAGGACATCTGTCTCTACCCCAGCTGTGTGTGCGTGCATGTACATTTGAGCTTGAGTGTTTGAGTGTGTGTGCGTGTGTATGTGCGGTGTGCGCTAACATGAGTGTGAAATTGTGTGTTTATGTGTATAGGGAGGGAAACCTAGCACTTATAAGACCCCTGGAGACCACCCCCCCCCCCCCCCCCCCCCCCACACACACACACACACACACACACACACACACACACACACACACACACACACACACACACACACACACACTCCAACCTCCTCTTTCTGTGCTCCTCCTTGATCCATTCTGCTGCACATTAACGTTCTGTTGTTACTTCATAGAACTCTTAAAGGGGTTAAAAGGCTAAACAATATGGTGGAACTTTCGCAATACAAACACACACATTAATCAAAAGGATTGACACAATAAAGCCCAAAGGCTTATTTCTTATTTTCATTTGCAACGGTCCCTTGGTGCAAATGTGTGTGTGTGCCCCAGCCAAGACCAAACCGACCCATGAATTGATTAAAGGTAGGGTAAGTCAGTGGTTCTCAAAACTTTTTTATGTCAAGGACGCCCAAAATGATATGTATTTGACCACAGACCCCCTCTCTTTTGACATTTTTTTAAAATAGACAATCTATTCTACAAGCTCAAAATGTGTCGCATCGCGACGCATTTTGAGCTTGTAGATCTGCTATTTTGAAATGGCTGAAAATATGTATAGGACTGAAGTGGTTGTGTTTTGTAACAATAATCAAAATCTACAAAGTAACTCAAGTTTTCATACAATCGTAATGGAGTAAAAGTACAATAAGTTCCTCTGGGATGTAGTGGGGTAGAAGTAAAAGTATTGAAAATTGTAAAATTTTAAAAAAAATACCTCAACATTTTACTTAAACAGTAATTGAGTGCATGTACCAAGTTACTTTACACCACTGCTTCTGACATGCTGCAGCAGCGGTACTGCATTTATGCGCGGTCATGACCCCGTTCAATGTCACTTGTGTAATGCATTAATGACGCCGGCTTCACATGACTGCCAAGCTGTTGTAGCATTATTACACAACTACTATGTTGTACTTTGAACCCTGGCACTACAGGGACTCACTGGTGATTTCTCCCCGTTGTATGTTGTATGTAACACCTCGTCATTGAACTGCGACGCTGTATTGACACATTTTTCTGGGGACCCCCGGAACCCCCTCAAGGACCCCAACTTTGAGAACAACTGCATATGTTACTGTACAGTGGTATAGAGCAGTGGTTCTCAACCTTTTTCAGGCTGTGACACCCCAAAATAATCATATTTTAACTGGGGACCACCCTTAAAAAAAATCATATTTTAACTGGGGACCACCCCAAAAAAATCATATTTTAACTGGGGACCACCCAAAAAAAATCATATTTTAACTGGGGACCACCCCAAAAAAATACATTTGAGTTGAGGCATTACATTTAGTTTGACTCGGTTCCACAGATAAATATGCGTTGTGAGCTTGTAGATCAGCTATTTTCTAAGTTTTTGCCTCTATCTTATATTATTTGACAATTTGGCCAATGTTTGATATTTTTTACATTTAGAATGGTTTGTTGATTACTTTTGATGCAGGAATGGTCTTTTTTCATTTAACTTCTTTTCTTCTTTTTATTAAAAAGGTCTTAAACCGTCAGTTGATGCTTCATATCCATGTGAGAAAAATTGCTCAGCTCATTTTGTTTACTTTTGGAACAAAAATATGCCACGATGCTATTGAGACCCTATGGTGTTTTCAATGGGGAAAAACTCTGTGACTCAGATTGATATAGCGGCCTCTAGTGGCAGTGATGTCAGACTTCGGCTCTCTAATAGTAGTACATGTGTTTATATATCCATAATAGTACAGTATACAGGGGTATTAGTAGTAGTAAGTAACCCATGTTAATGATTGAATGTCGGGCTGATCACTGCACTCTCTGTGCCAAAGCGAAATTCCCTGTGTGAACCTTATAACAGGCAATAAAAGCTTTGTGATGTCTGCCTACCACATGCAGTAACACCTAACTAACACCTTAACACAAGGCGGTACTGCCACACACATCACCTGACTGTTATCACTCTGTCCGTATCTCTCTCTCTATCTCTCTCTCTCTCGCACACGCACGCACGCACGCACGCACGCACGCACTCACGCACGCACGCACGCACGCACGCACGCACGCACACACGCACGCACGCACGCACGAACGCACGCACGCACCGCGCCGCGCCGCGCCGCGCCGCGCCGCGTGCCGAGCTTGTAGATCTGCTACTTTTGGTGCTTTTGCAAACGTACTCACACACACACACACACACACACACACACACACACACACACACACACACACACACACACACACACACACACACACACACACACACACACACACACACACACACACACACATATTGGTTGTCAGCATGAAAGCGGTTACAAATAGAGGTGAAGAAACAGACATACTGTGTGTGTGTGTGTGTGTCTGTCTGACTGTTTGTCTGTCAACGTATCCTGCTACATCTGTTGACAGTTTCCTTTACACTTGCTATTTTTACTGCTCTGTTGGGACACACACACACACTCACACAGATAAAAGACAGATCTGTTAAACTTGGAAAAAAATTCTTTGTATACATATGTGTGTGTGCGCGCGCGTGTTTCTGTGTGTGTGTGTGTGTGTGTGTGTGTGTGTGTGTGTGTGTGTGTGTGTGTGTGTGTGTGTGTGTGTGTGTGTGTGTGTGTGTGTGTGTGTGTGTGTGTGCGCATGCGTGTTTGTGTGCGTGCGTGTGTGCGTGTGTTTGTGCGTGTGCGTGTGAGTGTGCGTGTGCGTGTGTAATGAATCAAACCCAACAATGATTCACCAGATGTTAACAAACAGCTGAGACACTGCCAATGGAGAAAACAAAAAGACCAGAGAGAGAGAGCGAGAGACATAGAGAGAGAGAGAGAATGAGCAGTGGTGGAAAAAGTACTCACATTTTTTACTCAAGTAAAAGTATCAATACTGCAATGTAGAAATACTCTGTTACTAGTAAAAGTCCGGAATTCAAAATTGACTTGAGTAAAAGTACAAAAGTTTTGGTATCAAAATGTACTTGAAGTACCAAAAGTAGAAAGTACTCATTATGCAGAATATTCTGTTTCACAAGTTTCCAAATGTATAAAATCTTTAGAAAAATCTTATGAAAATAGCAGATCTACAAGCTCACAATGCGTCGCATCGCGACGCATTGTGAGCTTGTAGATCGGCTATTTTCAAATGGCCAAAATGTATATAGGGTTGAAGTGGTTAATGCAAAGTAACTAGTAACTAAAGTTTTCAAATAATTGTAGTGGAGTAAAAGTACAATATTTGCCATTAAGATGTAGTGGAGTAGAAGTAAAAGAAAATTGGAAATGTAAAGTAAAAGTACCTCAAAATTGTACTTAAGTACAGTACTTGAGTAAATGTACTTAGTTACTTTACATCACTGCGAATGAGAAGGCAGAGATCTCAAGTCTCAAGAGTTTTTTTCTTGTGCATGGGATGTGCTCAACACATTATGCAGTTGACTGAGAGGGAGATAAACAGACGCAGACAGAAGTGAAGAATGAGAGAGAGAGATATGGGGGGAGAGAGAGAGAGAGAGAGAGAGAGAGAGAGAGAGAGAGAGAGAGAGAGAGAGAGAGAGGGTGTTGACTGCAGTTAAAGCAGTTGTTCTCAAACGTTTTAATTTCAAGGACATCCATAACTCTGAGAGTGTACAAATGGAACCGTAAGTGTCCATTTAGTTCCAAATATACACTCTCAGAGATATGTTACAGTACCATTGGGAAAACCAGTCAGGTTTAAAAAGGAGCGCCCGTTTTGGAGTGTGGGCGGCGAGAAAACAAGCTTTCCCTTTTCAATCCGACTGGTTTTCCAATGGTGCTGTAACATATATACCTGTGAAGGTCCATCTGGAACCCCGTAAAGGGACCCTGAGGGTCCTTGGACCCCACTTTGAGAACCAACGTTGTTGTTTATGTCATCATTTTTGTGGGATAAAAAAAGTATAATAATTGGGGTTTTAACCTGCTGGCCCCTGACCTTAACTTTAACCAAAGCATTACTACAAACTAACCCTGACCCTAACTTTAACCTAAGCATTACTACAAACTAACCCTGACCCTAACTTTAACCTAAGCATTACTACAAACTAACCCTGACCCTAACTTTAACCTAAGCATTACTACAAACTAACCCTGACCCTAACTTTAACCTAAGCATTACCACAAACTAACCCTGACCCTAACTTTAACCTAAGCATTACCACAAACTAACCCTGACCCTAACTTTAACCTAAGCATTACCACAAACTAACCCTGACCCTAACTTTAACCTAAGCATTACCACAAACTAACCCTGACCCTAACTTTAACCTAAGCATTACCACAATGTAACCCTGACCTTAACCCCTCACCCTAAAGCTTGATCCTAACTCCAACCTCATTTTTTCATAACAATAACCTTAGAATTACCATGGGGTTATAGAACATTGGCCATTTATGGTTGGTTTTACTATCCTCGTGGGGACTTCTGGTAACCACAAAGTAAGTCAAACATGGCATGCACGCACACGCACAAGCACACACTTCACTTTTAAGTACTTAAGGATATCACTGTACTAGTTGGTTTCAGTGTCTTGTTGGAATTCAATGGGAGGGATTAACCCTGTTCTCTTATCAAGATTCAAATCACTTTAACCATTGTCTCACTCTGCCTCGCATGCACACACAACATGCACACACAACATGCACACACAACATGCACACACAACATGCGCACGCCCGCATACACGCCCCTTACATTCAGTCACAAAGTGTCCGCCTACCTGTTCACGCTGGTGTGTGTGTGTGTGTGTGTGTGTGTGTGTGTGTGTGTGTGTGTGTGTGTGTGTGTGTGTGTGTGTGTGTGTGTGTGTGTGTGTGTGTGTGTGTGTGTGTGTGTGTGTGTGTGTGTGTGTGTGTGTGTGTATGTGTGTGCTGCAGTGTGTGTGGCTGTGTGTGCGTGTGTGCCTTCTTGTATTACTATTTGTGAGGTCCAAATGTCCTGAAAAGTACAGTAAAATTTGAAAAATATGACATTGTGAGGACTATTTTCCTGAGAAATGGTTGTTTTATGGTAAAATAAAAAAGAGCTAGGTTTACATTTTACAATTAGAAAAAGTTAACATTTAGAAAAAGATTCAGGTTGTGGTAAAGGGTGAGGATTAGGGTTTTAGTTTTCCCTAAATATATATATATACTTAGTTGTGCGCCGAAAAAGCGGAAAAATTGCTCGAAGTGTGTGTGTGTGTGTGTGTGTGTGTGTGTGTGTGTGTGCGTGTGCGTGTGCGTGTGCGTGTGCGTGTGCGTGCGCGTGCGCGTGCGCGTGCGCGCACACTCACTGGAGACGCGTGCCGCACAGCTTGTGTGTGTGTGTGTGTGTGTGTGACATTGTCTCCGTGTCGCCGGCCTCCAGAGGGTTCATTAGAGACCGTGACGAGCTGTAGAAGTGCCTTTTGTCCCCCCGCTGTTCTGCTCTCAAGTGTTCCCCATTCAGTCTGGAGACCAGACAATAGAAAGCTGACTCTAATCACATGGAGCTTAACTCTCCCCCCCCCCCCACCCCCATGCTTCCATTATGCCTGCACCATTAGTCATGTAGCAATCATATAGTGGCATATCGGAGTTGTCGGGCAGAAACCTCTTATCTCCGTATTTTAACTTTTTGAGTTTTGTTTTCGTAAATGAACGCCCTACTTGATCATACTACACCATCACACGAAAGCATCAAAAGTAGCAGATCTACAAGCTCGCAACGTGTCGCTTCGCGCCGCGTTTCGAGCTTGTAGATCTGCTACTTTTGCTGTTTTGGAATTTGAATCCTGAAAACTCACAGTTTTGGACAAAATGAGGTTTTCACCCGACATTTGTTTGCATAACTCATTTGCTGAATTAACGGCATCGACGATGATAACGCAGTGAAAGCGTTTCCATGCTGTTTTGGACGCTGTGCACGCAGTTGGAAAATACAAATATGATTTCCGCCGCTGCACAGTTCTTCCTCTGTTGTAAACAATGCTTCTTTGCAATAACTTTTATTTACTGTTGGAAAAGCCTGTTTATTTAACTTTTAAATGGTGCCCCCATTTATAAGGAGCATTTGTGGGATGAGTAACAAATGTTTGAGAATGGCTGGTATATACAGTAGTGGTTCTCAAACCTTTTAATTTCAATGTGTGACAATGTGTTAAAGGGATATTTCACTTTCAAAAAAACTTTGGGTCATTTTATCGTCTACTCAGGCTTTTGTGAGCCCCCCAGAACGTTTTTAAGATAACTTTTTTCATTTATTTTTAATATTTTTTTTGGAAAATGAATTTTTTTTAAATACAATAAAAAAAATGTATAAAATAAATGAAAAAAGTAATCGAAAAAACACGGCCCCCTCACGTATTAGGAGGGCAGGGTGAGTCAGCAGAACCAAGGACGGGTGTTTTTGATGAATCTAACAGGTTAAAAATGGAGTTTGAAGTTATAATGGGTTTGTATAGGAAGGGGGCGTGTCTGATAAAATGATTATCAAATATCTAAATACTACATCAAGCAACTTAAAAACGGTCTGGGGGGCTCACAAAAGCCTGAGTAGACGATAAAATGACCCAAAGTTTTTTTGAAAGTGAAATATCCCTTTAAGAGCCGGAAATTTTCTTTCTTTCTGAAATAATGTAATTTTTAAATGGAAATGGAAAAAGAGGATATTTACTTGCGACCCATAAAATGGGTCCCAACCCAGTGTTTGGGAAAACAGATTTTTTTGGGTAGTTCAATCCTATATTAAAATTGGCATAAGGGAGGACCGGCCGGCCAGAAACGCGGTGCGAATCGACACGTTTTGAGCTTGTAGATCTGCTACTTTTTGAATTTGAATCCTGAAAGGTTTTTCCCCCCCGACAGAGACGTTATACTGTGTATAGGATAAAGCAGGGTTTCTCAAAGTCCAGGGGGTGCCACAGAATACTTTGATAACATTTGAAATGTATCAGCATAACTTCAGTTTAAACACTTTAACCCTAACCCTCTATACTACTGAGCCTGCAAGTGTCTTCCTCCCTCATGGCGCGCAACCTCTTGAAACAACAGAAGGGGGGACTGTCCCACTTTTCTCTCCTTTAAAAAATGTAATCCATAGAGAACGTTGTAGCAGAGGCTAAGACAATGGAGCCTTTAAAGTACAGTAACGACAGACGTTATTATTATCAGACAGCATGGGTGTGACAGCGACATGACAACCACAACTACTAAAATCACTTAGTGAGGGGGAGGGGGAGGGACAAGGGCTTTGTGCACCACAGTGACTGAAGAAGAAAGGTGTGCGTGTGCGTGTGTGTGTGTGTGTGTGTGTGTGTGTGTGTGTGTGTGTGTGTGTGTGTGTGTGTGTGTGAGAGAGAGAAACTAAAAGTAACTGCATGGAGATGGTATGTACTTGTACTCCCCCCCTCCCTACTCCACCCACTCTGTCACATCTTGTAATCTGTCCTGCATCTCGTTGTATTGTTTGAAGGTGTTTTTTATTATTACACAATTCCCAAAGCTCAAGGGCCTTCACAAAGCCTGCTGCTGCCAACGAACCGCGTGTGTGTGTGTGTAGTGTGTGTGAGAGAGAGTGCGTGGCATACTACACGGTAAGTGTGTTTGCGAGTTTGCACTTATTTTAGGAATTCAAAAAGCCATTGAAGAACACACACACACACACACACACACACACACACACACACACACACACACACACACACACACACACACACACACACACACACACACACACACACACACACACACACACACACACACACACACACCCCTCAGTGCTTACTCATAGTGACAGGGGGATACAAAGGCACTCTGCTGCTGACGCAGGTGACCTGCCCTGTGATGGGAGCGCACACACACACACACACACACACAGTGGTCCAGCTGTCATCGGGTTGATTAAAGCATTGGTTCTCAAAGTGGGGTCCGGGGACCCCCAGGGGTCCTTGGGGGGGTACCAGGGTGTAAATAGCAGATATACAAGCTCACAGCGCGTCACAAAAATGCCAGAAAATGCATATGTGACTTGTTGTGAGCTTGTAGATTTATTGGTTAACATGTATGAAAAACACAAGATTGTGTGTGTGTGTGCGTGTGTGTGTGTGTGTGTGTGTGTGTGTGTGTGTGTGTGTGTGTGTGGGGGTGTGTGTGTGTGTGTGTGTGTGTGTGTGTGTGTGTGTGCGTGCTTGCAGGTGCGACTCAGACTCGTGTCAGATGTAAGACGGGGGGGTCTCCAAGGAAAAAGGTTATAGAAGATGCTATTTTAAGTGGTTGAAACCCCCCCCCCCTCTAAACACCCACCCACCCTTAGACCCCCTGCAGGGAGACAGTCCTCTCTGTAGATCCGGGGTGAGTTTATTTTCTACCTCTAAGCTAATCTCTCCGTCTCTCTCTCTCTCTCTGAAGTGACAGAGCCTTGATCAACACGCCCGTTCTGCCAAATGATCAAACGCACAGTGACTTCCTGTGTCCTTTTTTTCCCCTCGTTTCTGCCGTATATTCCGACGTCAAATCTTTGTTCCCCTCCCTGTCAAATACTTCATGGCTGTTACTTTGCTTTGCTCGGAATATAAAAAGGTGAAATTAATATTCGGCTAACATTTTGAATAAATTATACAAATATAGTTACTTTATTTAAATGCTGTCGTCTTTAGAAAAACAGTCCCTTTTGCAGTTCGAACATTCAGACAGTTTTCCTTATCCTCCAGACCGCTACAGTTGTGTGCAGGTGAAGCAGACATTTTGTTGACTTCGGGGCAGAAATCTCCACATTTTAACTTTTAATGTTTTTCCATAAATCAACGCCCTACTCTGTCACAATACAGTGTCACACAGAAGTAGGAAAAATAGCCGATCTACAAACTCAATCTACAAGTTCAAAACGAGTTTTGAGCATTATGTAGAGCTAGCCTGGTTCCAGACGAATCTGCCATTGCAAAAAAAAGAATGCCCCCGGCAGATTAGGTTTGGCTCCTCTCAATAGAGATTGGATTTCTCTCCCCCCAATCAGGGCCCAGTATTTTTTTTATTTGCCCCTCAGAAATGCAGGTTCCACACAGAGATTTCAGACTAATATCTACGTAGTGATATTAGTCTGGCCATGCCAGGCTAATGTAGATCGGCTATTTTTGAATTTCGAGCTTGTGGACCTGCTACTTTTGCTCCCTTGAATTTGAATCCTGAAAACACAACCATTTTTGTACATATGAGGTTTCCACCCGACAGCAATGATGATAAGCATCTCTGGGGGATACGTGGCGTTATACGGACGCCTTAAAAAAAAGATATTTAGCAAACGCCGTTTTGAACAGAAGATGCATTTATCATCTGCCACGAGGATTCAAGTGATCCTCTTTCTCATGGAAGACAAAAGTAGAAAAAGTAAAAAGTCCAATGAGTAATCTAGCAGGCTCCGTGTGTTCTCTTTCCTGGGATGCATGGAGAGGGAAGCTGAGAGGGACACCAAGATCTACTGGGAGTTGAATCCAACAAGGAATCACGTGATCGGCATCCAAACCTCCGTGCATACTCAAGAGGTCCTAAAGCCATTAAGACCCCCAGAAAAGCAAAGATTTGAGTTGCAAATGTTTGCTTTAAAATATATATTCAAAGATTTGCACACATTTTCACGATTTTCAAAAATGGCAGATCTACAAGCTCA
>NC_137616.1:40418479-40445979 GCF_963280865.1 Gymnoscopelus braueri | reverse complement strand
TTCTCCCCGTGTCCCCTAGGGTAGGTACCCTCACAAAAAACATGCAGTAATCCTGGTCTCTGTGCCGCCTCCCCCTGGTCAGCCGGGGCGCCTGATGGAGGGGAAAGGAACTGGTTGGAATAACCAAGCCCCCAGAGTTGCTGAGAAACATTGAAGCTGCCACCCCAGTGGCCAAAGCTGGAACTGCAGGCGGGGAGAAATACATGCACGCGCAAAACATGCTGAGAGATATTTATATATATAGATATAAATATGTAAACATATTATACATAAACACATATGCACTGTAAAAAAAATTAGTGCAAAAAGTTAGGTCAATTCACTTCTTCTCTTTAACTCAACGAGCTCTGATAAGTTTAGGAATTTAACTTAAATTAATGAATTCACAGTCTCAAAAGGTTTATGTCAATTCACTTCTTCTCATTAACTCAATGAGCTCTGATAAGTTTAGGAATTTTAACTTACATTAATGATTTTTCAAAAGTTAAAATTGCTTTCATTCATTGTGTTGACTTTTGTCATGTTGACTGAACTTTGGTCTTATATGGGACTTATCGCTATGAAATAAAATACAAATAATGATATTGTTATTATTAATAATGATAATAATAAATAATAGTAATAATTCTTCCTTTTATTATATACATGGGAAAAAATGCCACTGGGGAATGGCAATAAGTAGTTATCTTGCTTTTGATTTTGAGATAAGGCTGTTTAAAACATTACATGGTTGAAACATAATAATAATAATAATAATAATAATAATAATAATAATCCTAGAAATACAACTTCCTTTTTTTATTCATGGGAAAAAAAGTATCTTATGCTACTGTGGCTGTTTAAAAAAAAAAAGTAAAATATACTCAATATAATTGTGTCCTTGATTTTGTGGCTATTATTTGAGTTAACATTACATAAAAATATCTATAATTGGAATGCACTCATTCTAGTTAAATAAAATATAATGATTCTGAGAATGATATTTAAATCTAACTTAATTTTATCTGTTAGTTTTTAAGGCTGAAATCATTCTGAGAATATTGTTTGAATCCAACTTAATTTTATTAAGTAAATCTTACAGAGCTGAGTAGTTGACTCCACCCCTTTCCCTTGATTGGTCAAATAACTTGATCACCAGAAGACATTCATTTCACTTATTAATCGCTCTGTCTGAGGATATCTTCCATTTTAAGGTCTACCCGGCAACATATTCATGATGCAAAAATCAACAATACACACTCTACTGTTTTTAAATACAAAAAAAACGTTCATTTATCCAATTTTGAGCAAGATAACTCCAAGTCCCAGAATTCCATAGTGCTCACTTCCTGTCAGAATGCGCCTTTTTTCCACACTTTCTCCTGGAACGTTCTGGTACAGAACAACCAACCAGTTCACACAACTCAAAAGAAAGGTATGTGCTCTGCTTTTCTGCCGTTTTTGTTGTAAATGTGAATATAACACATGTAAAATAAGTGTGTTAACGTTGTTAGATTTGAGAGTTGTACTGTGGGATAATATGATATGGGCCAGCTTCATGAAGCAACATTATGCTAATGTTGTGCTAACAAATAGCCGATCTAAAAACTCACTGTGTAATGTTTAATGTGGCTGGGTGCTTCACGCTGTTAAACATGTTTAATGCACGATAATTTTTGCATTTCATACATTTTTACCTACTAGCTGTTGTGAGCTTGTAGATTTGCTATTTTGGTTCTTTGTGTATGTCGGACTTAAGCGTTGATTGTAGCGTCAGTTTTTCAGTTATCTTGGAATGGTTTGCATCATTTTAATCACAAGGCCCGTACCTTTAAAATGGTATATAGGTTGACTAGGTAGGTGATACACACACTAGTGTACATGTGTTTGTTTGTGTGGAAAAAATGCAAAAACCGCTTGGTGTTGGTGACCTGGTTGCTTATTTCTGACACAACCTGGCAACACAACCTGGCAACCCCAGGTTGGCGAGGGCCATGGAGGATCAACATAAAAACATTTACACGACAGTTTTAACAAAATATGATTGTTTTTTGAGATTCACATTAGACACAAGCCAACAGACAAGTGTTACCTTTCAAAACGATCGGGTAGAAATAGCGGATTTTACCGCGAATTCGCGATGTTTGGATTGAAACTGAGGACTTAGTTAAAGCAATGCAAGCAGCTCTAACCTACTGTTTATGCATTTATTTCATGTCGATTTAAGCTCTGACATTTATGGTCTGACATTTATGTCAGACCTGGTCTAGTAGGCCTCTGTGAAGAGTGTGACTTGGCTATTGACTCATTTTGAATTAAAACAATTTTCTTCCTGACTTTTTCTGCTTTTATGAACAATGGCTTTTTGAGAAACGGTCACATATGTCCACCTGTGTCTCACCGGCCTTTTTTTCCCCTTCAGGAGACAGAAGAAATTCTGCCAAGTCATTCTGCCTCATTCCTTCTGAAGGAAATTGTGTCTAGGTGTGTATATTGATCTTCACATTTACAGATTTGTTAAAATATATGTACTATTACTTTCTAACCCTCCTTTTTTTTCCCTTTAGTGCAGAAGCACCACTGCTGTTGTGTGTGTATATTGCTCAATGGTCAGACCTTTGATGTCACGACAAAGGTGTCATACATTGAAACTAGCCGATCTACAAGCTCACAACACGTCGCATCTGTGACGTGTTGTGAGATTGTACATCGGTACCGATAGATTACAGCATGGATATGCAGCCTAGACATTTGATTGACACAAAGATGGTTTTCATCTGAAAATAAATATTGTGAAGGCATGTGTTATAGCTACGTTGTTTTCGTTATGTGCCTCCAGATGCCGTGGCAGTGTAAAAAGTGCGGATTCAGAGGGACAACCAGGGGTAACCTTCTCCAGCATTACCGCTTACAGCACAGGACATTTGAGGTTAGACATGTGCCATGTCTACATTACAGTTGCCCCTGCTCTTTTAAGACACTGAGTGCTCTCCGGAACAAGACCTTTGCCCTCAGACGACATGAAGTCATCAATCTGTGTCCAAGTGTTCCAGCCATGATGGACCGTTGGCCTTCCCTGTTTGACCCTTCTCAGGTGAGTTGCCATTTTAATCCCTGTTAAGTTATTTTGGTTAAAATAATTACTATTGTGATCGCAATCATTGCTATAAAAGTTTTCCGTTTCTTGGATCCCTACAGCTCTTTAATAAACAGGAGAATAATTGTCAGGTCAGAACACCAATGTTATCCATTTAGGAGAGAGCTCATTCAGAGTGCAGGACAAACGAGTGAAATATGAAGTGATGACAACAAAGAAAATCTGAACTGGTACACTATTACATTTGAACGGTTATCAGGTTATAAATTGGATGTGGATGAAATTGGCAACCCACCTGAAAATGTATTTTCTGTGTATTCTGCTCTCCCTGCCCCTGAATCCTTTGCTCTTCTATCCCCTGATACCGCCACAGATCTTCTTTTCTCTACTCTATCCTCTTCTCTCGACCATCTCTGTCCCCTCACCACCAGGCCTGCACGCCAAACTCCACCTGCCCCCTGGTTGTCGGACTCAGTGCGGACTGAGAGGTGAGAAGACCTTCTCACCTTCCAATCTCTCATTTCTACTTTTTCCTCCTCTCTATCAGCTGCTAAAGCTGCTTTTTTCTGCACTAAAATTCAGGCTTCTGCTTCCAACCCTAAAAAACTCTTTGAAACTTTCTCCTCTCTCCTGCAACCACCACCCTCTCCTCCCTCCTCGTCCCTCCTCCCTGACGATTTCGCCAACTTCTTTGACAAGAAGGTGAACGATATCCGATCCTCCTTCCCTCCTCCCCCGGCTGGTGCCCTGCGCACTACCCACACCTGTCTGCCTGCCACCCCCCCCCCTCTCTACCTTCATCTACTCCTCTTCCCCCCCCCCCATCCCCTCTCTATCCCACTTCTCTCCCCTCTCCCCTAACGAGGTCCTTCTCCTTGTTACCTCTAGTCGCCCCACCTCATGCTCTCTGGACCCGGTCCCATCCACTCTGTTGCAGTCTATTGCACCTGAACTTCTTCCCTTCTTAACCCACCTTATTAACACCTCTCTGACATCTGGCTACTTTCCCTCTACTTTCAAGACTGCCAGAGTCACCCCCCTCCTGAAGAAACCGACACTTGACCCCTCTGAGATCAAGAACTACAGACCGGTTTCCCTTCTATCCTTCCTATCTAAAACCCTCGAACGTGCTGTCTTTAAACTGTCCTCCTATCTCCACCAGAACAACCTCCTGGACTCCAACCAGTCTGGGTTCAAAGTGGGTCACTCGACAGAGACTGCCCTCCTGGCAGTGACGGAGTCGCTCCATGCCGCTAGAGCGAACTCTCTCTCCTCCGTTCTGATACTCCTGGACCTGTCTGCAGCGTTCGACACGGTGAACCATCAGATCCTCCTCTCCACCCTCGAGGGGATGGGTGTCTCAGGCTCTGCACTCTCCCTGTTTGCATCCTACCTGACGGGTCGCTCCTACCAGGTGATGCTGAGAGGGTCTGTGTCAGAACCACTCAGGCTCACAACTGGGGTCCCCCAAGGCTCGGTTCTGGGTCCTCTTCTTTTCTCTCTCTACACTACATCTCTTGGTGCTGTCATCCACTCCCATGGCTTTTCCTACCACTGCTATGCCGATGACACCCAGCTGATCCTCTCATTCCCCCCCTCTGATACCCAAGTGGAGGCACGCATTGCTGCTTGTCTGGCTGACATCTCGGAGTGGATGTCGACAAACCACCTGAAACTCAACCTGGACAAGACCGAGCTGATGTTCCTCCCGGGGAAGGGCTGTCCGCACCGAGACATGGCCATCACCATTGATAATGCTGTGGTGACCTCAACTCGGACTGCGAAGAATCTGGGTGTGACCCTGGACGATCAACTGACGTTCTCGGCAAACATCGCATCAGTGACAAGGTCTGATCGATGATACATTTCTATTATTTCTGACACCCCTTGAGAGCACATGTTTTTTTAAAGTACCAGTTAATTTTGTTCCACGTCATCCTAAAAGTGCCCCCTCTCCTGCTTTCCTCAGGTTTGTGTTGATGTTCCCGGGACGTCCAAGCTGTGTCTGGAGCTGCCGCTGGTCATAGGCACCATCCCTCTGCACCCGTTTGGAAGCCGTACCCCCAGCGTCAGCAGCCAGTACAGCTGCAACCTGGAGTGACTTCGCCTCGCCATCCCAGAGCAGCCTGAGCGTAAGTACAATGTCTTGACTCGTCGCTGTCGGGCAGAAACCTCTTTATCTCCATATTCTGAGGTTTTGTGTTTTTTCATAAATGAATGCCCTACTTGATCATACTACAGCATCACACCAAAATATCAAAAATAGCAGACCTGCAAGCTAAAAGTTAAGACACCTAGTGTCACACAGGGCTTGGAGTTCGGGACATGCTGTGTTCAGATTCCGGACAGAATCCCAGAATCTCGCCTTTTTTTTGTTTTCCCTTCCCTCAGCTCCTCCTGACTACAGCTCCGTGGTGACGGCGGAGGAGGCGGAGCAGCGCACCTCCTCGCCCCGTCCCACCCCGACGGAGGACCTGAGTGGGATCCTGCAAAGGCCGCTCATGGCTTTCGTCCAGGAGTTCCGCTTCCTGCCTCCTCCAGTCTACAGCGAGGTGAGTAGCGTCTCCTCGCGCAGCACAAACCTTGCCGCTCATCCGTTAACCAGTTAGCTTTAGTTTTGGGTTAGTTGTTGTTATACTGACATGTACATCACAGAGAAAAAAAAGAGTCTAGAATAACTGAAAGTGAAACAAAGAGAGCTCAGGAGGAGAAATTGAGGGGTTGAAAGAGATAAGAGACTAAATGAAACCAAAACTTGGGGAGGCTGAATATATTCCAGCTTGAATAGCCAGGTGATCAGATCTCTTGCCTACTGCCTACGATCATACCAGGCAATGATCTCAAGATAATTATCTATATTCAGTGGTGGACAAAGTACCACAGTACTCAGTACTTGAGTCTAAGTGTAGATACTCCTAATCAAAAAATCATAGTTGACCCACTTTGTGCTGCTGATAATCTCTAAACTTGGTAAACCATCACTCCTGGAAACGAAGATAAAAGGAAATCATTAAAATCCTTGATTTATTTTCCCGACCAGGAGAGAATCACTCATATAATTAATAATACACTTCCATACACTTCTGTCCCCTGATAGAACAAGGTCTTGTGAGGACAGACTCCCCCCCCCCCCCCCCCCCCCCCCCCGAAAGGATTCCGAATCTAACAATAATCGATTATGTTTGTGTAAATAATATTTTTTCATAACTACTATTAACATTATTGTCTATGCTTAGCCGCTGCCTCTGATACAGAAACTGGCAGATAGTCTATTTGCCTGCCTGACTGTGTTTGTGTACATTGGAAACATAAAATCATCACATTCATATATGTATCTTTGTCGTTTTATTTCCCCAAAACAGGACTCCGCGGATGCTGAACTCGGCCTCCCCTGTACCCCATGCATCCGAATCAGAGGTTTGTAGATAAATCCATTTGTTCTTAGGTTTACTGATGCGACATTTGTTGCGATGAAAAGGTATGGAGTTGGTTGATTTTGTTTTGTAAATGGTGCTCAGAATGTTGATTAGGGCCAAACTCTTTAAATGGTAAGTACACTTGTATGTAAAGTCTGACAAACTAAATGCAGAATACCCTTTCAAAGTATTTCTTGCTTGTTCTTACCATAACCTGTGTATGAACTGAGTATGGAAGATTTGGCATGTGTGTACATTATTGTTTCTTTAATTACTACTAATACATATTGTTTTTGTGATCTATGTTTAAGGTGACCATCTATTCGAGATTGCTGTCGATCAGGAAGTTGTGAATGACCACATCACCTCCCCCATTGTGGCCCTGAGCTATGCTTTCAGCTTGTTTTATGTCTGCAACATTGAATATCCAAAGGAGATGTCTCTTACCCTGGAATTCATGCAAAGGTATGTTTTGATCCCATTGACACTCAAAAATCGAGCCAAGATAGATCTAAACACCGCCTAAACATCGCCTAAACATCGTGTAACCATCGCATACGCATCGCCTAAACATCGTGTAACCATCGCATACAGGTGCTTATTGCTATTTTGGTCATGTTTTTACTCTTCCATTGTAGATGGACCATATATATGGATATATTGGTGACTCCCATAATCTGCTGAATACAGAATGAAGGTGAAATGACCCAGGCCCGGAACAGGAGGCAGCTAGTGACCGTGATGAAGACTCATCTGATGAAGACTGTGCATCTGCTGCATTAGCAACACTGGTAAATATAGACACCTGGTTTTTCCTGCTTCCTTTACAGAAGAAAAGTAACTTCTTTGTATCTACATTGATTGTCTTATTTTCTTTTTTCCAAAAAGCCACATGAACCCCCATCTGAAAAGGTAAATGTCTAATCTTAACCTGAATATTTTCCTAATTGTAAGCTGAACTCTAGAAATATTATGTAACCATAAAACAACCATTTCACTTGTGAGGACCTGGAAAATTGCCCTCACAATGTCTATTTTGTCAATTCTACTATACTTGTGGTGACATTTAACCCTCACAAGTATAGTCATACACACACACACAGTATCAAACCTGATACTAATATCTGTCTGGTCCCTGCAGGGATAACGGGCATTCTGATGAGTGCTGCGACGCTGCCGTGTGTCTGACCAGACCGCCCAAGCTGGTCCTCCACCCTCCTCCTGTCAGCAAGAGTGACATCAAGCCTATCCCTGCCCTGGGCCACTGCTGCCGCAAGACCACCAAGAAGCAGACGCCCAAAGGGTGAGTGCAGTGCCCGCACATGTGCCAAATGTGCCAGAAAAGGTTGCCTTCCAGCTACCACTGAAGTCATCTCCATATTTGGGCCTCACCATGACAAAAGAAGTGACTGTTTGGTTGTCAGACTCAGGACCTCTTACTGTCTCATTATAATGTGCCTTTTTTAATGGTGTAGCACCGAAGGGGTCAGCCGTTTAGAACAGTGTTTGTATGTATGTGCCCCAACATTTTGCCCTAATATGGAGTAACACGTGTCATCAAACAATTGCCCAAGTTCCACACGGCTCCAGAATGGCCTCCAAACTGCACACCTATTAATTTGCTTGCACAGACAGGGAAGCCACACTGTTTTTAGAACCTGTCTTGTTTCTTTTTTACCAACTGAGAGTAGACATAGGCATAGATCATGTTCATCCCTGTGGGCTTGTTGTGCTTTTAAGGTAGCACCGCTGTTATTTGATTCTGAACTGTTTCCTTCAATACTAATGATAGGAAGGACTCATGCATTCTCCTCCCCTTTCTCCCATCTTCACTCCTCTGATTTCTTGTCCTTCTCGTCTTGTCTCTCCAGGCAAGACTCCAGAGGAGGTAGTAAAGAAGTATCTACAGAAAGTCAAAAGTCCACCAGAGGTATGACTCATAATTCTCTCTGTAATCAAACGGTAGCATTGGAGCAGTGAGTTGAAGTTCCCCTTTGTTCTGTTGACTCTCTGAGATCTCCGAGATGATTCAGAGATTAAAAAGAGCAGCATATATCCTCCTCCTCCACTCTAATGCCCCATCCTTCCACTTCCTCCTCCTGTCTGTTAGCACTGTACCATCTGTATGGAGCCGTTAGGGGGTCCTTTTGGCTACAAAGGCCCTGGGGTAGGGCCTGTCTCCAGGGCAGAGTCGGTGGGGAGACTGGCCCAGGGCGGACACCAGTACCACCTCCACTGTCTGGTGGCCATGTACAACAACGGCAACAAGGACAGCAGGTAGGAGTCCTCATAGGAGCACACCCGCTTACTCACAAATACACTGTTTTATCATCACTGCAACACGACTGGTGGAGGTTGGGGCGGCCATAGCTGAGTGGTTAGTGAGCCCGCCTAGGGAGCCAGAGGCCCTGGTTGCCCCAGGTACGATTTCAGGCCAGGCCAGCAAATGTGTCGATGAAATGAAATTTGTCCCTGAGCAAGACTCTTAACCCCTAATTGCTCACAGGCCCTCATTGGAAACAAGACCGCAAGGACTTTCATGAACGGACCTGTTAAAGAAATTATCCTTATCCTTAAGTGGTAAACTTTAAACTCCTCTCCTCTCTTCCAGCCTTCAGTGTCCAACCTGTAAGACCATCTACAGTGTGAAGACAGGCAACCAGCCAGCAGGGAAGATGGAGTACCACATCATCCCCCACTCTTTACCAGGACACCCAGACCGCAAAACCATACGCATCATCTACAACACAATTCAGGTACGACACAGACCAATGTGTGATTCCCCTCGATGCTTTTGACTTTGGTATGAAACAGTGTTAAGGATACTTCCCCTAGAGAACTTTACAAACACCCTACATAATAACCACAAAGGTTTCTTAAAGACGTGACAGCCATTCATTAATTTAGTGGTTCCAGGTTGTGAGGAAATGTGATGGATCCTCTACATTTTAGTGTATGTATTCTGTTTTCTTTTTTTGTCTTCTAATCTAGTTTATTTAGGTTGGTGTAGTATTTTTTATTTTGCATGTATTTTAGTATTGTTAAGTGTGTTATTGAATGTTAGTTTGTTCACAAAACCACAACAATTAGGTTGTCTGAGCAGAGATGATCTTGGTGTATGACTCTGTGTACTGTGGCCGGAACCAAATAAATTGCAAAAGGAAAAAAAAAAGGTTTAGACTTTAATGATGATAAATTAATTGATGTGACCCCTCTCTCTCCCTGACCAGGGGCCTGAGCACCCGAACCAAGGCAAGCCCTACACAGCCAGAGGCTTTCGTCGACACTGCTACCACCCTGACAGCGAGAACGGCCGCAAGGTACCCACTATCCACCCTCCAAATGCACCAACTACTGCACGAGTCAGCGTCCAGAATTATATTTTCTGATTTTAGTTTAGTCTGCAATATAGTTTACCAAGTCTAGAGGGTTTAAGTGGTCAATATAACATGTTTTCTCTGTTTCAGCTGCTGTCTTATTGGTGTGGTGTTGCTGTTCTGACCGTCTGAATGACCCGGACCCTCGCTTTCTACCCTGTTGAAGGAAATCTACTCATCACTCCCAAAGACCATCTTGTTACGGTAATGTTTCATTGAGGATGTGTTGTTAAAATGTTTCACATTTAGTCAAGAAAAGACTGGGATCCCTGCGTCATTTCCAGGGGGTGTACTTGTTCATCAAGCTGCCTCACGCTACAGAAATAGGAGATGGCCTATGGCTAAAGTGGTTAATGTGTTTTCTCTGCTTTTCAGCTGTTGGTGTCTAATGGTTGCTGTTCTGGACCATCTGAGTCTACACACTCCTTGCTGCTCTGCTCATCACTTCACTCCAAGGACTTTATTGTTAAGGTAATGTTTGATGATGTGTTGATTTAAACAAAACCTGAATTTGTTCCTAATTTATTTCATGATATGCAATTAGCCTCTTCTGTTTTTAATGTTTCATTACCAACATGGTTAATGCAACATGTGTTCTTGTTTTCTCTGTGTTTCAGTGATTGCTGTTCCTGACCATCTGAGTGACGCACACTCCTATGACAGCATAGGAGAATGCAGAGATTGTATTTTCCGCACCAAGAGGTGAACACTCAATTAGTGGACCAAATGTTTTATCAGCAAAGTATAATGTTTAATATAATGATGTTTAGGTCTTAATTTAGTTTTAGGAAATACTTCTAAAAGCAATTGTCTGTGGTCAGAGATTTTTGTTTGTAGGTAGCACAGGGTTTCAGTTGCGAATGAGGGGCTGGTTAACAGCTCAATAAGGTCTTTCAATCTACAAAATGTGTCAACATTAAAACACTCTTGGTATCCAGCATGTGAGAGTGCACCCAAGTTCTCTGCGGCCACAGACAAAACAGCCACTTTGATGTAAGACCCAAGACTTTGAACAAATACACCAGTGTTGTCCAATATCTGAATGTCTCTAATCAGAGGATCCAAAACTTTGCTGTAACCATATTGTTTTATGTGTACAGTTTTGCACAATACAGCTACATAAATTTAAGTTAATGTTGACCTGTGGCCCATACAGTGTTAAAATGAATTACCATTATTTTGTTAAAGGCATTCTGAATGGTCTAGGTATGTGTGACTCATGTTTTAAAAACATGTTTGATATTAAGACCCTTAAGTTGAATCAAATGATTTTTTTTTACTATGCATCAATTCTTAAAACCAAGATGTATCTTTTTATGGTGTTCATGCCTGTGTTCAAGCAGAAGGATGGAGTTCAAATAAAATTTATTTTTCAACAATGTAATAATTCAGTGACTTATTCCTTGATTTGAAATGGCAAGTTCTATACATGGATAAGTTATTTTAACTTGAAGCTGTGAGTTATAATAATATAGAAATATATGTTTGTTCAACGAGGTAAGGAAATAATATTAATGATGATTATTATTATATTTGCATTGATAATATGTAATTAAGTTCAATTAACTTTGATAACTTGAAAAACGATGTTGAGACAACTAGAATATTGTAGTTGAGTCAACTTTATAAACTGGAATTTCTCAGTTGAAACAAAGTGAATAGTGAGGTTGTCTTAATTTGAATGTTCAAGTTCAATCAACTTTGATAACTTAAAAAACAATGTTGAGACAACTAGAATATTGTAGTTGAGTCAACTTTATAAACTTGAAAGTCTGAGTTGAAACAAAGTGAATAGTGAGGTTGTCTTAATTTGAATTTTCAAATTCAATCAACTTTGATAACTTACAAAACAATGTTGAGACAACTTGAATATTGTAGTTGAGTCAACTTTATAAACTTGAAAGTCTGAGTTGAAACAAAGTGAATAGTGAGGTTGTCTTAATTTGAATTTTCAAATTCAATCAACTTTGATAACTTACAAAACAATGTTGAGACAACTTGAATATTGTAGTTGAGTCAACTTTCTAAACTTGAATTTCTGAGTTGAAACAAAGTGAATAGTGAGGTTGTCTTAATTTGAAATTTCTCAGCAGCTTTTGAACCTACTATTTCAAGTTCAATTGGGCTCACATTTATTACAGTGTGCATTTAGTTATACATAGGCATCTCGAGTGTATTTAATAAATATATCGTGTTCAATCCTTGACACACGGGCTGCCGTAGAACGCAAAAAGGACACTAGTGCGCATGCTCATAACTCTATGGGGGTACAAAATCAAACCAATAATTCTACTTCCGGCAGGTTTCCGGGTGCTTCAAAACGCCACTGAGCACATTCATTGAAATGATAGCTGGGGGCGGGGCAATCCGCCCTCTAGTTATATTATACCTCTATGGGAATAACGTGTTCCTTCCACGCGCTACGTCCTACCGGGGACACTCCCCCCTGTCAGGTGATAAGAAGCTACGTCCTACCGGGGAAACTCCCCCCTGTCAGGTGATAAGAAGCGGCTTGCTATAGCTCCTCATACATTGAAGGAGGCATGAGCTCAGTTGTGGACTCTCCCTCGGCTGGCAGAGGGAGAGTAGCGCCCAGGATTACATAGGCAATTGGCACTGGGTAAAAAAATAAAATAGAGACGTTATCAAATGTAACTCAATATCATAAACGACACAGAGTTACATGCCTGACAGAATCGCTGGGGCTGATTCGTTAATTTTAGGAAGACAGTTCTTATATGACGCGATGCTAAGACCACCCTATGGCATTTTCAATAGAAAATAAATTACTTCCGTGTGACGTCAGGACTTCCATACTCTATGCACGCTCCTTTCCAACTTCGGAAAATCTTTCCCGGTTTCAGACGGGCTTTCCAAACCATAGTTGGAGAGAGCCAGGACATCTGGGAGAGGTGCACGAGTTCCGAGAGAAAGTTCTGAGGACCGGCCATCAGAAGTTCTGAATGGCGTCAGTTTGTAGTTAAATCACCCTCCCTTTCTGAAGAAAAGTTTAGATGTGGGAATGGAGCGTGTGCTGGGCTTTAACACTGAGGATTGGACTGTGCAAGACATTTGTACCATGTTGGGTAATAGAGGAGTTTGGTCCTGAATCAGATTTAAACTGAGGACATTGTCATTCCAGATGCAAGAAGTTTTTTGCAGATATTTCTGTCTCTCTCTCTCTCTCTTTCCTCCTAATTTTACCTGACTCTGCTGTGTGTGTCTGTCTGTCTGTCTGTCTGTCTGTCTGTCTGTCTGTCTGTCTGTCTGTCTGTCTGTCTGTCTGTCTGTCTGTCTGTCTGTCTGTCTGCCTGCCTGACTATATCTCTGTCTTTTTGTCTTTTTGTCTTTTTGTCTCTCTCTCTCTCTCTCTCTCTCTCTCTCTCTCTCTCTCTCTCTCTCTCTCTCTCTCTCTCTCTCTCTCTCTCTCTCTCTCTCTCTCTGTGTTGACTCTCATGAGGAAGTGAGACAGGGAGGTTTTGCATATCTATGGACAGAGCTGGAAAAAAAAGTATTATCAGAGTTATCTGACAGCTGATTTACTGTACACACACACACACACACACACACACACACACACACACACACACACACACACACACCACACTCACACACGCATGCACGCATACACGCAAACATGCACGCTCAAGCCACAAGTGCATGCATGCATGCATGCACTTGTGGCACACACGCCCACGCGTGCACTGCACGCACACACACACACACACACACACACACACACACACACACACACACACACACACACACACGCACACACATTTCCTGCTGTTATCAGTGAGGTGTGGAGTGTGGATGGAAACTTCAGCGTGTTGGTAGCAGCTTATCTAAACAGTGGATTATACCGGCTTTTTGACTGGCAAATCACTGTCAGTCACACACACCTCTGATGGACTGGAGCCTCTACACACCATCACCAAAACATAGTGGCCTTTAAAAAAATATATATAGTGAAAATAGCCGATCTACAACCTCACAACATTTTCGAAAATACAATAAAAAATGTTATTTAAAAAAAATAAAAAATGTTTGCCTGTAATGACTAGCTGTCATACATCATAATTATATAACATACTGTCAGTCTTTTATAAATCATAATATAACATAGGCTACTGTCAATGTGTCATATTATACTATATATACACCAGCACTGCATATAATGCATATAATAAATGTAAAAAAGAATGATACATTAAAATGGACCCGCGTGGGTCCATGTTTATTTACACTCTCATCAAAATAGGTCGAGGACATATTACCCATTAAAGAAGTGAATTTGAGGTTAAATGTGAACACTAGGGGGCGACACTTGCCATCCCCTGGGACCACCAACTCATGCCCCCTGCTCCAGACAAGACTGTTGGCTCTCACAGGTTTCTAAATGCTTGGGCCTAACAGTGTGTGTACACTGGAAGAGCTGAAAAGAAAGGGGAAGTCTCATCCCCTCTATGTATAAAAATATCGTTGCTCTCAAGGAGAAATCTCCATATTCTAACTTTTGGTGTTCCAAACGTGGCCCAAAGCGACACGTTTTGAGCTTGTGGATCTGCTACTTTGGTTATTATTATTTTTGTAAATCCTAAAAGGTTGTTTGTTTGTTATGTTTTGGACATAATGAGGTTTCCACCCGACAGAGACGATTTTCATGAACAGCCGTCATCAAAAAGATGACGGCTTCCTGTCATCTCTATTTAGTATTCCTTAAAGCAGGGATCGGCAGGGATGGGCCTTTTTGAAAAGTTACCCTAACCTTAAACCCACCTAAGACTAACCCTCTAAACCAAGGGTCTTCAACGTTTTTCAGGCCAAGGACCCCTTAGCTGAGAGGCAGATGAGTTGTGTTGCGGATTAAACTTTATGATATATTTTGGTTAAAACAAAATGTTTTTTTTGTTAAAAGATTAAAGCACTATGTTATGATAGTAATCATTGCTATAGAGTGTTTTTTTAAGTCACAGGTCTCCCGGTCTCTCCAGCTCTTTAATAAACAGAAAATGCATTTTCGGGCAGGTGACAAAATGTCAGCCAATCAGGAGAAAGTACGCATTTATCAGCTTCATTTTTATAGTGTTGCAGTTGCAATTGTGTCTTCTCATTTCTTTATGTCATCACTTCCAATTTAACTTGTTTAATCGGTATCCTGACTGAGTTCTCTATCCTGATTGGATACATTTGGTATCCCGACCTGAAGATGCATTTTCTGTTTACAGAGCTGGAGAGACATGGAGACTCGATCCTGTTACTGAACAGACACTAATATCAATGAGTGCTATCAAAATATAGAGCTATTTAACACTTATTTTAACCAAAGAAAATCACTTACCCTACCTTTAAACTATCGATACTTAGTAAACCTGACCTCTGGCTCTGTACTTGGTCTGCACTTTTTGACATCTACACCAAACCGCTTTGCCGAAAATAGCCGATCAACAAGCTCACAACGCAATTATCCTATCACACAAAGATTTGGTGGCCCCCCTGTAGTAACTCAACTACAACTCTTCAACAGGGGGTTCCGGACCCCCTGTTGAAGACCCCTGCTCTAAATTCCTAATCCTAACCCTGAATCTAACCTGAATCTTTGCCTAATTGTGAGCCTTTCTCTAAAATCAGTTTCTACCACAACGCAGCCAATTCTCTTTGAGGACCGGTAAAATGTTCTCACAATGTTGTGTATAGTCTCACACACACACACACACACACACACACACACACACACACACACACACACACACACACACACACACACACACACACACACACACACACACACACACACACACACACACACACACACACACACACACACAGTGTACTCACCATGCCGTGGTTGAGCCACTGTGGGATGAAGTTGTCCAGTAGTCTGGGATACACCAGGTCTCTGTCGTACAGGTACAGACCCCAGAACATGGTGACCACCAACTGCACACGCACGCACGCACACACACACACACACACACACACACGCGCACGCGCACGCACGCATAGAGAGACAGAGAGAGTACAGAGAGTACCATTAGAACATGGTTAACATAATATAATCATAAACATAATTAATCTGCATCACAGTTTGATATTGTGTCACATGTTGGAGTTGTGAGAACAAGCAAGACAAAGTCCATATAAATGTGTTTTTATTAAACTTTGAAGCTAAAATTATGAACCTAAAAAATATCAGTAAACACCAAGCAGAAGGGTTGGGGGGGGGGGGGGGGATGTACTGCCTGGGTCTAGTGTCAGAATCCTCCTTTTCGATACAAGACCTAGACAGGACAGGCAAAGACTGTGACATAGGCTAGAGACTTGTGCATGTTATTCACTGAACCCCGATAATATATACAGTACACACACACACACACACACACACACACACACACACACACACACACACACACACACACACACACACACACACACACACACACACACACACACACACACACACACACACACACACACACTCACACACACACACACACACACACACACCAATTATTATTATTATACAATATAACATACTGTTAAGCTGTCATACATCATAATATCCATGTCCAGTGGTATAAAGTAACTAAGTACATTTACTCTAGTAATGTACTTAAGTACACTTTTGAGGAATTTTTACTTTACTGGAGTATTTCCCATTTTCAATACTTTTACTTCTACTCCACTACATCTTAGAGGCAAATATTATACTTTTACTCCACTACAATTATTTCAAAACTTTAGTAACTAGTTACTTTGCAGATATAAATTATTATATATATATATAAAACAAACATTAATCACTTTAGCACTATTTCATACCTAGGCTATTTGAAAATAGCCGATCTACAAGCTCGCGACGCGTCGCATCGCGACGCGTTGTCAGCTTGTAGATCTGCTATTTTCAAACATTTTAGTACTTTTACTTTTGGTACTTTAAGTACATTTTGATACCAATACTTTTGTACTTTTACTCAAGTAAATTTTGAATTCCGGACTTTTAGTAAAACACATTTGAGTGCGTTTTCCACCACTGCTGGTAGCCAAGTGGTTAAGGCGTGTATTATATGGGCTTTTTGATGCTTGACAATTTCAATTCAATTCAATTCAAAGGGCTTTATTGGCATGAGAAAACGTACGTTTACATTGCCAAAGCAGAAAGCACAATACAACAATACAGCAATACAATCAAAACAAAGAATATGTACATTTGAAAGTCAGAATCTTCAATAGATCAATTTCTATGTACCAAGATCACTGGGTGCAGGTATAGTGCCGGAATATACACAATGATTAGTCTTTAGGGTGGTTGTGTTCCGTTTGATATCCTTCTCCTATCACAGCAACTCACGAATCTTGCTGCTGTGTTTGCACATTGTTGTACTTCGCCCAGCAGATATGGGAGTTTTTTGTCATTGGTCATGTTTTCAAAATCTCCGTGTGTGGTTGTAATCTGTGGGAAGTATGTGTCTCTGATGTGGAGAGCGTGTCCCGGGTTCGATTCCCGTGGCCGGCGGCAGACTCACTGCGTGTCATTCCCCGATTTTCTGTAACAGTGGTGGAAAGTAACTAAGTACACGTATTCTACTGTACTTAACCCATTTAGACCTGGAACACCAATATGTAACTATACCTTCCAATCCGGGAACCCCTTTTGGTGTAGTTGTTGCTTTATAGGCTATATTTACTCGTAAGAGATATGTGCTCATGATCCAAAGCAAACATGACAGTTAAGAGTATAATTCTTCTCCCACGCCCAATTCTTCTACTTTACAAACACCTGCTAATAGGCTCTATAGCCATAGTGGAAAGAAATTGGGCTGCTTCCTTACTTCCTTCACAAGTGTTAACAATCCTGCTACCATAATTGGCGGCCACACTCATGGAGTGTACACGAGTGTATGAAGCTTATGGCCGAGCAGACACATGGCCCAACTAACTCCACATTTTCCCCCAAAATTCCTCAATATTCTGCCTGTGTTTACAGCTGCTTCCCATACCGTTACTGTACTTGCATGATGTCCAATCAATAACAAACGCATTATGCCCCAATACTTATGCAAATCACTTCGCCAGCTGCAATTTACTTCCTGATGGTTCTTTTAACAGCCAATCATCATCATCTGCCACAAAACCTCAGCACCTTCGTTCCCCTGCAGAGCACACAGAAACAA
Organism: Gymnoscopelus braueri; assembly: GCF_963280865.1. Classification (NCBI taxonomy): domain Eukaryota; kingdom Metazoa; phylum Chordata; class Actinopteri; order Myctophiformes; family Myctophidae; genus Gymnoscopelus; species Gymnoscopelus braueri. The sequence goes on along the minus strand of NC_137616.1, from coordinate 40,427,936 downwards.
GCGCTGCCCAGTACAGTACGTACAGTACAGGTACAGTACAGGTACAGTACGTGCAGGTACAGTACAGTACGTACAGTACAGGTACAGTACAGTGCAGTACGTGCAGGTACAGTACTGGTACAGTACAGGTACAGTACAGTACAGTACAGTTAAGTACGTACAGTACAGGTACAGTACAGTACGTACAGTACAGTACAGTGCAGTACGTGCAGGTACAGTATAGTACAGTACAGTACAGTGCAGGTACAGTACAGTACAGCACAGTACAGCTACAGTACAGGTACAGTACAGTACAGTACAGTACAGTACAGTACAGTACAGGTACAGGTACAGTACAGTACAGTACAGTACAGTACAGTACCGTACAGTACAGTGCAGGTACAGTACAGCACAGTACAGGTACAGTACAGTACGTACAGTACAGTGCATGTACAGTACAGTACGTACAGTAGAGTACAGTACGTACAGTACAGGTACAGTACAGTACGTACAGTACAGTACAGTACAGTACAGTACAGTACAGGTACAGTACAGTACGTACAGTACAGTGCAGGTACAGTACAGTACATACAGTACAGTGCAGGTACAGTACAGTACAGTACGTGCAGGTACAGTACAGTACGTACAGTACAGGTACAGTACAGGTACAGTACAGTGCAGTACGTGCAGGTACAGTACTGGTACAGTACAGGTACAGTACAGTACAGTACAGTTAAGTACGTACAGTACAGGTACAGTACAGTACGTACAGTACAGTACAGTGCAGTACGTGCAGGTACAGTATAGTACAGTACAGTACAGTGCAGGTACAGTACAGCACAGTACAGCTACAGTACAGGTACAGTACAGTACAGTACAGTACAGTACAGTACAGGTACAGGTACAGTACAGTACAGTACAGTACAGTACAGTACCGTACAGTACAGTGCAGGTACAGTACAGCACAGTACAGTACAGGTACAGTACAGTACGTACAGTACAGTGCATGTACAGTACAGTACGTACAGTAGAGTACAGTACGTACAGTACAGGTACAGTACAGTACGTACAGTACAGTACAGTACAGTACAGTACAGTACAGTACAGTACAGGTACAGTACAGTACGTACAGTACAGTACAGTGCAGGTACAGTACAGTACATACAGTACAGTGCAGGTACAGTACAGTACAGTACGTACAGTACAGTACGTACAGTACAGTACGTACAGTACAGGTACATTACAGTACGTACAGTACGTACGTACAGTGCAGTACGTACAGTACAGTACAGTGCAGGTACAGTACAGGTACAGTACAGTACAGTACAGTGCAGGTACAGTACAGGTACAGTACAGTACAGTACAGGTACAGTACAGTACAGTACAGGTACAGTACAGTACAGTACAGCACAGTACGTACAGTACAGGTACAGTACAGTACGTACAGTACAGTGCAGGTACAGTACAGTACAGTACAGTACAGTACAGTACGTACAGGTACAGTACAGTACGTACAGTACAGTGCATGTACAGTACAGTACGTACAGTACAGGTACAGTACAGGTACAGTACAGTACAGCACAGGACAGAACAGTACGTACAGTACAGGTACAGTACAGTATGTACAGTACAGTACAGTGCAGGTACAGTACAGTACGTACAGTACAGGTACATTACAGTACGTACAGTACAGTACGTACAGTACAGTCCAGGTACAGTACAGTACAGTGCAGGTACAGTACAGGTACAGTACAGGTACAGTACGTACAGTACAGTACAGGTACAGTACAGTACAGTGCAGGTACAGTACAGAACAGTACGTACAGTACAGGTACAGTACAGTACAGTGCAGGTACAGTACAGAACAGAACAGTACGTACAGTACAGGTACATTACAGTACGTACAGTACAGTACGTACAGTGCAGTACGTACAGTACAGTACAGTGCAGGTACAGTACAAGTACAAGTACAAGTACCAGCACGTACAGGTACAGTACAGTACAGTACAAGTACAGTACAGTATGTACAGTACAGTACGTACAGTACAGTACAGTACAGTACAGTACAGTACAGTACAGTACAGTACAGTACAGTACAGTACAGTACAGTTACGTACTGTACTGTACTGTACATACAGTATTTACACAATACTACCTACATAGGAAAATAAAGTCTCTTCTTCACCAGATGCAATTTAAACACTGTGATGCCTGCTCAGAGTCATATTGTGTCTAACATACACATCTCCTCTCTCATCTCAGCTGTACCTGGGCCCTAGGTGTATTCCAATCAACCAGAGTGCAGTGGCCATCACTCCAAATGTTGTGACGTCAGGGCTCTCAATACTGCACATTGGGGGAGGAGGAGGGGTGCAGGGCGGGCGCACAGATCGCTGTGTGGGCGCAGGTGCTATGTGGGCGCGGGCGATAGAGGGCCGAAGTTCTAGTCATACTAATTAAGGCTCTGTTCCATGTAGCACAGTGGCTCTCAAACATTTCAAATTAAAGGGCCCCCATAACTCTGAAAGAGTACAAATGGGACCAAATGGACCCTTTGGGGTCCATTTGTTTCCATTTGTACCAAACACCTTGTCAGTCCACCTTGTTTGGTTCCATTTGTACACTCTCAGAGTTACATACCCTTGGTGGTGCCATGGTTTTGCACTTTTTCTGTTTTTCATGTGTCTATGAGGTTGATAGACCTTCATTAAGCCCCCTGGTGGTGTTTTTATGGTGTTTTGTATCTTCTCTGACTATTTTGAGTTTCTTCCTGGAGGCTGAAACCTTGAGGGTCAAACGTGCCAATAGAAAAACAGCCATTTAATGACACAGTAAAAATATTCCCTCCCCCTCATTATCACAACACAACAGGTGTGGGCATGAGGAGGAGGAGGGACTAGGACAGGTGGGTGGTGCTAAGGTGGTGGAGGAGGTGCTAAGGTGAGAACCAGGTATACTTAATGAACTGGAGGCGTGCCCACATAAAACATAATTTTAACACTTTCTGTACACTTTTTTGAAAAAAATCTTCCTCCTAGTATAACCATAATACCTGATGATCATGTTTTAGGGGGGGGGGGGGGGGGGTTCACTGAAAATCACGGCACCTCGTCTTTAAGGGTCCATTTGGAACCCCCTCAAGGAACCATGAGGGTCCCTAAACCTTTTGAGACCCACTGGTGTAGCAGAGTGTTTCAAGTGAGCCAACATGAACAATATCAGCACCCTGTTTGGAACACAACCTTAATTAGCATCATTGGTAACACATGTGAAGGAAGTAAGAAGCGGCCCAATTTCTTTCCAATATATGGCTGCTGTGCATAGAGCCTATCTCGCAAACCAATACGTGTACATTTTTGCACGCTGACAGTAGGCCAAGGAAGTCACGTTGTTGCTGTGAATTCATAATCTCAGATCCACTGTCCCACCGATCCAGAAAAGTCTCATAGGTGGACATCATTGGCGGTACCATCAAAATACTCACTGTACCCTCAATGAACTTGCCTTCCCATTTCTTCTTTGTTTAGCAGAGGTGGGGACTTGGACTCGAGACTCGAGACTCGACTTGGACTCGAGTCCCGATTTTGATGACTTTAGACTTGCTTGATCAAATCAAAAATAGACTTGGACTTGCTTGGGACTTGAATGCCAAAGACTTGAGACTTGACTTGACTTGAACACCAAGGACTTGAGACTTGACTTGAGCCCTCTTGACTTGAACATTTTCAAGTCACTTAATACCTTAAAGCAAGCCCAAATAATATTAAAATGTTTAAAAAGTGTTGCGTCAACTAACCGGCCGTCAGTGACGCCTAGCATAGTGTTGCCAAGTCCGCTTATTTTCCGCAACGTTTTGGAGAAAAAAAATGGCTTGTTTTTGCGTTGGGTTTTTGGGGTCGGTTTGCTTATTTCTCTCACCATACATGGCAACGCTGACAAACTCCCATTGACGGTAACACAACAACAACGAGACAGGAGGACAGCACATAAATCGCCATGTAATTCGTATTGATTCCCCGACATTAAAGTATCAGTTCAATACAGGACACATCTTTTAATTTCTGTTAATTTAAACTGGTAACCTTAATCATGTAGTAGCGTGTACTAGCGTCGCCTGTGTTCCACGTGTTGCACGTAAACAAACACATACCGGCTTCACTCCTGCCGTCGCTGCTGCTGGAGGTCTGGGTGGAAGAAAATGACGACTCCAACAGTTATAGCTTATGGTTTTAAAGATTACGTGGTGGAGGACAACAAGACAAGAAAAGCAGTATGCAAGACATGTGGTGCCAAAATCACCGATGGAATTGCAACTACCTCGAACTTCAATCGGCACTTGCAGAAGGTGCACAAAGAAATGTAAGTGGAGATATAAGTAACCTAAGGCTAAGCTAATGTTCTACAAGTGGGAGGGAAAACATTATTGTAACTGGAGAGAGAGAGAAGACCTACTTCACATTAACATTACTGTGTGTGCTAGCCTAAGTGCAAACTATAATAACCAGTGGTGGAAACAAAGTAACTTTCCAAGTAAGTACATTTACTCAAGTACTTTACTTAATAATTTTTTTAGCTATATACATTCGGCCATTTGAAATTAGCCAAATAGCAGATCTACAAGCTCACAATAAGCTTGTAGATCTGCTATTTTCAAAATATTTGTATACATTTGAAAACTTGTGAAATGGAACATTCTGCATTATGAGTACTTTCTACTTTTGGTACTTTAAGTACATTTTGATACCAATACTTTTGTATTTTTACAAAAATAAAACGTTTGAGAACCACTGTCCTAGTGGTCTCCTAATGTACCATACATAGAGTGTCATAGTAAATCAGTGTCATACATATTCTGAGGAAAACCTGGAGACTGACATTCAGTAATTGGGTCTTATGATCAAAATAAGAACATTATAATGGTGTGTAAAAACAAAATCTAGAATATGCCACGGACCAGGCCAAGTCTTGCCACAGACACATTTGTCCCTGTATGGATATATTTATGACCCCTGCCCATAAGTTAACATTGTAGACAGAGAGAGACAAGGGGGCAGGGAGGGACTGAGGGGGGGGGGGACACTGAGGGGGGATGAAATTAATAATAAATGAATAAAAAGTGGTTTCAACTGGAATTCATGTAGGGCTACAAGGCATTTTATGACATCTGTTTTATATGCTATTTTACAGACATGAAGCATACAAGCTCAGTAAATCCAGGCCCAGCACAAGCAGCCCATCACAGCCTCCAATCGACCAGTTCATGGACACCGGTGTACATCAGTACAGCTCCACTCATCCACAGCAGAAAGCGATCACCAATGCAATACTGTACGATTTAGTAATTGACTGCAACTTGCCCTTTGCTATTGTAGAACACCCCAGTTTTCGGCACTTCATGAAATTAGTTGACGGCAAATACAACCCAGTGAGTCGCAGAACACTGACATCAAAAACAGAGGACATTGCTGCAGAGAGACGTTCAACATTGAAAACTCAGTTGAGCAACACAGAACATGTCTCAGTCACTGTGGACATTTGGTCCGACCGGAGGATGAGGGGGTTCCTTGGTGTCACTGTGCACTATATTGAGAAGGATGCAGAGAGCCTACAGCTAAAGTCCAACCTATTGGCCTGCGACCGCTTCAAAGGCTCACACACAGCCGAGAGAATCTGTGATCAGTTTGAGGCTATATGTGATGAGTACAACATAAAAGATAAAGTAGACTACATTATTTGTGATAATGCTGCTAACATGCGGAAAGCATTCACGGTGTGCTTCCCCACTGAACACGAAGTATATGAAGATGATCATATTGATGACCCAGAGCTCTGGAATGAACTCTCCCTGGAAGATCAACAGACAGTAGATGCTGCTATGGCAAAAAAACAGCGCTTGCAGTGTTTTGCGCACACTCTTCAGCTGGTGGTGGGAGACGGTTTAAAAGAAACTAAAGTGTCATCTCCTGCTCTCTCAAAGTTATCCAAACTGAGCTCAATGCTGCACACAAGCTCAACGTTCAGAGATAAGTTTACTGCTAAATTTGGAGAACAGAGAGGCATCCCTGCTGCTGTCAACACAAGATGGAACTCAACACTGAGGCAAGTGAAGGCGGTTCTCCATTATGAACATGCAAAGCTCTCTGATGTTGTAAACGATGCTGGGCACAAGGAGTTGTCGTTCACAACACGAGAGTGGAACCTGTTGAAGGAGTTCTTGAACCCATTTGGAGAAGCAACAGATTTGACACAGGGGGAGAAGGTAGTCACAATAAGTTCTGTCGTTCCTTCTGTCCTGTCCCTGAATCACCACCTTGAGAAGCTGAAGCCTAATGTCCGTTTCCAGAGCGGTCTGGTCAGAAGTCTCCAGGCATCCCTGAACAAAAGATTTCTTGGAATCTTCATCAATGTTAAAATGGCCATAGCACAGGATGGAATCACTGCCCCCTTTGGAGATCCAATCTACCTTGAAGCAGCTGTCTTGGATCCAGCCTTTAGTCTGATGTGGGTGGAGCACCATGTGCTGGTCAGTCCTGAAGTCAAGGCACTGGTTGAACAACGAGTGAAAGGTAAATATTATTAATATTGTAACTAATTTCTTATAATTTGATGTAATTGACTGCAACAATAATACTTAGTCAGTTAAACACACTGCATCATCAACAATAATAGTAATTAAGGGCTTTTTTCTGTTTCTTTTTTATGTGTTGGCAGAACTGATCCTACAAGATGCTGTACAGGTTGAGGAGCCTGTGTCTCTTGTTGAAGAAGAAGCCCGAGATGACCTTGGAGAAAGTGAAGGTCTGTTTGCTGCATACCACAAGAGACGGAAGAAAGCTGTTGGGACCTCTCCATCACTACAGCTAAGTCACTACCTTGACATATGTGAAGGACAGAAGGCGCTCTCATTCTGGGCAACGCACATGAAAGGTCTTTCTTCACTGTACCGATTGGCCACCAGGGTATTGGCAGTGCCTGCCTCCAGTGCTCCGGTGGAGCGAGTTTTCAGCCATGGTGGAATCATAATGCGGCCCCATCGGGCACAAATGACTGACACACTTTTGGGCAATCTGGTCTTTTGCAAATGCAATAATGCATTATAGGGCCTTGAGAAAACATTAGTACACACACACACACACTCTCACCACACCACACCACACCACACCCCCACACACACCCCCACACACACGCACACACACACACACACACACACACACACACACACACACACACACACACACACACACACACACACACACACACACACACACACACACACACACACACACACACACACACACACACACAGATTATTCCTGAATTACTAAATCCTATGTTCTATTCATTTCCTTACATTTTTTGTCCTTTGCTGAAAATATCTTACACATTTGGGAAGAGAAAGTTATAGAGACAATGTGAGTGAGTTACAGCCATCTGATTATCTGTTGTTTTGTTTTGGAACAGTGAATTAGAGCATCAGTTTAATGTTTGATTGTATTAGAGTCTTCCTTATTTTTGTGCACAGTTTAAGTTATTATTTAAGTTTATCTGATTATCTTTTGTATGACATGTAAAATAGTTTGGTATTGGTATATAATGTACAGTAACATTCCTCTTCTACCCTGGATTTGAACACGGTTTCAGTGCAAGTAATGACATTTTACCATTGTAATAAGAGCCTGCTTGCTCAGGGGAAACATTGAATTTGTGTCAGATCCTGTGTCTCGGTGAGACATGACCTTTGACATGATCTAAATGGCTCAATAGAAGAGCAGAGAGACAAACTACAACCACCCCATTGTACAGAGTGGTGCTTTAAACCCTGTCCTCGCAGAGGAAATTGAAAAGTACAGTATCTGCATTATGTTGGTGGACTCCAGAACCCTTGTTTAATAATAAATGCAAATTGTGGAAAATGCTCATGATTTATGTAAATCTTTACATATCATTAATTAGTATTATGTCTTGGTGGGACTTGTTTGGGACTCGAAACAAAAGGTAAGGACTTGGTCGGGACTTGAAACAAAATGCTTAGGACTTGGTTGGGACTTGAAACAAAAAGTTCAGGACTTGGACTTGACTTGGGACTTGCCTGTGTTGACTTGGACTTGACTCGGGACTTGAGAGCAAAGACTTGAGACTCGACTTGGACTTGCAACATAGGGACTTTGTCCCACCTCTGTTGTTTAGTGGACCAGGTTTTTCTTTCTTTGAGTGGTGCCACCCACTCCTACATTTGACCGTGTGTGTTTGTCCGTCCGAGCACGGCCTCAACAGTGTGTCCGTCCGAGCACGGCCTCAACAGCTGCAGCTGATTGCAACACAAACATGCAACCATTTACACTAATACAAACAAGAGACTGGCCTGTTGCTGTTGGCAGTCATGGCTGCCAGTTCCCATCTGATGTCGTGTGGGAGTTCCGACTGCTCCAGACCGTACTGAATAACTGCTAGTTTGCATAACGTCTTCAGACTACGACTTAAGTCTAAGACATACACGTCATCTGTGCCTAATCCAAAGAAGATGGCACAATCTCCCACAGTGGAACAGAGCATGTCAACTATAAGACACATGCCAACTATAAGACACATGCCTTTCCCCTTGGGATCAACCTTCTTCCAGGAGAAGGTCTCTGGACTGAACTTCCACATCTCATTGCATAACTTGCCTTGTCGTATTCTGTGTGCTACGCCGCCAAATATGTACAACTCTCCATTGTAGGCAAAAGCTGAATGATGGACTCTGCGTACCTCTGTAGGAAGCTGTGCAGAAGGTGTGCTCAGCCAGCAGTTGGTCTCTGTGTCAAACACTCTGATGTGGTGGTCGTCTTCGTCTGGACTATCTACCGTTCCCCCAAATACAAACATCTTTGTCCCGATGATGGTGGCAGTGTGAAGGTGTGAAGCAGGGCCCCTGGTATTAATTAAAGACCAGACCATTGTGATGGTGTCCAACTTATGGATGGCATTAATGAATCCAGTCTCCAGTCTCCACCCTCCATGGATATACATGACCTTCCCCAATACACAGGCTGAGTGGTTCGCCCTCTCCTCTGGAACAGTGCCGGAAACCACAGGCTTGAACCATTTGTGGGTGTCGACATCAAATGCACAAAGCATGTTGTCGTAAGGTTTCCCCCCGCACATGTAGATGATATCCTCTATCAGTACAGCTGTGTGGTTCCAGCGCCTGTTAGGAACCTCAAGGGGACATTCTCTTCCAGTTGTCAGTAACTTCTTCCAGCGTAAAGACACAGTGTTGAAGACATGGACATCAATCTCCTGGTCATTGTAAATGATAGAGCCTCCAATGGAGTACACCTTGCATCCCACTGTCACAGCAGCACCTGAGGCATCCAGTCGAGGTCCTTTCAGATGCACAGTCCAGCACAACATGTCTCACACACGAATAGCACCGGGTTGGTCAAGGCTTTCTTGCAGTGCAAAAGTATTCAGTCCTAATGTGCACACTAGCTGTCAC